>NC_045476.1:109732042-110047098 GCF_009650955.1 Corvus moneduloides | reverse complement strand
AGGCTGCTTCCCTGTGTATCCACCATAGGAGAAAATACCTTTTTGGGAGCAATTCTTCCAAATGATAATGAAAAGCTATGAAGCTGTCAGTGCAACCCCTAAAAATCAGGATAGTTTTGAAATGGTAATGTGTTCACTGTAACAGGTAATGGGAACATCACATCTGGTCTTCTTCAGGATGAGTCACACACTTTTATTCTTTTCTAATTCTGCAGAGACTTGGCACCTCTGCATGATGAAATCCATATACTGGCTGTGGTTACAGGGCTGAGCAAAACACAGAGCAGATGAAGAGATACAGGTCAGTATGAGCATCTAAAACCGTTTGCCAAGATGACATGGATCCAGAGGAATGTTTGAATATCATCCAGAAATTGTCATTCCTAAATATACATCCACTGAGATGACCCAGGAGGATACACACCTGGTTTTTACTTAACCAGTTACAGAAGAGATACCAGCTCAAGGGTCCTGAGATACTGGAAAATAGTCAGAAAGGTCAATGCTGTTACTAAAATATCATGGCACTTGGGGTACAATGGGCTGTAGTTTTAATTTTCTTAAAAAAACCCCACCCCAAACCAGAACTGTGCCCTAAAAAAGAGGACAGAAAATGCACAAAGTTACTTCAGCTTTGCTGGTTTGACCAGTTTGAGAAACAGGCCAATTCTTTTTTTTTTTTTTCCACTTGCTTGCTTTTAGTTTCATCTTACATAAGCAACAGACAATATTTTGAAGCAATTTCTTCTGTTAATAACATTCCCTGCAGCCAACAAGACCTTTATCTGGAAGATGATGCTTATGGGTAGAAACTCCCTCTCTGGTGTCTGAGATTAACAGTGCAAGATTGTGTCCTCCAGAATGAGTGACTTTAAACCGGGAGGGGATAAAGCTGTGTGCTATGCAAAAGTATTTCTATGCAGAACCCTGGTAATACTCCACTTCCTAGGACCTGTTACGGAAAAAGAAAAACTGAGGTTTAGTCTAAATTTTGCCTTTCTTAGGGTTGTCATTATGTCTAACTGTTGCTCTTTTACTCTCCTAACTTGTTATTCCTCTGCTAGCTGTTTATTTCTAGCAGATGCCTGTAGCCAGTTAACATATGGCCTCAGTCATTGCTCAGCTAAACTGTACACACAGCTACGCCTTTCCATTTTTTTTTCTTCATCCGAACCCCCTTTTCAGCTACTTAACATTTTTTTTTGGTTTCTCATGGCTTCTAATTTGTCTACATTTCTGCAGTGCTGACTGAACTCTCCTGGGAGCAGCAATTTGGTTTAAAAAAAAAAACAAACAACAAAAAACCCAAAAACCCAATCTTTTTTTAATTAAAGCTATTTATTTTTTTCAGTGATGTAGTTCATGGGGCCTTATTGTTCTGGAAGGCTCCGTAAGAAAATGAGAGGCCGTGCTCTATGGAGCTGTTGCTTCCATGAGGAACTTCAAAAAGGAAAAAGATCAACAAAACAAAACTAACATCTTACTCCGCAGACAGAATAGTGACTGACAAAATAGAATTTGTACCTGGTGGCAATCAACCAGTCAATCTGTCTCTGTTTTGTTGTTTTTACCATCCCTTCCAGAATTTTGCTAAATGATTTTTCCATTAATTAATTGATATCTGTAGATATACGTGGGTTCCACTCCACAGTTTGGATGTTCTTTGTTTTGTGTAGGGAGCCTCTACTTTTTTTCAGGATTACAGTAGCTGGCAGCTTCTTGTGAAAACCAGTTGCCAGAGGACAATGCTGCTCCAGTGGTGCTTTGTGTGCTGGGGAGGACAGAGGGCTTCCAGATTGAGTCTGCACAGAACAGTGCAAAGAAAGCTCTGCTCTCATGCCTAGAGATTTCCTTGGAAAGCACAAGGAAGACATAACACACTGAGACAAAGGAAAGAGCAGCTACCATGTCCCGGTGAGATGTGGAGCACTGTGAGGACTCATCTCCTTGAAGGATGAGGGATGGCAGCTGCCCTCTCGAGACAGCAACAACACCAGAATGAGCTACTTTGCAAACCTTCCTGTGGCATTGAGGGCAGCCAACTTGGTGGCCTTGGTGGTCTGCTGGGGTGGAGCAGGCGGTGGGTCTGCAGATCTTTGTGTGACCTTAGAAATGCAGCAAGCAGGCAGGGCTGGGTGAGCCTCACCAAGGGTTGTCAGAGACGTCAGTGCAAGGGGTGCAGCTGAGCTGAATCCCCCACAGGATCGACCTCAGTGTCTTCCTCTCATGCCTCTGTTCACACGTGAAATGAGTGACATGGAGACTTGAGGAGGAACACACCATAGATGAAAGGAAGAAAGGAACAATCAATCTTACAGGGTCTTTGAAAAAAGGCATGAATAAGTGCCCCATGTAGAGGAAAATTACCTACGTAAGACACTTTCCAAGAACAAATGAGGGATGATTTCTTCCATCACTGACATCAGTTACACATATGTGGATAAGCATCACAGTGAGCAGCAGCCCTTCTGCTATCCACAAGGCCACTGGAAAAAGAAAAGTCATGGGTGACACTTCAGTTAGGTTTGTTCTCCAAACATACCTAAACGAAGGATCTGTGATCCCTCAAATGTAGGAATTGTTCAGCCTCCATGTATAACAGACTTTTCCAAGGGTTTGAAGGTTGCTATTGAGCAGGTCCTGCTACCTGTATTTATTTTCTCTGATGGGAAGAGTGAGGCAGGCACCCAAGTAGCACTAGCATTAGGTTGGGAAAGGCACAGGAGAATATTGAGAAACAAAGCCACAATTTTCTTCAGCATTTTGCTGCCTCCCTTCATTGCATGTCTGGTAGAAGTAAACAAGGTCAGATACATTTATATTGAAAGCAGTTCTGGCAAATTTGGAACCTCTCAACTGCAGATGGAGAGATGATGCTTCATGATGCTTCACATTTCTGGTCTACTGCATATTCAGGGCTCTCTCTGCCTTCAGTCTCAGTGCTGCTTTGGCTCTCAGATCATTAGCTTCATTTTGTTCAGCCTTCAGCAATGTGGCTCCCAGATGTGTTTTCCGGTATTTCGTTTATAACTGTGAGGAATCTACACCATCCAGTCACCCCTGTGCCTGCCTTTTTTTTTTCTTGGCATTGAAATTCTCTGAACAGGACATTCCTATTAACATCAACAGTCAAAAAATGAAATAAAACTAAAAACCCTGTCAGGTTTTCATTCCCACCAGGAAGCTCTTTAAGGTAGAACTTCAACTCACACCCTTCTGTAGAAATATTTGCCGGTACAGTTATGGGGTTTTTCTGCTCGCCACTATGCTGTAAGAGTTTTCAGCTGACATCTTACATCCATATGCAGTGTGCCTTTTCAGTCTCCAGCTTTGTGAGTATCAGTATCAGTGTTGTAGCTGTGGTAGTTTTGGAATGTAAATGGTTTATTTTACTACACCAGCTTATAAAGATGAGAGAAAAAATGAGCTGGAGAAAGGCTTGGATGCCTGAAAACTTGTCTGCTTTCTCCAGCTATACAGACTTGAAAGATATTATCTGCCTTACAAATCTTGCCTTCCTTTGTAAGCATGTGGTCAGATAATTATTTTCAACTATTGCTTGGATAAATAGTCTCTAAAGAATTTGGGCACACAAAGTAGCCCTTACTAAATTGTCTAAAGATGGTTTCTTAAATGAAGTGATTTTCTTCTCAGACACACAGAAATGCTTTTTTGCCAAAGGTATTTCTAGATAATTTTAAAGCACACGGAATGATTTGCTCTTATGAATTTTCATACGCACAGTAAAAAGTGCGGGCACTTGTCTTTGTCCAAGTCATTTTAAAAAGGTGTCACTATGTCTGGCTTCAAAGTGTCTGATAAATGTACATCAGAAAGGCAATGAATTTGAAATATTAAATTATGCATGTCAGAGTGCTGGGGAAAATTAAAAAGGGAGGCTGACTAAAAGATCAGAAAAACACATAGGTCAAGCAGAACTGTGGGAGTTTGAGTTACTTTCTTTTAGAAATTGATTTTGTTTCACAGGATCTTCCTATACCTCCTGCTGCAATGAGAAAATAGCTTCAGCATACTTTGCTTTTGCAGGCTTTGCATTTGTAAACTCACCAGCTGGATCCTGGAGGAAGATCATGAACTCTGCAGAAAGCAGCAAATCTGATCTCGCGTGTGCATAGTTTTAATTGCAGTATCTTACAATTGGTTTGTACTTGAAAGAGTAGGGTGTACCATCTCTTCCAAAAGTATTGTTGTTAATGATAACTGTGCATTTCTTGTGCCACAGGATTTGAACCCTGATTATGCCTCAGCATCTCCATCTTTTGGGACAGTGTGCTCCTCATTTTAATCCACTGCTCTCTGGAGAAGCTTGGCAGGAGAAGTTCTGCCTTCTGGCTAAACTTGCCTCTTTCCTGCAGCATCCTTGCTGAGGTGGTTAGTCCTCAACATTTCCTTCACTCTTGGCTCTCACTGGAAAAAAATCTTTCTCCAAGCGCCCTGCCATGTCTCACACTCTCTCTCTTTTAACTGAAATGGTTGTCAAGATGCTGTCAAATATGAGACCAGGTTATATTTAATTTTTTACCTTTGCAAAAGGGTGTTTTTTCTGTTTTACTTCTGGCTTTATCATTGTGTTTCTAGTTTTCTTGACCTCTAAGTCAAGAAATGACATCCTTGCTTATATCAGACAACAGGACTAGGGAAGGGATTGTCACCCTATACTGGGCTCTGATGAGGCTATCTCAAATCCTATGTTCAGTTTTGGGCCCTTCACTACAAAAAAAATGTTGAGGTGCTGGAGTGTGTCCAGAGAAGAGCCATGGAGCTGGTGAAGAGTCTGGAGCACATGTCTTCTGAGAAGCAGCTGAGTGAGCTGGCTTTATTTAGCCTGGAGAAAAAGTGAGTCAAGGGTGGCTTAATCTCTCTCTACAACTGCCTGAAAGGAGGGTGTAGACAAGTGAGGGTCAGTCTCTTCTCCCAGGTAGCAAGTGACAGAACCAGAGGAAATGGTTTCAAATTGTGCCAGGGGAGGTTTAGATTGGATACTGGGAAAAATTTCTTCATGCAAAGGGTGGTCAGGGATTGAAGTAGGCTGCCCAGGGAAATGATGGAGTCTCCATCTCTGGAAGTGTTCAAAAGGCATGTGGATATGGTACTTGGGGACAAGGTTTAGTGGTGAACATAGTTGGGCTCCATGATCTTAGATGTCTTTTCCAGCCTTAATGATTCTGTGATTCTATGGTTAGTCTGCTCTAGCCTAGACCAGGCCATAAATAAGCAAATCACCTGTCAGTGCTGGTTTGTCCCCTCCCCATCTTTTTGCAGCTATCACAACGTATTTATTAAGCATTTCAAGGCTCTGGCTGATGACTCCTCCATAGATAACTCAATACTTAATCCTATCCTTTATTTTCTAGCCTGTTTCTGATCTAGCAGCAATTCTCTGCCTTTCTCCTCATAACTTTTGTATGTCTCCCTGAAGAGACATTTCAGATTCACTCTCCAATGCTTGCCAGGGCAGGACCCCCATCACCTTCAGGAGGATAACCTTTTAGGTCCACCAGTATGACCACTGATATGAAGTGCAGTCTTCAAAAAGGCTGGAAATTCAACCCTTGGAGTTGCAGACTTGCCTAGACGTCAGCTGAAAAATATATACAAAAACTTGCTTAAAAAAAAAAGCTGACAAAACTTCAGTCTGTAATTAAGAAACAATGCTGCATGAAGTACTGTGTTTCACCAAGAAATACTGGACCCCAATTCTGAAGCATTTAATGATTTGAAAGTCTGGGATATGCCATGGAAGAGCCTCATGATGTTTCTAGTTCTATAGCCTTAAGTCATTATTCTGTCATATGAGTGATATTAACCAGACTGACTTAATCTTCTTTGAGGCAACACAACAGCCACTCTGGAACTAAGCATTTTCATTCTCATTTTGTTTATGTTTTGTGTGTGTGAAATGGCTGAACTATGGTGGGAAAGAAAAAGAAAAGAAGGATTTTTGTTTGGTTTTCTTTGACCAGCTTCTAGTTCAGCTTCCAAGTGTTGTTAATATCTAATGTACTCTCCAAGGCCTTCTGTGTATTATAATCTCTAATCATCTGTGCTACAGTTTTCACAGAAGTGCTAAAACCATTTTACCACCACTTCCCTGGCAAGACTGTTCAGAGACTCTTTCAAAGAATGAAACTTTTCATGAACTACAAATCCAAGACATTTGTGAGGCCTTTAAAATCTTGGCATTTAAATGACTGTGTTAAGTCCAAAAGTAATTTTCGGATCTGCAGTATATAAAACCAGTCCTCTAGCTCCTTGTAAATATCAGAACAGAAAGAGGACTGTGAAAATTCAATTGTCTGTATCATAATTAATAGAAGAAAGTGCATTGATATTAGGGGCTATTAAACAGGTTTACGAAGGAGTAAAGATGTCCACATTTAAGTTTTTTTCTTCCAAAATTGTAGGCAAAATTAAAAATTGATCTTTCTTACAAAAAATGTGTATGTTTGTGGATATTCTTTTAAAAATAAAAATATCAACTCTAAAATAAAAAATACTTTAGTTCAGGACTAATGTAACACCACATATTATTTTTTACCTGTTTTCTATACCAAAATTTTAAAGTTCACAATCTGCAAAGGAGAAAAGTGGAGGAAAGGAAGGTATGAAGCTTGTTGAAGTGAAATAGTGCAAAATGGAAATTTCACAGATTTTTTTTTCTTATTTCCTCATGAGGAAGACCAGTACAATCAGACCTTAAGGAAAAAAACATAAATGTATCTGTTGGGGGCTTTTGTATGCTGGTTTGTTTTATTTTGTTTTGTTTTATTTTAATCTTTTAAGGAACCAGCCTTAATTATCAGGTTAGATCTTGATCTGGAGCTTTCGTTGTTTTTCAACTGACTGCCTTTCCCCCACCTTTCTTTTAAATATGAAAAATAGAGATGGAATAAATTTCTGCTTTCCCTTGACAGTAAGAGAAGTCTTGACTAATATAACTCTACCCAGGGAAAATGAGTGTATATGACAGCAGGGCTAAGGCATACCTGTTTTTATTAGGCAGAGATATGGCATGGGAAGAATGCATGCAAGCAAAGTCCAGCACAAGGCTGTCACTCCAGCTTTGGGTGGAGCAAACATACTTTTACCTTAGTGAATTTAGAAAAATATCAACAAAGCCTTTGCTTTTCAAATCCCATGAATATATCTCAATCTGGGGCACTGTGTAAATGCCAGAGAAATCTCATTCTTGACATTTGATTGATGCCAGATAAGAGGTCTGTGCCCCTTCTTTACCAAGGTTTCTGTGAGAATCAGACAGATTGATCTCAATCATACTCATGCAGGCAGTGAAGTTAATGCTAAAATAACAGTAAGTCCCCAGGGGAAGAGGGAAGTTTCTGAATGCTTATGAATTAATTTGGGGGTCTGGACTTGGCAGGTGTGAAGAGTTTGACAGCTAATGGCTTTGGGAATTCATTCTGAGACGGTTTCTAAATCTTGTGCTGTATTCACATGCTGTGACAATAAATCATTACATATATATTTAGCACCTGTTGTGTGCACACACAACATATTTTTTCCCCTAACACTGCAGGTATGGGGAGCACTTGTGTGGTTATACTTTGCACTTTACTGAGGGGAGGAGAGGAGCTCAGTGAATTTTCTCTTGCTCAGGAGCCTGTGGCAGAGCAGGAGTCTGAGCCCCGTTCCCACACCCCAATTTGGTGGTGTAGTCACAAGTGTAGTGCACTCACTCCTCTGTAGATATTTTCCATGCCTTGCACGTACAGTGGGAGTTAGTCTGAAAGTCTGAATGTTGTAGTTATGCAAGGCAAGATCATCGAGAAAGGAGTATTTTTGCCTGCACCTGGTTTGATGGATGTGGCTTCATGACTCTCAGACTGCTGTACAGGTGTCAGCAGACAGCTCAAAGTGCATCAATTTGGAGGCCCGCACACCTGCTCACTTGACAACTGCCTCAGAGATCCAGTGAGTCTTGGCAGTTTTTCTTTGCTCTTCTTCCACAGACGAGAGGTGTGAGAGACCTGACAGTAAAGAATGAAGCAGCCTTTTTCCTTGGCAGTGAAATGTGAGCAGTTGTGTTAATTTACAGATGTTAAAATCCCTTGCTGTTAATTTTGTTTGGGAAGAAAATTATGAAAGATCCTGTGTTTCCTAGAGGCCATAAACCACATTGCCAGAGAAGAAAGTTGTCCAAAGCAGACAATGTTAATAATAATTTAGATACTGATATCAATTTTTATCTGTCTTGTGATTTGCAGGCTTCTGTCTGAGAAAGTTTCTGAAATCTAACAAGATTTCAGAAGAGCAATAGCAATTTAAATTGTGAAGTAGTATCATGACAGCTCTAGAGGCAGCTCTTACTCCTATCAAAAACACGGCAGGATATTAATCATTCTTTCAAACTAGAGCTGAGTACTTCAGACCACTGGTATTAACCTCCAAAGGGTGAATGATGACAGTTGTTTTCTCAGTTTCCACTCCTCATCTCCACTGCAGCCCTCTCTCCTCTAAAACACCATATTAGAGAGGTCAGTTGTAAACATGTCACAAGCTTATCATAACACCACATTACATCATTACACGTGACATTTCAGAGCATGAGCACATCTCAATGTACCGTACAAGAATCTCATGAGACCCATAGAGGCTTTACCTTGCTAATTTCTCTTGTTTTTATGGATTTTTTTCAGCAACCTGAAATAGTAGATCGCTTCGGTGAAATACATGCCTGAAATATTTTGGATTTTAATTAGCCCCAGATCTTTGTCTGTATGCAGCATTTGTAGTTTTCTACTGGGGCACCTTTCCATGGGAAGAAGCACCTGTTGGGTCCGTGTGTGGAACCCAGAATGAGCGCAACCCACCAATGGGCAGAGGCCTTTCTAACTACTGTCTGTCCACAAAACTGAAGACGAAGACTTTGAGTGCCTATGTTATGTTTTTGTATCTGTCTAAAGTAGAGGCTACGTGATCCCTCACAAAGAGGTTTTGAGCATACTCTGAGCTAACTGGAAGCCATCTGACAAACCAGCATGGTACCAGACTAACTAGCATGGTCCTGCTCTCAGCTGAGATTTATTTGCTTGGGCCTTGGTGCCCTGCTAACCACAGCTGTGGGTTTCTTGTCAGCTTAGAACTACAAGCAGAACAAGCTCAAGTCTCTCTAGCTGTAGGGTTTTAGTGCTTATGAATAGTGCCAGCACTAGAAATGTGAATGTTTCTACTTTCTGTCCTCAAAACAAACCACAAGGTGAGTTGCATGCCTTCCCGTTTACAGCCCCTCCATCAGGAAGCCCAGAGTGTCTTTTAGTCTTTGTAATCTTTGTGTTGTTCTAAGAAAGTCATCCTTTATGCCATTAAGTATTCTTTTCCTTTGCAATCCTTTTGTAGTTGAAGAGATAGGGATTTTTCTAGCTCATTAAAAAGAAAAGCAAATAAACAACAGAACTATAGAAGATTAAGAAGGACTAGCTGAGGAGAGACTTGGAAACTCATGAGGAAGAAACAGATGTTTCTTGGAAATGTCTTCAAATTATTTAATCTAGGTCTCTGATCTGGAGGCTGGCTCTGTTTTAAGAGTATCTCGTTGGGAATTTTCCCTGTGAAAACATATTGCTGGGAAATGGCTATTTGTTAAAAACTAAGCCCTGCATTTAGCAAACTATGAAGGGCCTTGGCACAATGGTCCTTCTCTGGCTTCTGGTTCAATCCATTCTGAATGAAGCTGGGTGGAAAACTTTAACAATGGTCAGCACTGGCCTACTGTGAGGAGGCTATCACAGCTTTTGGCATACGTTCTTCTTCGTTTATCATCTTCGTGCTGTTTTGGTTTTGTAGTTACAGGGCTCTGTGGGTGATAGATTCATGACATTTGAGAGTATGGGGTTATGCTGCCTGCTGAAGAGTTAAGTGAGTTCTGTTCTCCCCTTTTTCACTTTGCACCTTTTCTTTTCACACTCAGATACCTGCTACTGTTGAAATGGGTAAATTTCAAACTTGTAACAGATAAATTTGAGTGACAAACTGGGATGTTTTTCCCAGCAAAATTTGAGATGAGAGCTCAACAGTTCTTTCTTTCCATTCAGAATTGCTCAAGTGTTTGACTAAGCTTCCTAACTTTGAACAAGGTGGGAGTATTGAAAGAATAACCAGTTATGCTTTTTTTTTTTCTGATTTTAGCTTGAAGTAGGTATAAGAAGAGCATATGAAAATGGAAATTGGTTCACAAAAATGTTTCCACAAAAAAATCTCTGTTTTCATTTGGTTTTCTTATTTTTTTCAGATATTTCATTGATGTGCTTTCAAGGCATGCAAGTTTTTCATTTTACATGAACTGCTATCATTTACAGACACCTCTGAAATTGCAAAAAGCACTCCAAAATGTATTGACCTTATTGCTAAGGGGATGTTCAGATAATTTTTCTAGCTCGCAAAAAAAGCAGACAAAAGTTCCTGTTTTCCACTTCTCTGTAAAGTCATGGAATCCCTTGGGTTTGCTTGGGGCAGGATCTAGTCCTGAATCTAGAGGTACAGTATGAGTTGTGTGGTACTTGGGCACCTTTGCACACTGGATCAGTGAGAGAGGGCAACTGAGAATGTTGGATGCTGTCCGATACCTCTGTGTTGGTGCCTCCTTGCTATTTTAGAGGAAATATTCCTGTGGTATATTGGAGGGTAGTGGAACAAACCCTCCTTAGCTGTAGAGGGGTAGCTATTTCCCAGAATGAGACAAGTTTGCCTTTGAGCAAATGCATACTGTTTATTATGGGGAGAACCATTTATTTGGCTTGCAGGTTTGTGCTGGTAGCCAGTATCTCATGCTACTGGAATAGGATGGCATTTGGAAGATCATGTTTTCTGCTTGTAAAGATGGTATAATGACTTTGCAATGAATGTCTCTGAAATTTCTAACACCTGTTTTTGGAATCCTATAGAGAAAATGATGAATGTGTTTTATCGTTCATGCTTCAGGGGAAGAGATGGGGACTCTCATACCAGTAGGGGAAAAGCTTACCAAGGGATGAGAAAATGGTTCCATTGTCTATGAAACAATGAAAATGTGTCTTGTAACAATGCAAGGTTTTCCAGGAAAACCAACAATTACAAAATAACATATTTGGACTTTTCTGCTTCTTCTGGACAGATACCTTACATTTTGAATGTCTTTCATTAAAACTGATGGAAAAGTGATAATAATTTTTTTTTAAATCTAGAGGCAGTTTTCTAAATTCTTTGTTTTCTAGATGATTTTTACATTACTCAGCCATGGGAAATATTTTGATGGGGAGGATGGAGAGAAGGAAAGGAGGAAGTTCCTCATTTTTACTTCTGTGACTTTTGTTTTTGTTCCTGTTGTTGCAGTGGGTCATATGAACAGGCCACTCATTTGTCTCCTTTGAAAGAATTTACCAAACTGTTGACATTTGCTGAATTCGCAATACCCTCTGCTCCACTGTAGTTGCCTCTGCAGCAATGGAAGATGATACAACAAATAATTTATTACTTCAAATGAGTTATAGAATCATAGGTTTGTGTTGAAAGGGACCTTAAAGATTGTCTAGTTCCAACTCCCATCTGAATGAAGGAAGGAAGCAAATAAGCAGCTAGAATTGGCTTTGTTTCTTTATTATTAATTATTTTCTACTGATCAAGAAAACCATTAAGGGGAGCATGACCTGGGTATTAGACAGAGGACAGAATCAGCAACATGTACCAGAGATGAACTGATAACCAAGTTCTTCACAGTCTGCTCAGATGTGATTCCTTCTTCTACACCATTTTTCCTCCCTTTCCTAGTTCGACCATGCTCCCTGGTCAAGACAGAGCTTGGAAAAAAAAAAAAAAGAAATCCTAAGATTGATTTAGAAATGCGTAAGCCGTAAGGAAAACATTCATTAAAGTGTGGTGCCAGCAGCCTTGTCCCTCCTCACAGTGCTGAGACAGTTGTGGGGCCGGGATCGTGGCCCTTAGCTTTGTCTTGTAATCCTTGCAATCCCATTATGTGTCAATGCTCTCATGATGTGAGTGAAGATAATTAAAAGTGACTGGGTGAGAAAAGTTCCATCTTTGTGGAAAAACTGCAGCACACAAAATTTGGTTTTCTTTGTTCCCCACTGGAACAAAAGAGACATTCAAAACTGCTCCTAGGGGAAAACCCTGAATTAGCCTAATCTGGGTTTGAAAACCCTTAATGAGTTTAAGCCAGGCCTTGAATCTGTGTTTTCTTCACTAAAGAAGGTCCTGATACTCTGTTGGTTTCGGTAGCAGAGGGTGGTCTTGCTCCATCTTAAAGAATGATGATTTCTGGATTTTGCTGCTGTGAATATGCTCCTTTATACAGAAAGAATTTTTATAATTTTTTTTTATCAAGAGATATTTGACCTCTCTCAAGACATTACTCAAGACAGTTTAAATTAGTAAAGAACAAAATGCATGCCAAACTTGCTCAATAGTTTCTTTGTGCTGGAAGTAACTGTCAAATGTCTAATAATTGACCAAACCCATATGAAGCACTATGTAACAAGGTCAGGGTAATGGATGTACATGAACTCGGGAGATGTTTTTTCCATCTACCTTCCCCTTTGATCACAGGTGTGTTCTGTCATTCCACTCTAGTAACCAAACAGATTAGCTCCTAAAATGAAAAATGGCTTGAAATTTGATATGTGACCCAGTGTCCAGGCCAAAATGAAAGGAGGAGGGAGAGAAGGAGTTATAAATTATGCTGTCTTCATATTGGGACACTGGCGGCATAATTTTCTACAAAGGAGATAATCTTTCCTCATTATTCAGCTGGCCAATGAGGTGCACAGTTTTTGCCAGAAGCAGGAAAAGTCCCTATAAAGAATGTGTCAAGTTATAGTTTGCCAAATTAAAGAGCAGCAGAAAGAAAAATGTCTGCTATCTTGATATCTGCAATATGGTCGCAGCTGGGTCACCTCTGTAGGCAAAGAATCTGTATTTGTGAATATTGAATGTGGTAAATGAGTTGGCTAAATGACTTTGAGAAGATGTGTTGTCCTGAATTATCTGTTATAAAGTTGTAACTGATCATAGGTTTGTGTTTTATCACATGCATAAAAATAAATATTACAGTATTCTTATCAAATGTGCAGGAGTGATGGGTATGGAGAATGCTGACTGCAATTAATTACATGAGCTCTGCTACTCTCCACTGGTTGGCTTGGTTGTTGTTGTGGGTTGTTTGTTTTTTTCCTGAAGTAGAGATGCCTATGATTAGCCTGCATCTTTTGCTTTCAGAAAAGAAAGGCTCTGAAGTCTATGCTCACTGCTGTGGCTCTTTTAATTGTGAATGTATGCAGTGGTTGATATTAAAGTAAGCAAGCATTGCTGGAAATCTAAAGGAAACTTCTTAAAGCCCAATATTTGTTTCAAGAGCTAAAATATCCTGGTTGAGATTGTTGTCAAATTAATTTTGAAAACATTTCTAGATGTCATTTGTAATGCTTTTCAAAGTGGAATTTGTTAGGTGGAGTAATTTTGAGATAATGGATAAATGAAAGAAGATCCAGTGTATGAAAAGATGACAAAACACTCTCCTATTTGTCTGTGTTTTGTGGATTGGCATTGGGGGCTAAATTATAGCATGCACTGTAAATCTCAAGGCAAACACTGGGATCAGTGTGATTTACTTAGCTGCAAACTGTCAAACTCTCCCACCTTTATAACAGTACAGGCTTTGCATATTCAAAGAAACCAGCGAGCTGCAATTCACTGTTTGCAGCAAGCAATGGTAAATCAATTTTTCAGCAAGACCAGTACATAAATCAGTGAACAGTATATTCCTTTGAGACTCTCAAAACTGCACAGGAAAGCCACTCTAAATCCAGATTAACTGCGATCCTGATTTATGACTGAATCAAACAGCCAAAATCTATTTTCAGTGATCTGAAATATTAGATTCATTCAACTTATCTAGGTGACAATCTTATGGCTTTCCACTGGTGCTGTTTATTCATTTTTCTGCATATATATATGAGCTCAAAGTATGCTTTGCTCTGTGTGTGCATATGTATGTTCTACATTTGTAGAAGGTTACTGACATTTGATTGAAATATGCAATAACCTGCCTGTTACTGTGGAGACGCTGCATGGGTGCTCTTTTCCTTCCCTTCATCCTTTTGCTGTGTTTTGTACCTGTTGTTTACTGTAGTCCATGCTTGAACATTGAAGCTGGAACCCTTACAAAAGAAGCAGGTGACCCAGGTCTTTCAACTGGACTAATGGAACAGCACCATTGCAGTCAGCAAACTTTGTTTCGCCTCATTGGCGTGGCTTTCAATACCACGTGTATTGTTACTGCTACATGCCCTGCCTGGCTGGCTGTCATGACTGACTGGTTCATCATCCTGTGCTTCCTGCTGATCACTTAGTGGAGAGCTGCACTGGAGCTGCATCAGGACTGAAAACAATGTAAACTGGGTGGAGGCAAACTAAAAAGAAAAATACTTTGTGAGCATCTCTCATGAATGAAAATACGCAGGTGGTCAATGGCTGGTTGTAATCAAAGATGTGGATGTGGTTGTAGAGTTTCAACTGGAGTAAAATTATTTTTACATTAATAATATGAATCTGAGTGAGATTTTAAAGACGGGAGAAAAATAAGTTAGTCTGCCTTTAGCTGGACAGCTGTAGTGAACTCCCTTACTTTTCAGGGATCAAACCACTGAAAATATAACTTTGGAACACCACATGCTAGATATTCCTAAGTACTATGTTAAATACTCTTATTCACGATTGTTCAGCTCTCAGCTTCTCTGAGCTGCAGAAGTGGGGGATGAGCATGGCCATGTGGCTTTCTGTCAGCCAGGAGGTGAGCAGGCATCTGTCTTTGCCCTTGGTTGGAAGTAGTGTGCAGTGGAAATGCACTGCAGCAGCCTGGCCCAAGGCACCTCCTCTGCAGGTAATTCATATAGCAGTGGCCTTACTGCTGATGTTTTTCAGGACAGGAGTATCAAGAGGTGATGCTTATTATGCATTGCCTGACAGGAACTGACTGTATACAAACAAAAGCATCTCTGTTAAAGAAAGAATTTAAAAAATCTGAAAGTCAAAAGCAAATATTTGTTCATGGTACACAAAGTTATCAATAACTATATACACATACTGAGGACAAAGGACAGTATAATGTTTGTTCTTGACAGTAGAAATTCACCTGTTTGGATTATGCATAAAACGAATCAACAATCTAAGGAATTATAGAAGCAGTGTATCTCCAAACTTTGGATAGATAGCTTTTGCCAAGATTGCAAAGGTAAGACTAGCCATAAATTACAGTGCAAGCAGATTTGAGTATATTATATATGAGAAAGTTATTAACTTTTAACTGAACAGGCTTATCTCCTTCCACAGAAGACTAATCAAAACATTTCAAGACTTTTGTGAGCAGAAGAAAAATGTGTTTTTTCTACATACTTCTAGCTAGACTTGTAGTTAGCTTGTCTTTTAATTTATTCCAGAATATTTTTGTTACTATTTAGCAAAAATACATGTTTATGTTTGACCTGGAACTGGTATGTGGCTCTGCTTTATTAACTAGAAATTCTGATTTGGGACTTTGCCACCTTAATACCTGCTTAAGTAGACTTGGGCTGCAGATTGAATTCCTCATCTAAACCCACAGTCTCCATCTCCCAGGGCTGTTCTTTTTTGGAGGTAACCTCTGTACCTGGCATGTCTATACCTTTCTTGATCCTCAAAAACCTAAATATATCTCATCTCTCTGTTCTTTTGTAATTTCTCATTTCCCCAGGTTTTGGTTTATTCTTAGCTGCCAAGGTTTTGCTTTTCCTCAGGAAGGGAAGGGGGAAGCTTTCTGACCCTGCTTTTTAATAGATATAATCACTATTTTTTTCTGAAAAGAAGGGTGCAAGATGGTAAATCCAATTTACTAAGGGATATCACTACAAAGTCTACAGTACAGGCTGACTTCTTTCATCAGGGCCAGACCTTGCTCTAGAGGTTGTCAGTAGGAAGAAAGAGCAGTTGCTCCTGGGCGAGGCACCTAGAAACAGCAGGCTGAGTTTTTTCTTGGTATTTTCAATTTCAGTGTTATCCAACTCAGAGCTGCCTAAGTCTAGGTGAGGCATTCAGAAGGCAGTTTGAGTGTCCTTTGTTATCACATCTCAGTTTTGAGGGGATGATTTCTGTCCTGCTGATGTGATGCTGGACACAGGGTTTAATCCCTTTTCATTTTCTTATAAAATGTCTCCTTGCATTCACTTGTACTGTGCACTAAATTCTGGTCTGTGGGGCTGGAGTAAAGACCCAGAAACATTTGACTCTTCCCCTTCATTTCCTTCCATCCTTTTATTTCCTTGCCCTGTTAGAAACTGTCCCTCGTTCCTGGATGAAGGCAGGTGGGAAGAAAATGATGGGAAAAGCCTGGAACTAGGCAGAGGTAAAAAAAAATTAGATACCCCTTCCCAGGAGTGAATGAGACTTCAGAGAGTATAAACAGCTTGTGTTTTGAAGATCTCTTCTACCCAAACCTGCTCAGTTGTCACCTGCACAATTTATTGGAAATACTGTTCCTCATGTTCAAATTAATCTTTGAAATTGCTTTCCTGTGTACTTTTTCTACTTCTGCCATATTCTCTATGACTTGACACCTTGACAATTTGTTTGTTTGTTTGTTTTATTTGGATCTCGCAGAGGGATGGGCTATCTTTGTTGTGAAGCCAAAATGTAAATGTCTGGCTACTACTTTGATTTCTCGGCTTAGGGTGCTGGACCAGGGTAGGAGAGGATGCAGTGTATATGCCACATTTATTTTGAACCATCTAAAGAAGTTTTAAAGTATGGATCACAGATATAAGCCAGACATATGTGGAGAAATACGAGTACAGCGGGTTAAGAATTAAGCTCTTGACTTTCTTCTTGACCTACAATTATATTTAGTATTTACCTAGAATCTAAAACCCAGCACTTTTCTGCTGCCTTGTTCTAACATATGTAAAATCTTACACCATGAATGCAAAATTCTTGTTTTATGTGCATTGGACATTGAACTGGCTGCAATACAAATGCCCTATCACTGCCACCTATGAATGAACACCAGCACCATATGCACATGTCAGAGTCACTGTTTGTTCAGACGTGTAGTGGGAGAAATAAGCATGATTAGGCAAACTGGTGCTTTTCAAACTGTTGAGTTGGAAGGTGTCTAACAGGATTAGAAAGCTCATTGAGGAGCTTGGTATAACCTTTGAAAATTCGGGCCAGCCTTGGAAGCTGGCAAGTGTGCCTAGACTATTTACAGTGCTGGGTGTTTAACTTTGTCAGAACAAAGAGGGAGGCAGTCTGAATAAATGCGATGCTCCCTTACTACTGTAACTTGGAAAATAATTTAGGGTTTGCTGTAAAATCTTTCATAGTCCCCTGCTACTGAATGCCAAAATCTTCAAAGGACAGTCTAGTAGGATCATACGAGGTTTTTAAAGGAGCTTAATTATATGATATCCAGATAAACCTCTAGCAGGATTTCCAGGAAGCTTAGGTATCAAATTTCCATTGGAATACATTAGAATAAGAGGGATCTGGATTCATTTTGGAAGAATTTCTTCTTCACTTACTTGATTCTGTGGTATTAGTAAGGGGAGAGTTTGGTAGCCTCATAGTGCTGAATTCTGCACAAATGCAAGAGAAAGGAGTCCTTCTTTGCCAATGCAGTAATCAGAAGAGGCAGGGAACGGGTGAAGGAGGGCACAAAATAGAAAGCAGACTTCCCAGGTAGTGTATGATGCTCCAGTGGAGTCTGGTTCACTTCTCTAATACCATGACCTTGGCTGCTGGTGAGTCTACAGTCTCTGCAGGCCCTCTGAAATCTCAGTGCAGCTGTGAGGCAATTATGCCTTTTGAATTTGTTTGCCATGGGTATTTAAGGAAAAAACTTAGGTTGTAAATTGGTTTTTCTTCCTCAGTGCTTAGCTATTCCGTCAGGTGGATTAAAAAAAGCCATTTTCCTTGGTCTGCACCAGGTGAGCAGAGACTGTGGTAAATTGTAGCCACCAGGCTTGTTTTCCTGCTCTCCATGACCATCACCCAGAGGAGGAGCTGCCTGTTGTAGAAGCTGTAATCACAGCAAGCCTTGACCACCCTCTCTGAGTACTGAGGAGCTGAATTTGGTGCATTGTCTAAGGCAGACATGCTCATGCCACACAAACGACTACAGCTGTTGGGTGTCAGCTTCCAATTTCAAAGCCTCCAGCCCTCCTGGGGAAGGGCAGGCACTCTCTTGCTTTGGGAGGTTAACAAACTTTACCATTCCCCAGGAGCTCTGGAGGTCAGTCTTTCATCTGGATGCCTTGATGGATCAGACTGCCTCCCCCACCTTTCTCTTCTGTCCCTCTTTTCCTGGGGATTGTAGAAGGCCATAAAATGCTTTGATAATTAAGCAGGGAAAATTTCCACAACCCATAAAACATAAAAGGTAATACTAAGCCCAATTTAGCTCTCAAATACCTTTCAAATAACTTGTATTTAATGCATGGTAAAGGTGCTTGGTCAGTGCTCTTGAACAAACAAATCTCAGAGCCTGGTTTATAATGTTGTGTGTCCTGGCTGACTTTAGCCATTCTGAGAGCATTCCTTGGTTCAGGTTTCCATCATAAACTGCAATGTGGGAACCAGCAGAGGTAAAATAAAGAGCTGACCTGAAACTTTGCCCAAACCACAGACTGGACATAAATTGTTCTTTGGAACTTTGAAATAAGTTTTGCTTGTTTATATAATCCTTCTCAGTCAAGACTGCAAGAAATTTGGTAAAGACTGGCACTTGCAGCAGACACAGAGAGAAATTTGTGAGTCTGGAAAAAATTGGAGAATAGCCTGAACAGTGTTTGAAAATGACAGATGGCGTTTAGTAGTAATTATGTCAGATGAGTTTGGTTAGAAATTACAAGAAAGCATTCACAAAAGTCAGTGGCACCTGCTGGGCTCTTCAAAACTTTCAATGCAGGACAAATTAATGGAAACTGAGCATGGACTACTTCAAATTTAAACCATTGTGTTTCACATACCTCTGCCATGGGTGGAAATGGCCATCCTGAGACCCTGTTTTATGGCTGGCCTATAATTGAATTGCAAACTGCTCTTAATATTTTGGGCCCAGTATGTGTTATGGGTAAGGTAATGTGTTCGGCCTGTTCAGCTTTACACTGGCCCATGCTTGGAATGTAGTCACATACCTGCACAGCAAGGAGCACCCACCAGCATCTGGATCAATGTACGAAAGAGCCCAGAAGAAGCCATAGAAGACCTTGAGAGGTAGAAGCAGCCTCACGCATTTGGCCGTCTCCTTTCATACTCTGAGTGGTGGAAAAAACACCAGCGTGTCTAGAACCGTCGTTTTGCAACTCCCGCAGACAGTCTTTGAAGTCAGGAGGAAATTTGCTTTCCAATGGGAATACCACTGATGGGCTGGGATATTTGTGGCGCAGAAGATCTCAACTATTTTTTTTTTTTTAAAAGAGCAAGGTTCCATATTTCTATGAACTAGCCATTACCGGCCTTGGGTTGGAGAATGTGGAGCTACGGTAAGAAGATGAGAGCATAACAATGATGAGGAACAGAGGTCTGAAGTGGGGGATCCACATTAGAAGGATAAAGGAAATAGGAGATATGGGGCCAGGAATTCTGGCTATTGAGATATTGGAATTTTTTCTCTCCTTACTCTAATGAGAGATTTCTTACAGCAGCCCACGTGATAACTTGTTTCTATGCTGTCTAGTTAGATGTTTGCAAGGCCAAATTAAGGTGCGAGTGTTAAACTCTTACGCTTTATGTTGTTTGAAATCTGTTATCCTTGGAGTCCTTTTACAGTGCTTCCAATGATAACTTGCTTCAGATTTCCTTGTTGCAGAGCTGGCAGCAGGCATTCTCAGTGGAGACCAATGTTGCTTGCAAGGTAGAGGTTCACTCCCTTAGATTTAGGTTGACTAATCTGCCTAAAATAATCATCTGTGTTATAACATCCTGGCCTGATAATTCAAAGACAAAATACAATTCCCTCTGCCTTTAAAATTAATTTTGTTATTTTAGGAAAGGTTATAGCAGTGTCAGGATTACCTCTTGCAAGAATTGTGTCAATTCCAGAAAGAGTGCACTTAATGGAAAGCCTAATTTCCTCAGCTTTTAGTTAGACTATAACGACTGGACAAGATTAATATGTGAGTCGGCCTTTATTTCCTGAAGCATACATTTATTTCTGTGTTTTGAGAGGGAGGTACCATATTTGTATGAACCAGCAGCTGCCAACCAAATCTCTAGCTGTGCTTCCATAAACTGCCAGACATTTTCAGCAGTGAATTTCAAGCGAGATGAAGCTCAGGAGAGGCTAGGGAATATTTGAGTGTGTGAGTGAGACTGATAGCATTTTCTTTTTAAAATGAAACATTAAAGGAGATAAATATTGTGCTCCAGGTGCATGTTGAATGACTGTAACCCAGGGTTTACAGTCAGAAACCTAATGCCCCAAACAACCATCAAAGCTGGCCAGCTGAGTTGGGTGATGCTTCTTACGTGTATGCTCAAGCACAGCCATTTAGTCAGGGATACTGTTGTTTTAAAGACTGTTAAGTGAATTTGGGAGAAAAATGCACTGCAGATGTCTTTTTTTTTTTTTTTTAATTAAAAAAACCCAGGAGCTTTTTGCTGCTGTATGTTGAAGGACTGGAGGTTAAGACCTTTTACATCCTCTAATATAAGTTATTGCTTCATCTTAAAATGAACTTCATATGCTTCGAATGATCCTAGGTCATTTCCTCTAGACAGAAATCAGCATGGTGTCTAAGTGAGGATAATTAGAAGTAGGGGCAGGCATAACAGTGAAAATTCAATCCTAGTTAATTTTAAGGAGCAAGATAGTAAAGAATTTAATTGAACATAACATATTTCAAAAGGTTTGGAAATGAGTGTTGGATAAAAAGGAAATTGCAGTAAAATTGCATAAATTTTCTTTAAAGTTTTGTTAATAAAGCCCTACAGGTATAATGGCTTAAGTATACCTGTGCCCCTGTACTTTTTACTTTTCAGATCTCCAACTAATCAAAGTTTTATTGTCACTGCCTGATATATGTACCTCTCCTTGCACTGAAGACACTGTCAAGATTTCTGTGGGTTGGGATGATATTAAAATCAGATACTCTTCTCTTATGTAGTTGGAAAATGTTGAAGAATTTTAGCGCTAAGTTCAGTAGAAATGTTGGTCTCAGACTCAGGTCTGGGACCTGATGGGTCCTTACAGAAGACAGGGCTTCAGCCCAGGAAGGGTAATTATGGTTTCTTCTGTCCTTGGTGGGAAATGAGATTGTCCAAGAAGTTGATAATGTCTAAAATAACTCCATGCTGTTGATCTCTTCCATGCTCTAGATCCTTCTAGAGAAGAATCTCTCTATTAGGCTTATAAGCCTGATTTCCATTTCCCCTCATCTCAGCCCCCAGTCCTGATCTCTGTCCTGAAGCAACGTAGACAGCACAAATGGAACTTCCCAACAAATTAGCAATAACTTAGCAAAGGCAGGCATAATAATCAGTTTTTTAAAATAGGTTTTTTAGTGTTATGATTTTTCATTGAGTGTCAAAAATGTGTTTATTTTGTTCATTGGTTAGAAACATTATAGATCTGCTTCACAGATAAGTGGAAAAAAAATACATGGTTCAGATGTCACTTTACACTTTTCATCTGAGTGTTTTCATCTGCTGAAAGCATAAACAGAGAGGGTCATTCAACAGAATTTCAGTATCACTCAGCTTTGATTAAAATCTTTGCTTACATTCTTTTTTTAAACAGTCCTTTTTATCTATGGAAAATCTTACGGACCTTTACAAATGATATACAACAGTACCATATTACTAGGTACATTAAAATGCCACTATCTCTCTAATCACCATGAAATCAGGCATCTTTCCCTAATTAAATAATAGAATAATAAAAGTGAAGATATGTAACACAAAGTTTCAGTTGAAGGGGTTTGAAAAAATGACTATGTTAATTAAACTTCCTTGCAATACAAATGTATTTAAAAGAGTGATCATTAATATCTGTTCTGGAACAAATTTTCACTTAATAAGCTCTTGAATTAGAGATTTACCAGAGTAAAAATGTTGATTAGTTGGAAATTGGAGCATACGGAATTGGCTGCTGCTGCGGCTCTGATCTTGGCTCGTCTCTGCTCCATGGTTTGAGAGGGATTCCATGTTTATGACATCCTTGAGACATGGTAACATTATGAGCTGTGCTCTGCACAAGAGAAACACTAGGATATCCTTCTTGTGCCTGGGAATAAAACATGCTTGATTTGTCAAGGAAACCAAAGTAAAGATGCATGTGATAATGGAGATAAATTGACAAATGGTATTCCAATAAGGATAAACACTTACAGGTCTGAAGCTGCGCTGCTTTGGCTCCAAGAACACTCTAAAGCTGAGATTACTGCCTTGCAGAAGCATATTACTGCAACTGTGTAGAAAGGAAACACCTCATTATCAGGTCAAATAAATCCTCTGGGTAAAGGAATAATTTTAGGCATTTTTCAAGTGATGTTATCTCCCAGACTCTCCCATCTCATCTAGGAAAATGGACTGAAGTGATGAGATATGCAGCTAGGGAGCTGCATATCTCAGACCACAGATTTGAAAGGTTGACAGCGGTGCTGCCCATCCACTCAGAGGCTGCTCGGTGGGCTGAATTTGCAGGTCCTGCTTTGTCCCTGTTTGAACAAACTCTGTTATAGGACAGCATGTTCTAGACAAGGAAGAGCAGCAAGAATTTCGGGGTTTGGTTCAGTGACATGCAAGAGCTTTGAGAGACTTCAGGAAAAGGTGATAAAAAGTCACTGAAAGCTTAGACAGAATCTATGAAAAGCTAAGACATTCAAGATTTGGAGACATTTAGAGAACAAATTTAAATGTGGATTTTGAAAACCTAAGGATATTAGGGAGCCATCAGAGTTTTTGTTGTTGTTGTTTTGTTTGTTGTTGTTTTGTCTTGGTTTTTTTTTTTTTTTTTGCTTCTTGTAGTTTGCAACATCTCAGCTTTGGTGGTGAACAGCAGGAAATAATACAGGAGATAATGGCAATATAGTAACATACTCTTAACAAACCCACAAACTACTAAAATTGATGAATTTCCTTTTATGAAGTGTTCCTTGAGATGCACGTCAGCAAGACAGATTCTGTGTGGGTTTCTTGGTTTTCTTTTGAATGGATAGAAATCATTATAAATGCCACAAACAGGTTAGGCAGCATGAAACAGTTGGATCATCTCTCACAAGCAGTTCTGGCCACTCTACAATTACAGGAGCAAATGCCCAACACATCAGCTTAATTAAAATATAAACAGATCTTCATTTCTTTTCTTGTTTTGTTGGTTGAACTGGTGAGACCTCAGAGTGCAGGTGCACACCTAACCCAAGTCCTTATTACTTCAGCCAAAATCTTGATCTTTCCTTATCGGGATCATTAAGATCACTCCTCCCTGAACCTAACCCCTAATGGAAGGAAAGTTGACCATATATGAGTCTGGGAACTAAACCTGTTCTGTTAAAGCTGTGTTGTGGAAATGATTGGTAGTGTGTTGTCTCTTTTCACTTGCTTCCATGCGTGACAAAGCCCTTCCATATCGGGACTTCACCCTTTTTTTCACATAGCTTGTTCATTGATGCCAGCGCAGGCTGAGAAACTGTGATTAGCATCCTTCACCAGCTATCTTCACCTGGTTTGATGCCCCTGCACTGTGGATTTCTAGTGATGCTGAGGCATCTTTTTCCTGAAAGAAAACTTACACAAAAAGTGTAGTCAACAGTATATGATTAATCCATTTTATATAGGCAGAACTTCCAAATTTGTAAGAACTAGTGGGGGTTCACAACCCAAAGAGTTGAGGGTTGGCCTGAAATGTTCTGCATAACTTTTTGAATTTACTCTTTCTGATTGCTTAGAAGTGTTATTTATTGTGGTTATTGTGATTCTTTGATTTCAAAAAATCATGAATTTCACTTCATGTAGTGTCATGCAACATCTACTGTAAAATAGTAATTGCTACTAATTTTTGTTAACTGTTGCTATATTCCTCTCAATTCTCTTGAAAGTCTTTATGGCTCTGTTTGATGGAAATTTGTAAAAGTACAAAGCTTGTTATCTATACCACACTTTCTGTTTCCTGCATGATTCTCCTTTTTGTTTCTGTTTCAGTAATCTCAGCCATTCTGATCTTTCTGTGACCAATTAGTTGCTCACTGACAGAGATCACACAAACAGAAAAACAGATTTTAACCTTTCCTAATATTTTGGAAAAAAACTGGATGAGGATTTTGATTCAGACCTGTAAGTATTGAGAACGTACATGTGGTTATGGGATAACTGGGGTTCTCACCATCTCTGTGCTGAAAGTATTCCAAGTGACTGCAGGCTTCGTATATATCCAGTTTCATCCCCAAAGAATGAGCTTTGAATTCTGAGGTCTGAGCTGAAAACATAATGGAAAGCTTATGAGAAGCTCAGTATGTAAACTAGAAATTCTTCTTTGCTCATTTTTCTCTGCTGGAGGGTGGGGAAGAGGAAGAAGAAACAAAAGCCTGCAAAATGATCATGCAAACACTTGAGAAGACAATTGAAATCCTGGTTTCAATAAAATCCTTCAAAAGAATCACTTGGGCTACAGGGAATCTCTTCCCGTATTTTGTTAGGAAACTGGAAACATAATGTAGCCTTTAACTGATCCTGGTAACATTCCCCCAAAGAAGCCTGGATAATGCTACACGATTGGTTTAGGTTTCAGGTATTAGGCTGCAATAGCTGTCTTCAAAAAGAGTTGAACAACGCTGAACTGGAAGCCTCACTTGGCAGAATCTCCTTCATTAACAAAACAACCCTGAAGGAAGCTGGTGGAAGTTTTTGCAAGTCAGTAAAACTAATGATAGAAACTGTCTGCAGTTAACACTAAGGTCATATGATGATTTAGGTTGGTCTCAAATTCAGCCTCCTGCTTGAAGCCAGGTCAGCTCTGAGATAAGTCAAGGCTACTCTCAGGAATAAGGTCTTGAAAACTCCAAGGGGTTGAGGTTGTTATAACATGCTATAGTGGAGTTTATTTTGCATGGTAGTATTTTTACCTGTTGAGCAGACACATTGCCTTTGAGTGCATGTAAGAGAATTGCTGAGTGTGATGCATGAACTGGAAGTAGTCTAGGTTTCCAGTTTCTGAGGTGAAGGGGAGAGGGAGCCAACTGTAGCTTTTGGATTTTAAAGGCTCCATAATTGCAGTTTTGGAGCCATCCACGAGTGTGAGCCATTCTCTTGAGTGATACAACTCCTTTAAATCACTCATGATTTTCCTCTGGTCAGACCTGTATTATGTGCAATACACTTGAGAGAAAACTGCTGAGGAGACATAGCATGGCAATGTTCTGTTCAAATGCTGTGATAAGTGTAGCTCTAAAAGGGCACTGATGAGTGCAGAACTATTACCGCAGGCCTGGTTCCTACGGTATATCACCGTGTCCCGCAGCCATAGGGAGGAGGAGGAGGAGAAGATCCAGCAGGCAGGAATTGTGCAGCAAGATTGATTTATTTCATTATTTTACAAACCCTTTATAGACTTTTTTCTTCATAGTCTAATTGGACAAAGGACCAGCCACCCCTTGGGGGTGATTGGCCAAAATCCTAAAACATCCATTATCAAAATATTTTCTACTATACCATAAACAAGACTTTCCAAGGTTGCAGGTGGCTTGGTTGTTTACATTCCCTGCTACCTCTTCTGTGAGAGAGAAAAATCTCTCACGGACTTAGAAAAATAACAAGAAGTCCTCACTAACAGCATTTTTGTACCTACAGTTCCCCCTTTTTGTTTTATAAGATAACAACCCTACTCTTAATCCTAAATAGAAATGTACATCAGTTATTAATTCTAAATATGTCCTTAAGGCTTTAACTATCTGACTCCATAACAAGAAATTTAAAGTTCAGTCTCTGCTTGTGGAAGGACCATCCCAGTCTCTGCTTGGTTAACATCCCGGTCATCATCAGAAGAGTCATTAGGTTGATGATCTACATTCTGGTTGCCATTTGGATGGTTGGTGTTCTGGTCATCATTTGGAGGTTGCCTGTTCTGCCTCTGGTGCCGCAGGTCAGGGCGAACGCATTTTGAAGGTAGCCACAATATCCCAGTATCTGTGGAAACGCAAGCATACCCACGACCCCAAACGATAAGCTCATGAGGGCCTTCCCACTGGTTAGTGAGTAAATTCCATACCCAGACTTTTGCCCGGGGCAATTGTATGTCGCCTGCAGACTGCAATGAGAGAAAATAATTCAGAATAACAGGATTATTTGAATTTTGTGGTACTGTAAGGTGATTAATTGTATACAAAGCTTTTGCTAGTCAGCTCTGTGGGGTTTCTCCATGCATTCCCCTTTTCTGTTTGTCCAAAACGTTCTTCAAGGTACCATGAGCGCGTTTGACAATGGCTTGGCCAGTAGGAGAATGTGGGATACCAAAGGTATGGTCTACACCCCATAGGTGTAAAAACTGCCGCGTCTTCTCCGAGGCGTAGGCAGGACCATTATCGGTTTTCACAGAAGCTGGCACGCCCAGGACTGAGAAAGCCAATTTCCAATGGGCAATGACATCACGGCCCTTCTCTCCAGTGTGAGCAGTAGCCCACATAGACGAGGAGAACATGTCAATAGACACGTGCACATATTTCAGCCAACCAAATTCTGGGATGTGAGTTACATCCGTTTGCCAAATCTGCAAGGCTTTTAGCCCTCTGGGGTTTACCCCTGCTGGCAAAGGCACAGCGAGTCCGTGACAGTCAGCACAAACACTGACAATGTTGCGTGCCTCGGTTGGCGTTAAATGGAACTGCTTCTGCAGGGTATGTGCACTTTGATGGAAGAAACCGTGCGATGCCTTGGCTTGTGCAATTTTGTCAGGCTGAGGCCCTACCCACGCAGGGTTGGCCAGCATGTCAGCCCTGGCATTGCCTTCTGTGAGAAACCCTGGTAAATTTGTGTGGCTTCGAATGTGCAGAATGTAATACGGATGCACTCGAGCTTGGATTGCAGACCACAAGGTTTGCAACAGTGAAAACAGAGCCGCGTTGTTCACCTCCTTCAGAAGTGAACAATCTAAGCGTTGGGTGATATCTGCTACATAAGCAGAGTCAGTAACCAAATTCAAAGGTTCCTGTGAGAATCGCTGAAAAGCCATGGTAACAGCCCTTAACGCAACTAACTGAGCAGAGCCTGACTCGTGTTCCTTCAGCACCTGCCATTCCGATCCCTCCTTCCAGGTAACAATGGCTTTCCCAGTTTTCCCTGAACCATCCGTAAAGACAGTGGGTCCTTGTACCGGTACTTGGCTATTTCTCGGCCGCAAGGAAAGCACGGTCGATTTTGCCAACTGCAGTAATTTATGGCTGGGCAGATGGTAAGTGATCTGCCCTGAAAAGTTTTGCAGCGCGCTTTGCAAAGGAGCACTATGGATGAGGCTCCACTCAAAGTATTCCTTTGAGATCGGAATGACAATTACTGCAGGATCCGCAGCTATCAGTTGCAAACACCGTTGACGGCATTTGATTATCAGAGAAGCGACCAATTCAAACACTGTGGTCACCGTCCTTTTTGGCTGGTGAGGCAAAAAGACCCATTCTAGGATATGCAAAGGATCAGGCCATTGTGCATTCCACTGGCCAATGATACCTGTAGGATGGAGGTCTGGAATAGTAATGAAAACAGTGATAGCAATGGAGGGATCCACTCGATAAACCTGACGAGCGGAAACAGCCCGTTGGACCTCCTGCAGCGCTTGTCGCGCTTCCGGAGTCAACTCCCGAGGTGAATTCAGATCAGGATCCCCTTTTAATGTATGAAAAAGAGGGGAAAGCTGCTTTGCAGTTAGACCTAAATAAGGTCGTAACCAATTGATGACACCCAACAGCTTCTGAGCATCATTCAAGGTTTTAATCGAATCCGGGACAGGACATCTGAGCCACCAGCTGCTGCACCTGCAGGAGCGGTGCTGCAGGTCGGGGGGGGCACAAGAGGAGAGGGACCAGTCTCAAGGGCTGGAGCATCTCCTCACCACACTTTTGGTTTCCCTTCAGTGTGGACTGAATACATCTTTGTACCATTCCTCTGCTTGGAGCTCTTCGCTGTTTTGCCAAACGCAAGGAATGTTAAAAGTGATTAGTCAGGGATGTCTAATGAGCTGTTTGAAATCTTCTCGCTGACGTGTTTGATTTCTTCTTTAATCAAAGCTGGATTCATATGTTGGCAATTGCTGCAAAGCCCAGATCTTATGATTGCATCACCCTGGTTTTAGCTTGAAAATAAAAGTGTCTTTCTTGACAAATAAGATAACATATTCCCAGGGTGACTTAATCTACCCCTGCTTTATTCAGGACTAAAATTTAATGCTTTCAGATCCAAATGCCAACATGAATGCTTTGTCTCTTTCACTAAATCACAATTTTCTTCCAACTTTTTCTTTAAAATATATTAACTGAAGTTACTTCTAATTGTCCAGTCTACTGTTTATGCATCTCTGGGTGTCTGTGATCAATGGAGCTGAGCAAATGCAAAGGTGACAGCTGACTTTTTAAGCTAATATTTAAACTGGGCAATGAATAATCTGAAAAGGGCAATAAATTTCTTAGACATTCTACTTTTGGTGCAATTTGAATTTCTGTGGTCTCTTATTGCCAGCCTGAACTGACTCATTTGAGATTTGCCTGACATTTTTCTGGCAGATATGCATCTGAAAATTTTTCGGGGTTTTGATTTTTCTCTTGGAATTTTGCTTCTAGTCAGAACTGAACTTTTACAGAGGAGGAATTTTGCTCTGCAACAAGGTAGGGTACCACTTAGTTGACCAAGTGAGAGCAGTTGCTGCTCTCAGGTTATACCTACAGCATCCGTAGGGAACATACTCCACCCTGTACAGTTTTGATAACGACCTCAAAAGCAGTAAACTCCAGGTCTCAGTGCTGCTGCTTTACACAAAATCCTCTCCAGGAAAGCTGAGGATAGCCCAGCTGGTGTGCTCAGCCATGTGCTGAGCTGCCAAAGAGGCTATTAGCAACATATTAGCTCTCTAGACATTCTCCAGCACATGGTCCCTTCACGGTTCCAGAAAAAAACTTCTGATTAAGCATTTCATTTTGCTCCCGAATTTGTTGCCTGCATGGAAAGTGTGCCTGTGGCCAGGAATAGCCCTTGCAGAATACTCAAAACTGCCCCCCCAAAACCTGGCATCTAGATGGTTACTGAAAAAGTTTCAGGGAACTCATTCATACATGGAATAAATGCCTCAGCAACATTGTAGCTTCTGCCCAATAACAGACACAGCCATGGCTCTCATTCAGCAGTTTCTGGCAGATGCTGAAGTACACAATAATTGTTATTCAATAGAGAAGAATCTGGCATATGACTTAAGGTGAGCACTTTTATGGCCTTATCCAGAATAGATTTCCTACTGCATGACGTACTCCCCTAGGAATGTTTCCAAAAAGGCGGCTGCAAATTTTCCCTTAGTAAAATTTATCTATGGTGGGGTCTGTTCATTTTCAGAGATTTTGATCTTCACAAGCAATTTCAAACCCCTATGAAAAATTCAGTTGTTTACATAGATAAGACTCTGGAACAGACCAACTTGTACTATCAGATTAATTTGCATTTAGATTGTGCCTTTCCAATGGCTCTGAAAGATATTACAAATACAAATTAGGTTTCACACTAGGACTGTAGAAACCACTATTGCAGTCTTTTGGGGCTGGCAGAATTAAAGATGCTTTGACCTGCTAGCCCTTAATTCCAAGTCAAGGTGCCCTGCAACTCAACTAGCAGGAATTCTGCCTCTTCTAAATAAAGTCATTGTTGCTGGTTAAAATGAATTTGGTTTGGTTTTTTTAGTATGTTGCTCTGGTGAGCATTTTGTTGAAAAGTTGATATAATTTGTGGTGTCAGCAAAGACAAATCTACTGTAACTGACTGTGAGCCTTTACTGTGTTCATAATTTAGCTTGAAGAGGTTATTGTTAAATGATAACTTAGGGCTTGTATTTTCCACACTGGTATTCACTTTACCACTAAACCAGTGTCAAGGCATTGTCTGTAATATTACTTCAACTTTTTTTGTAGCAATTCTTTTTTAATCTAGTGTGTGCAATGCAGTACATTCCAATGAGAAATCATTAGTACCACGGTCTAGTTTTGGAAAGTCCATTTGTTAAGCTGTAAAAAGGAGATGCAGAACAAGTTATCTGAAAATTAACAGAGCAGCTGTTTTGGGGGTAGGAGGTTTGATTGTGTCTTGGTTTGAAAGACAGGTGCCTGCTAAGGAAGGCAGGAGCCTCCCTTGGAATGGCAAATGCAACCCCCCTTCCCTCTGAGTTGTTATAATTTTGAAATCAAGGGGCTTTGAGGCAAAGATGTGGGAAATAGGAATAACAGTTCTTTACTATTATATATCTATATGTGTATAACCAGTCAAACAAACAGCAATAACTCTGGCAGTAACAGCAAACAATCACAAACCCAGTGCCAGCCTTCTCGGCTGTCGGGCCCTTTCCCCTCGGGTGCAGTTCCGCTCGCAGCCGGCAGGGGCGCTGGTGGCTCCCGGTGAGCAGGGCAGGTGCGATGGTTCCCCCGCGGCTGCAGGGGGCGCTCCGGAGCGAGCTCGGGGAGCACGCGGCACTGGCGGCCTGGGATCCCGGGAAGGGATGGAACAAAGGCTCCACAAACCCCTGGGCAGCCGATCCCAGTGTCTGGCCAGACCCTCGGGGACAGCAGGCTGGAACAGCAGGGACGAGCACAAATCCCAGGTGGCAGACGAGATGTATCCAAACTCAGGAGCTGCGGTGGGAACCCCCCCGGAGGTCTGGGCAGGCAGGGTGAGCACGGCTACAATGCAGCGAAGGCTCGAAGCAACAGCGGGGCAGGGTGGCCAAGGCCCGGCTCCCAGTGGGGCAGGGAAGGCGGGCTTGGAGCCTGAGGCCTCTCCAGTAGAAGGAAGGCCGCCAAAGAAGCAGCCTCTCTCTCCGTCCAAATGCTGGGAACTGACTGTCCACAAACCCAGGTGAAAAAGAGTAGTCAGATGCACCCCACCTGTATGGCCAGGTCTTTTGTTTTTCTGAAGTACCCAGTAATTTGTCCCCCTGGCAACATGTATGGGGAAAATTCCTTTAAGAGAAAAAGAAAGCAGGAGGATAACTAAAACCCCAACAGATTGTTTTTAAATCATCCTCCTGCCTTACCTGAAAGTGGAACTGCGTAATATTTGGAGAATTAACATTCACACAATTCATAAGAGCATCTGTAATTTTATATTGGGCCTAGGTCACTCTTGTTTTTTCCCAGTGCCTGCTTAATGTGGCCTAAGCCATTTGAAATGTTCTCAGCCAGATGTGAGAACTGGAAAGACAGTGGATGCAAAATATGTTTGCAAGTGCACGGTTTGATTTCTTCTCAGTCTTTCTCATCCCTCTGTTTCAGTAGCTTCTTCTTGAGGCTCCTTTCTTGTTGTGTTTAAGCATCTTTTATGGACTTCTCTGCATGTTGGTCTGATTGTTCTTGGGACCCTTTTGCTTTTAGTACCCATAATACTGCATATCAAAGAGTCACACAATTTTGTCATCTGCTGTGTGAAAAAGGACTTCAGCAGCTTGTGTTAACTCTGTTGCTTGGTGGGATCATGTAAAGTTTAACATTTCTCTATTCACATTCTCCGTCCTCTTCAGAAATTGCAGATTTTTCATATCTGTCACTTACTGTCTCTTTTCCAGGCTTATTTAATTTTTTCCCTTGTGGAGAAATTATTCTGCACTTCCTTCTATCCTAATGGGGTTTTTTGTACCTTTTCTATTTTAATATATCTCCTTTCAGTGACAAGCTCTGTCCTCATCAATCAAGCCACAGACCCATCACCATACCACTATAAAGTCATTGACAGAGATGTCTTATATTTCTAATTTCTCTATTCTTCTCCTATAAGTTTGGTAGCCTCTAATAAGCTAATATTCTTAAAATCATACCTTTGTTACATATTCCAAATTTCTTTCCTAGATCCTTCTTGAATGATGATTAGCTGATCATTCTGCTTGTAGAGCTGAAGTTAGTATTACTGATACATGTTATTTTATCTTTAATGGTGTGTACAACTACCTGACATCTTATTGATCAGTCACACAGGAATCTTTCTGTAGCTTGCTGTGATGCATTTTAATTTATATGATGGTAAGACATTTTGTATTATGAGTAACATTTACGAACTCTTTGTCCTCTGCTATAGATCTGTTTTGGATAGGTTGAGAAGTAGGGCTCACAGAGCAAATCCTTCTCCTTGAGAGTGGCTGTTTATTTCAGCTTTTCTTTCTTAAAAAAAAAAAAATCTGTAATTAGATTCTCTCCAGATTTAATAAATTTCTCATTTTCCATGACAACTGAGCTTCTTTATGTTTCTCTTAACATGTTAAAGGCTTTTTGGGAATAAAAATATAATAAATTAAATGAATCATTTTATTCACATGTAATTGTTGTCTTCAAAAAACTGCAATGCATCTAGGAAGTATGATAGACCTCGATAAAAACCACTTTCTTCTTCTCTGTTGTGAGGTATTTATGGGTATATCTGCTATTAAAATTCCAACCAATCTGCCTGATATAGAAACCTAACCTAACTAATGGTCTGTAGTATCCTCTATTTCCTTGCTCCTGAGACCTGTTTATAAGTTTTGTCATCTGTGCAGCCTTCCTTTTTTTCTGGACTGGGAGCCCTTTGAAGCCATTGAAGTGATAAATCACATACTTAGGATTTTGTATATTAGTTCCTCTAGGGCAGCTGGGTGAATGGCATCTGGTCTTAGAGATTTGCTACTGTTTTATTGACCTGCTCTAATCCCCTGCCACTGACACTTCACTTAGAGATTTCAGACTTGCTTCACACATAAAACCTGTCTGAGCTTTTCCCTTATAAACACCAACTCAGATAATTCAATTAGCTTTTCTGATACAGCCTTGAACTTTTCTTTTACACCTCTGTTATTTATTAGTCACGCAAACTCTGGCTGTGTTTGCAAGACTTCTGTGATTAATTGGGATGCCTGTAGCAAGTTGTACTTCAAAATGTTTTTGTGTCTCATTATGTTTTTGCATTTTATATATAAACTTTTGTACTATTTTTGTTTTCTTCACTTGGACATGGCCTCCACTTCTGAATATTATCTTTTTACTTTTAAAAGCCTCCTGTAGTCTGACATTAACAATGCTAGATTGCCATGGTCCTGTTCAAAATGTTTTTGAAGAGGTGGTACATGTTTACACTGAAACCCTAGTAAAATCTTTTTAGATAGTGTCCTAGATGACTTCAGGTGCATTACCCTTTTAGCAACTTACCTTGTTTTCCTTTTACTCTCCCACTTTTATACAGTTTCTTATTAATAATGGAGCAGGTTCCTCCTTCTCCCTACCTTGTTCCTACAAGGATCTTGAATTTGAATATGTTATGATGAATAGAAATCATGGAAATCCTTTGCAACAAATTTTGAACTGAGTCCTGTGGATTGCTTGGAACTAGGTATAAAAATGCTCCTCATCCTGCAGCCTCTCTGACTGGTTGCTCCAGGAGGCAGTCATTTATACTATGTGAAAAATAAACAAATCAATTAGCTTTTTGCCTCACAACCCACTGTTTCAGTTTTCTGGTTTGCATGGGAGTAACCAAAGTCTCCCATGATTATTAGAATATTCTGGGTAACTTTTAATACAGGTGGATCTTGTGGCTGAGGCATCTGACTTTTCGTTTGCCTATTGACTGATTCCAGATTTACTATAGTTCACTCTTCCATCAGTAGGACTTTGATCACATCCGGGTGATTTGTATTCCAATCTCACTGATTTTTCTTACTTCTGTCAAAATTTGGAGGTGATTTGGAAGTGATTTTAGTCTGGGTCTGGTTGTCTAATTTCATACAGGAAGTTTAAGTCTTTATTTACTCAGACTGCTCTTCATAGTTTCCTTCTTGGATGTTTTTGCCTTTTTCCTGTACCTTCGTATGGTGTGCTTTGGCAAAAGGATGCTATAGAGGTCCTGAACGGCTGTGGGAATTGCACACCTTAGGGAGACCTAGTTAACAAGCTGAGGACCTGCAGCTAGCTTGAGAAGGGAAGGAAGGAGGTATTGGTTAGAAGGAAAGGGGGAAAGTTTAGCAGTTCTCCTCCCACGTTTTCTAGTCATCCATCAAGGAAGAGGTGAATTCCCAGGACTCAGAGAACAGAAGAGGTCTGCAAAAGTTACAAGGAAAGAAGAGACTGGGAATTGTCTGTCTTGAAAAGAATTGCTTCCTTAATGGTTTGATGTGGTTTTAATCCCATACCCTAAAAGGATAAGGGGCTTGAGGTACTGGTTTGTCTACATATTTGGGGAGTGAGAAAATCTTGTTGCCTCAGTGGGTGATTGCAGCCATCAGAAGGCACAGCAACCCGAGAAAACCACTAATAACAACCGATTCCTAAAAATACGTCCATTTGTTTGCTTTCTCTTCTAGGATCAAATGGGGCAATTGTTTCTGACTCAATAAGACATCTTAGATTTTTTTTTTTGATTGTGCGTTTCATCCTTGTGAAGTATTTATTCACTGAAATGAGCATGACCCAACAGTGTCAAGTTCTGATGGGCGTTTGAGTTCCTTCTTGACAACTTGACCTTCTGGCTTCCTGACCAGCAGCTACCTGACTGATGATAGGAGCCCAAGGAGGTCTAGAGAAGCCAGAGCTTCCGTTGCCAGGGGTGAGCACCTTCAGTGTTTTAATGATGAATTGGTTCCCATATACTTGCTTCTCCCAGGCTTGCTGTGGATGATCTTAAGTTTCCCAAGGTGCATGGCTCCTTAATCTACCTCTGGCAGCTCCAGAAAACTTGGGCAGCTTCAGAAAACTGGTGGGGGGTTCCCCTTCACTGCAGGGCTTCAACACTTCATTTTCCTGTTCCATTGTCATGCCAAGATTCCAGGAATATTTTTTAATGTCCCATTGAAGAGAAATATTGGGGTCTGGCACCCCTCTTAGACAGTTCCTCTGAGGATTCAAGAGTGAAACATACTGACTGACTGGCATATTTGAGGTTTGGAAGGCTTCTAGGACGTATGGAGAAATGTTGCAACTGAAGTCAGTGCAGTGTGGGCCTACAAAGTGCACGTGTGGGGCTGCTGCTGCTAATGATCCTTGTGACAGGACATTTACACAGCTGAAACTGGGACAGGTCAAAGGCTGTGCTAATACTGCTTGTTTCCCACTTTTCATCTTCACTGATAAACTGGAGATAAATATCTGCCCATCGCAAGTGAATATGTTATACCTTGCTAAAAAGAGAAAGACAGAGTGTTTTTTTCTTTTATTTTTTAATCTGCATGAGAAAGTACAGCCATCTGCCTGGAGCAGCCTCCCTGCTGCCCCAGCATGTACACAAGCTGCAGAATCAGAGCATTCACAACGAGAATGTTTTTTTCTGTGGTCTCACAGGGCTATTCCATGGTTACAAAGCAAATTAATTTGGTTTGAAAAATTGTTATAAGCTGGATTTGTTAAAACATGGGGGTTTCGTTAAGTTGCCAGAGCAGCTTATAGTGTCATTAGAAGACAGCGCTAGTATCTGTTTACCACTATAGATGCAGTAATAATCTTTCCTCTGTTGGCTACCTCTTAGCTAAAAGTGCTGATATAGGAAGAACATTAATACAAAGAAGCAAAAGCTTTTTTGAGCATGAAAAAATTAATTCTATTTTATTGTATATTCTCTTTTTTCTTTTTTTTGGTAGTCAGGTAAATGTGGCATGGGATTGCATGTGGAAAAACACCTGTCCTAAACAGGCACAAACAGTTTGGATCAATGTTTTGGTCAGTGAATGCACAACAATTTGCATGTCTGAAATAACCCCTTGTGAGTGGAAAGTTAGGGGAAGAAACTGATATTTGTTCTTTTAGGCAGTTTACAACACTTCTTTGACAACACTTTGTAGCTGGTCTTACTTCAGTTAAATCAGATGCTTTCTCCATCTGTTGTGAATGTGAGCCTTCCATACACACAAAAAAAGGAAATGAGAAACTATATATGTGAGTGTGTATGTGTATATATATATATATAGTGTAAAAACCCCCAAACCCCCAAACATCCCTGCCAACTTCTGTAGTTTTAGGAGTGGGCAGAATTCTTGAGACCATGTTTCAGCTATTTCTAACTGAGCTTAATTGAACATGTCTTGATTTTGTGTTTAATCTCCAAAATCCGTCACTCTGACAGGAAGTGGGAAAGGACTGAGAAAAATGGTGTTTGCAAAAAAGACATTTAATGCAGGCAGGTTTTTTTTTGTCCTGTGATTTTTCCTTCTTATCTTTCTCTAATCAAGCAAGTCCATAATTTACAATGATAATTATAAGGTCATGGAAGGGGTCACACTGTGGGTAGAATGACATCTCCTACTGTTTTGGAATTTGAACTATTTCTGTGAGAAATGTTAATATATTAAAATCAAGAGGTGTGTGATGGTTTTGCACTGTCTTGTGCACTATTTTCCCTTTGATATTAACTGAGCTTTGAGAGGTGTAAGAGAAACTTGAAATTAATGTGTATTTTAATGGTGCAGTTCTCATGGGGATTTTTTGAGGTGGGCATCAAATGCTTTCAGTACTTTCAAAATAAAGCACATTCATTTTGAGCAGTGGAGAGTACATTCGGAAGAGCTTAAAACGGATGGTCAGACAGGAACAACTGAAGGTGTTAGAGGTATTTTTAAAATTATAACCATAAGTTCAGTGATTTCCTACTTAAAAAAAACCCCCATTTATTGAAATACGCTTTTAAAGGAATGCTTGAATTTTTTTGGTGAGCTAGGCCTCTGATCTCCCTTCATAAAGGGCTATATTTTCTGTTTCAGCACCATGCAAGAAGTAAGTTTTAAATTTTCGTGACATGTGCTACTTCTGAACACTGGCCTGATATAATCTTTCCTCCTTAATTATCGTTTTGATAAATTTGTCTTTTAAATAAGCTCTTCAACTCCCAGAACTAAAAAGTGACGTTTCTCCTGCAGGTCATGCGCAGCCAGGCCCCTGGATTCAGTAGTTACAGGCACTAGTAGACCCTAAGGGTCACCCTTCTAAACTGGTGATCTTCTAGTGGTCAGTAATGTGTGTGTATATATATACACTTAATTTTTTTAAAGCTTATTAGGAAGGGTAATACAGGTGAACAGTAAGCAGAATTTTTTTTTTTTTAATGTGTTCTACCCCTCCTGCTCCCCAATTTTTTTCCCCTTTAAAATGTTTTTGCTATTATAAGTTAACAATAAAAAATGCAGAGGAATAATTCCTAGACAGATATGTGAAATAGGAAAACCAAGACATTTTTATTCTGCTATGAATTAAAAGTACCCTTTCTTTCTGTGATTATCCTTATTTCACTCACGAAATCAACTACTGGTATGAACAATTGCTATTAAAAATCTGGGTTTAATTTTCTGGTTGCACTCCATTTTCCTGTTGTTTCACTCAAGGTACCTGTTCCAAATGAGCTGAAGAAATACTGAAATGCCACTGAGGAGGAAAAAAAATGGCATTAATATTTGAATCTGTTATTGAAAATGTTAAGTTACTTCAAGTGGTGAGTGATAGTGTCTGGGGTAACCTGACTATTGATATTTTTCTCTGGTAACACTCCCTTCTCGCCCTCCATTTGTTTGCTGGTTGAGAAGAGGACTAATGAGTGTCAGAGGGGAAATCAATCTGCCTGGGTCTGAGACACTACCACAATGCCAAGAAGAGCGGCAGTGCCAGTCTGGACCTAAAGTCCACCTCTCCCAAGGGTGTCTCTGGCAGTGATGATAAGCAGGGACATTAGGACAAGTAGGCACTGGGCACAAATCTTTAATACTACCTACCCTCTCCCTTTTGAAATCTTTCCACACCTCTTGTAGCCCTTTGTGCCTTCAATGCTGTTCCTTTCTCTCCAAAAGAGCTGTGTGCAATTTGAAGAGTGTGAACCAAGGGTTAATACAACAGCAGTGATTTAGCTTTGTTCTCTCTTCCTTTTCTGATTGTTCCTGACATTTTCACTTTGCTTTTAAGGAACCATCTATCATAACACCGAGGTCTTGCTCCAGAATGCTAGATGTTATTTCAGAAACTACCGCTGTCTATGCAGATCCAGGACTGTCTTTCCCCACATGCATCACTTCACAGTCATACACAATGAATTTCAGCTGCTGTGCTATTGCTCAGCCATTCAGTCTTGTCAGACTCTTTTGTAATTCTCCACAGCCTGCTCACGTTCCTGTTCTTCTGCATAACTTAGTGTCATCTTTACCTCAGGCCTTGTTCCTTTTTCCAGTGATGTGTATGTTTATTAAATGGATCATTTCTCAGCACCAGTGACAGTAAAACTGAACTGGTGACCTCCCTCTGTTGTGAGAAGTGACCACTTACTTATACTCCATTTTCCATCTTTTAATTGATTTATTCTCACAAGGACTCTCCTTATCCTACCATCACTTCGCTTCCCCTGTCATGCCTAGCTAAAAAAACTGTAGAAATCTTGGTCTGTATCTTCCTTTCTGTGTACCTAAATGTTACCTCCAGAGTGTCCATCTGTCATCAGTATCACTGATGCCCAGGCAAATCACCACTGCACGCACTTTCCCCAGGCTTCCTCAGACCCTGCCCAGGTTTCCGCTGAAGTCCACCACCTTTCTTCTTGTAAGACAAGTTCCCCCGTGGTCCTGTCCAAGGTCATGCACCCTGTTGTTTATTTGCCTGATTGAATCTTCCACTGCTACAACCTGCTTCTTCCTATCTGGTCTTTGATCTTCCCCTTACTTTAACTTCCTTTGAAAAAATCTGTCCTTGGGCTTATGAATGTAGCTTCCAGGAATTTTCTGTTTGGTGAAGCTTTGTTTTGAATTGGGAGAGGAAGGCCTCTTCTGTCACTTCCTCTGGAGACCCTTCCCAAGAGCCAGGTGCTGCTCCTGAGCACGCATCAAGCTCTCCCCTTAAGGGCTGGCAGCATGCACATGGAGACATGCTGTTTTTGCAGGCACGTGTTGGTGAGAGGGATTAAGATCTGTGTAGAATATTTTTGTAAAACCACAAGATAAAAGGATAAACTAAGCTCCAGACTTGGGTATTTCATGCTTCCGCATAGTTCTTTTGGACTCATTTTCATCCTCTAGAAGGAAAATCTTCCCATATTTTGTATAGGAGACCCTTACCGGTTATGGTATTCCATTTGTACCACAGCCTGTCAGATTTCACCGTGCCTTAGCAGTGCTTCCAGGCTATATATGTCAATATGCAAGGCCTTTGAAACACAAGGGGCTGTGGTATAGCCTGTCATTTCAGAAGAAATCTATTAGCTTCCAGGTATAAAAAGAATGAACTAGAGAACTGAATCTTTGCTCGGAATGAGCTGAGAATTCCAGCTAGAGAATTGGATCTTTGCTTTTCTTCTCTTTTTGCACTAAATTTCCAAAGAGAACCTGATGGCATTCCTTCATCAGGGCTGGCCGAAATACATGGTTCAAACAGCTGTTGATGAGCCTCAGACAACTTATATAGGCCTTTTTAGAGCAGTGAAAATAATTAAAAATAGTACCTCGAAAGGTTTATTTTTTTTCTAGAGGAAACCCATCACTTCTATGTTTGTGTGTCAGACTGCTACATATTACTGAGAAAACACATGAAAGCCTAGACAATGCCAGCAAATAGCTGGTCTGATATGCAGCAGTGGTGATTTACAGCTTCGTTTAGGTCTCTGGTGACATCTTTCTATGAAGTGAATACTACAAGTCAAGTAAGAAAATTTAAGAAATGTGATGATATGATGATTAAATTATTCAGTAGGTGAGTGTCCAATCTGCAGCACAATATCCTTGAAATGTTAAATCTATGAGTGCTCGTGCTCTTGGATGCCCTTTGGGGGAGCTGGGGAAAAAGGAGGGCAGTCTGGCAGTTTGAAATAAAGCACTCATGCATACTTCATTGTCAGCAACAATGCTGGGAGAGTTAAATATCTGAGATGGAGTTCTACCATTGTTGGTAACAGGAAGCAACTGTACTTCTATGAAGGCTGAAATAAAATCTAAACCATACCCAGATGCAGCTCTGAGCACTGAGAGGATGGCCTCCAAGGACTTTTCCCTAGTGTGCTGATGAGTGGCTGTGACTTTCAATGCCCTTCATGGCTTGGGGAGTGACTATCATTAGCTACCTACTCTTTCTGAAGTACACTGTAAGCTTTTGGAGACCTAAGGTCCTGCTGCATGTCTAATTTAGGTGTTTCTGTGGTTTTCTTTTTTTTTTTCCTTTTTTTTTCCCTTTTATTTATTTCTGTTGTTTCTTTTGGGGCTGGCTTTGAAAGACAACCCCTGTGTGCAGAGTCTAGCTGGAGACCTGAACGTATTCAGCTGTGCTGTAGATTATACAGGTGGGAAGAAGCAGGGAAGGGCTTGAGATATTTCCCTTCTAAGAAAAAGAGGAAAAACAAAGCAAAGCAAAACAAAGAGCAAAGGGAAGAAGCTGCTGGCTGGGTGCCACCCTGAATGGCCTCGTTGTTCTCCAGCTCTCTGGACCTAATTAAGCAACTCCATTTCTACAGGCGATGGCGAAGTCTAATGGCAGCAAACAGAAGATCACTAACACATGGAGCAAGCCTGTGATGTGGCTTCCTGGAATGAGAGATTGCAGTTGCTGGAGGAGGACAGAAAGGATGAGGAGTACAGGGAGCGGAGGCAAGAAGGTCCCTCTGCAGAGACAAAAGTGGCAGACACAGGGAGTTTTGTTTGTTCTCAGGAATGCTGGGAAGAATCAGGGAGAGTTTAATTTCAAAGTCTAACAATGCAGCTATGGCATTTGTTTTCAATTCAACGGGAATGAGCGTATGGTTTGAACAATTCTTTCGAGGTTCCTGGCAGGGGGAATATAACTCATCTCAGCTGGCTGTTTTAGGAGATCAAATGACACAAAAATTTTCACTCAAAGCCTAGGGTATCCTCCTGGCAGCCAGAGACCATGCACATCTTCACAGACTCACCATTAGCTCTAATGGGGACCAAGAGCTGCGTGCTGTGTGGAAAACTGCTTGCTTACAAAACAATCTTATTACTGCCAGATGCTGGCTTCCTGCCCACTTTTACATAATTCAGGCTTTTCTTTGCTCAAGATGTTACAATTTAAAGGTGCTTTAGAAGTTTTCTTTCAAAAGGCTTGATAATACTATTTTCCTTATTCTTTTTTTCCCCTTGCTCAGAGTGGCTCTTCTGCCAGCACACAGTACAATCTGGTGTATGTGGTATACATTAACATGTACAACCAGGAATAGCAGAACTCTTTCTTAGATATGCCTCTGGGTTGATTCAAACAAGAATAAAAATATCTGTAATGCCATGCTATCTGCATCCTGATGACTCACACATACCAAATAAAATGTGCATCTTTGTTTCAGATGCTGTCCTACATAACAAGTATAGTGCTTTTTATTTGTTTGTGGTTTTTTACTTTTTTTTTTTTTTAATGAAAAAATAATATGAAACTTTAGGTAGTGGATTATTCTATTAGTCCAAATACTGATAACAGAGTCTTAAGTCAAGCAAGTGCCATACCTCTCTAAGCAAACTTCTCCATGTGGACACTGGGGCTTTGACTTCATCCTTCATCTGAAAATCAAATAACTGTTAAAGAAGTGTCATAATAAGCCTGTGACATAATCCCTGTTGAATCTGCAGTGGGTTACACAAAGTACCAATGAGGAAAAAATTATTTTTACAAGATTATCCTACTAGGTTGCCTGCAGAATTGGAAACTGGGTGCTTCAGTTCTACCTCTGAGCTTTTTGCTTTACTTACTTCAAAGATAGAAGTTGCATGGCCTGCCTAATTTCAGCCTGACCACCTAAAACCTGTAGATGTGTGGATCTAGGTGAGGCTGGTTATCAAGGCTCCCTTTATTGCCAGTGAAGAGAGGACAACTTTGAAAGCTAATTCAGTCCAGTCAAAGGAGGCAGGCCAAAAGGGAAAACCTTCTCCAGAGGTCTCTGTATGGTTGCTTGTACCGAGCTAATGACTTCAACTGTCGATTTACCTGGAGAACAGTCCATAGTCCATCATTTCTTTTATTATACATTATTCTTGTATTTCCTATTCTAGAGCCAGGAATTCAACAGTACTAAGAAAATTGTAGTGACTTAAAGGAAATAATGCAGAAAACAACACTGTGCTTCTGAGATTCTCCTCTTGTTCTAGACCACCATCAGGATAATCACAGGATAATCCTATCCAAAGTGCAGTCATGTGAGCTGGTGAAATAGTCTCCCCCCACTACCATTCATATTTACAATTTTGAATGAACCATTCTCATTGGGAAATCAGTTCCAGTATGTTTTACCATACAAGCTCACAATTTTCTAGTGACATCTAAACCACTTAAAGCCACCCCCAACTTAAAAATACCCCTCCTCATGCTTACAATAAACACCATTGTTAGCAAGAGAATAAAGAAATGATAGCCATAGTTGTAGGGAAATGTAAGTAATAACAATTTATTGCCATTCAGGTTCTGAGAGCTATTTTATATTTTACCTCAATGCAAAGGACTTATTTCACAAAACACTGGCCTGAAAACATCATAGTAATTAGAACATTATGAGTGATATGAGTGTCTTGAACAAGTAGAATAAACCTTTCTCCCTTTTGGTAGACAAGTAGTTGAGATGGATAGAAAAATCTGCTTTTTTTTTTTTTTTTTTGGATGTCTGTGAGTTAAGAGAATCTGTGCTGTCCTATTGCTGTGCCCATTATGAGAGTCTCTGAATGCCAGTTTGTGGTTAACAGTGATGACTACACACTTAATTCTCTTTCCTGTATATGAAAGCATAATTTTTATCTCTGTTGGAATCTCATCTGTAACATAAGAGTTTAAAATGTTTCTCCTGCTTCTGAGTCTGGATTTCTTGGCCAGTATTAATTATGTGCTGTGCTGAGACTTGTATGATCAGATGTTGCCCATTTTTTTGCCGGCTGGGGTAAAGACACACTCTGTTGTGCTTCCTGGAGGAGTGAGCTGGTAACAAGATCTGGTTGAAATTAGTCATTTTTATCTTCCTAGATACATCAGCATTTGGAAATCCATTTTGGTTTGACTCAAAATGAAAACACATTGCTTTATGATTTCATGTAAAACAAATTGCTTCAGAATATTAGGATGTATAAGTAAGCAATCATTTGTTTTGAAATGCAGGCATTTCAATACAGATTAAACAGTGTGTTTTGAGAGTTTCTTTTAATATTTTTTCCTATTATAAAAGGAATATTTATCTGAGATGTCATGATATAGCATGCAAATAACATAAAGAATCCTCCCAAAACAAAATACCCTTAGAATCGGAAAATTTTCTGAAATAAAATAGTCATAATGTTTCTCTTTTAAAAGTGTTCTCACTGGAATCAATGCATTTTTCAAAATGTCTTGCAAAGGCAAACATTGTGGAAACCTTTGGGTGAGTGCAGCTGGCAGGAGTTTGTTTTCAGGGACAGACACTGCTTAGAAATGCAAGAAGAAACAGTGTTGTCAACCAGCTACTTCTGCTACTGAAGAGCTATTGAATTAAAAGTTCTGTTGGTTTTTTTTCTTTCCATAAACCTTGTTGCTTTTCAACAGAGAAGGAAAGACATGTTGCAGCAGGCACAGGTTTGGCTGTTGCACTGAAAACATGAAAACAGCAGGATGAAGTCTGCCAGTCTTTTTTTTTCCTCTGGGCTCTCTGTTCCCCAAATCGAGCTGCACATATTGTTTGGGTGGGGTGTGCATGTGCCCACACGCACATGAGGGAATGGCAACTCCATCACGTTATCTGGAGCGTGCATTTCCCACCAGGTAGTGCTGACAAAAGAATCCCAGCTGCGCTGGTAAATCCATATGTACATATATAATGGAGGAAAGGGAAACAGAGTATCTTTTGAGATGGCCTGGGGAATATGTAGCTCAGAGCTTTAAGCATGTCACTTTTAGCCCATGATATTAAGACTCAGTGCATGCATTTCTACAGGAGGACATATGCACAATGTTCACACATAAATGATAGGCGTTGGTTATCCTCTGATGGAGAAAGTCTGCAGAAAAAAACAGCCATTATTTTAATAATATTTTGCTGGTTTTTTTCCATTCACTTTTAAGACTGTTTAATAGGTCATGACATTGCTTTCTGGAAGGAGAGTAGTGCATTGAAGAGAGAGAAGGGAAAATAATTCTGTGTTTTAATATTGAGGATCCATCTGATCTGAGTAGATCCTTTAGTTTTAGTGTATTGCCAGTGACAACAGGGATGTAAGTAATGGTTAGCAAGTTCTAGTCTACTTGTAAGATTGTGCTAAAACTGTTGGGACAATTTGGTAAAACAATCTTTAGAAATGCACTGTCATACAGAAAAACAATCAGTTAAAATTGCATAAGCTTGCTTTATTTTATCCTTAGAATACATAAGCCTCTATTCAAAGGATCATTTTAGGTACTATTTCTGAAGAAGCCTTTAAGATTTCCAAATCATTAGTTTTCCAAAATGATCTGTGCTTTCCTGTTACTGGAGCCCAGGGTGGGTATCTTGTGACTCATTTTTCAACATCCCATACTAAATACCTCATCCCAAATCACAACTGAGCTGAAAAAGAAAAAAAAAAATTCCCACAATTTGTTGGGGAGAAAGTCTTAATTAGGTTTTGCATGCTGAAATCTACTAATTAGAGGGGTTTCCTGAAGATGTGAATGATGTCACTGTGAGCTATTTTTAGTGTATTTTTTCCCTATTATACAGGGCAAAAGCTTTTCAAGCTCTGTCAGCAGCATCTTCTTACAATAAAGAAGTGGAATTTTTTCCTTTGGGGCCCCTGAGTAGCAAACTGCCTGTGTGACATGCAAATAGTGAGATGGATTGGAAATCAGAGCATGTAATTACACTGGGCATGGCTGGGCCAGCTCCTTTCAAATTGGAAAACTGTGGTTGGGCACTGGATCATTGGATAACACAGGTGCTCTCAGAGCACTCTTCATAGATACCTGTTTCTTTACTCTTTGTAGGTTAACAAAGGAGCAAAAGCCCCTCTGTTGATGGGTAAAATGACCAGTAGTGAATCTTAGTTGTTCTAAATCTCCCATGCCTTATCTTTTTCTATGGTGTTTTGAGATGGCAATGTCTTTTTACAATTTTCTCCTGAAATAGAGAGATCACCTGTGAATCTTGGAAGAAATGATGTGGGCCTTGGTGCAGGGTATAAGGAGGTCACAGCTTCAGGGATTACAAATGAGAAACTGGTAATGGAACTGGTCTACCCAAAAGCAAGTGTTTACTTTTTGGGCACCTACAGCAGAAACTAGTCATCCAGGCACCAGTCACCCACGGAAAAAGCCACCTTCTAGAGCACAGCCCACATTTTTCTGGATGGCCCCCTTAGGTTGAGATGACTCACAAGCCAGCTGCCTACATGGGGACTGAAGCATCCCACTCTTTCTACTGCTGACTCCAACACATATTCCAAACACACAGACAGAAGTCATGCATGCTGACCCTCTCTTGGCAGTGTGCAAGCTCTCCCTTGCAGAGATGCTAGAAGAGAGGAATTGGGGACAGTGCAACCTCCTGCTTTTTCTTCAGCCTCTTGGTGTCGGATGTTCCTCTTACTCTTCCATACTCTAAACCTTGGGGATTTCCAGACCATCCAGAAAACAGGCAGAATGGGGAGAAAACATATCATTCAATGAAGGTGGTTAAATGTGAGAGGAAGGAAAGGTTAGTTGACTGAGACTGACATACTTTGTCCTCCAAAATATGCCTTAGCTGCTTGTGCTGTTCAGAGCCGATCCACTTCAGTGCAAATCTGGGGCACCCTGACAGGACTGTTTGCTCCATTCATGATCCAACATAATCAGGACTTCTGAAGGATTTGTCTACCCTGTTGGAAAGCATAAGTGTATAACCAGAAGCTCTCAGCACCTATGTGGGGGGTCCCAAAGTAATAAAGAATCACGCTGGTCCAGATTGTGTAACCCTGAATCTGGTAACTGCAGTGGGAATATATTCAATTTCTTGGGATAAGATTGGACTATTTTTCTTATTAAAAGTAATGATGCAGTTGCTCATTCCTTCTGTTTTCATACTAAGCAGTAAATTTTGAGTGAACAGATATATATGTGTGAGAGATGTTATTCTTGTTCAACTATTAAGAGGAGACGTCAGGCAGATATATAGACAACCCCCTCAATTTGCTGTCTTCACTATGAGAACCAGGCTCTGGTGTTGGTAATTGATGTAGCAAATGGACTGAAGCTGAGACAGAAGAGGACAACAAAAAAAAATCACAACTCCAGGCTCTTTGAATAACACCTACACTGGTGACTTGTGCTCTCTTACCCTCAATCGGCTTTGGCTTTTAAAGAGGTGTTCCACTGAACTGAAATGAGGAGAAGTTCTCAAATTTGAGATCTGGAGGAGCTTTCTTAATCATCAAGCAAGGTGTTCTCCCTCAGAGAAGAAGTAAAAGGTTGCATCAAGACCAATAACTTTGCTTTGACCTTTGCTTCACTTTCCCAGGATACTTTCAGTCTTCTGTGACTTTTTGGGTGATGTGCCCAGACCTCATCCAGACAGGGAGTCAGGATTCAGCAAGAGTTCGCACTAGGATGTGAGAGTGTGAAGTACTCTTGGATCCCACAGTCTAGACATAGCTCCAGGCAAGATTTCCTTTCCCCTTGTTTTTGGGTTGGTTTGTTTGACTTTTTTGTTTGCTTCCCCTTCTCCTTTTTTGCATCATCTGAACTCTGAATTGAATTACTGCAAGTTATGTGAGCACTGCTGCTTGATTTAAGTGACCAGTTTGGGACAATGTGGTGTCTTGATCTCAGTGATCAATGAAGGAGAATACACTTAAAAACCACCCTCATTTCACACCAGTTGTAGGCAAGTGTAATTTTGCCCTTAGATTCAGGTCAAACCATGAGGTCTGGAAGTGTTTCTCTCATAGCTATGTCACATAAGACTTGGCATGTATTCAGAAATCCATTCTTTTTGAAACCAACACCTTCTCATTCATCTTATTGCACCAGTATTATAATAGGAGCTCCTGTGATTTGTTACTGCTCAAGTTGCTAAAACCCTGGCAGCTCTTTTTCCCAGTGCATGTTTAGTGTGGGCAGATAAAGCCAAGCCATGGCAAGCAGCAAAACTGAGGAGGATTCTTCATTACCATTTAATTTCCTTACTACTATCTGAAGAATAATATAGAACATGCTGCTTTTCCATGATGAAGAGAAAACTGTGTTAGAACCTGACAGCTGTAGTTTAGAAATAGCCCTTTAAAAACAAAGCAAGAGCAACCTGACAACATGATTTTTGGTAGGTGCTATGCACAACCCTCTGATCAACTTTATACGTTGCGAGTTATGCATCATACGTGGTAAAAATATCTAGATGTTCTTTCCTCATTTGTGTTCCCAGACAGCTGGAGGCTGGATAATAGTATGGCTTTAAATACAATAGTAACTCCCAGCAGTGCCAACATTAATTTTTCTTCCTTATAGCACATGGCTTTGAGTGCTTAAATGTTTAAAAACATTTATCACTTGGATGGAATAAAAAATGATCCCTTTTAAGTAGCACTGACTGTCGTGTTCTCCAAACAGAATAAACAGCCAAGATCTTCTGGCACAGGAGGCTGAAAGTAAATTTGATCTTTGGTGTAATAAAATTAACAAGTGAAAGCTTATTCTGCTAGATATAAATATATCTATTTATAATAGATAGTGGCATCTTAATATATAGACGGCAAAGTGTGACTAAATTATTAAAACAGATGCATGGATAGAGCCGATGACAGAGCTCTTAGATCTAGGGTAGAATTCCTTCTTAAAAATCGAATCTTCCAGTTTTTACTTATTCTTTTTTTTTTTTTTTAATCTTTCCCATGTTTACACTGTGTGAGCAAGAGCAAATTTATCTGTTATATGTGCAGTTACTGAGGAGAATCAACCAATGTCATTACAGAATACTTTCCAAAGCATCTCACAGCTATGTCAAAGCATATTTAGCAGACTGAACGATCAATAGCTTTAAAAAAACACATTGGAAAACCCTCTACCTCCCTCAAGGATTTTTATTCTATCAAAAAGGCAGTAAGGTTAAATTATAACCTCTTAGACTTTTACTAATACCAGGGAAACTGAAATAGATATCAATGCTGTGTTCTTTGAGGAGAAAAAGATGACTTTAGCATAACTATTTTTCACTTAGATTTCAAATCCTGGATAAAAGGAAAAGCTTTCAGAACTGCAGGGTGTCTTGACAATAGAAGGTATTCTCTGTGCAAGGCAATTTTTCACAGTTTTCTCAGTTTGAAATATGTAAAGCATAAGTCAACATCAGGGAAATAATAACTAAACAATAATTTTATGACAAAATTTTGGGCTTGGATACAGGTATTTCCCGTCTGCTGCTGCAGAGAGGAGCCAGAAGTGGGGAAAGCAACTGGAGGACTGCTTTGCGCAAGGGTCTGCTTTCCCCGTCACTCGACCCATGCCCAGCTGGAGGATTGAAGGGATCATGGACCAAAACAGTAAAAGAAAGGGGGATCTCCATAACCATTATGGAACAGTTTGTGCTTCCTCAGAGATCAGTCTGGGGTACAGCAGCAGCATGTGGCCAGGTGGATGAAAGGTTTTCTTCCATATGTCCTATCCTAATTTCCTTCCTAGGAAACTTGGGCATGGATAGGAGCTGCTTTCTCCTGGCTGATTCCCATCCAGGTTAGCTGGGGGACTAGTACATAGGGTGCACCCTAGAAGAGAAATCATGGTTTTGTCAAAAGACTTACCAGAAATGCCCAAAGACACTTGCTACTTCCAGCCTGGCTTTGCAGGGAGCAGCAATGCGGACTTGGGGTAGATACTGGGGGAAGTGCTCTGATGGAAGTGCTCAGTGCTTAATGCTACCTTGATCCCTTCCCAAATCCAGGGTTATGCCATTGCTATGCAGGCTCCTTACAGGAATTGTGTCTTTGTGTTTATTGGGAGGCACTTGGGGTTTTTATGGTATGAAGGGAATTACTCCTCTGGCTTTTCAGCCTTTGGAGCTACCAGTCTTGCACTTGGAAGCATGTGCTCTCTTGATGAGTGTGAAAAATATTCTTTGACTTAGAGAGACTTCCAATCCGTGTGCCCACAGCTTTCATTACATCTTCAGCAGCTGGTGCAAGAGTCAGAGCTACAGTATCTGAGGTGCAAATGATGGGATTTGTGAGTGGGCATTAGAAATGCTGTGTGTGTTATTTATAAGTTAATGGCACTGTTTTCATAAATGATGTATGAATGACTGGTTGCTTAGCAGAAACATGGTCCAGATGCCAGACCTATAAATAAGACAAAGTTACAAAGAGTAGTTCTATTTCTGTGGATAAAGCAATGTGTTTTTCAGTGAACTCAGTTGCAAAGTACCTCTACATGGAGTATTTTTCTGTATTTTTTTTTTGAGATTAAAACTCCCTGGTGGTCTGTTTCTTTCTGTATAGAACAAACACACGCATTGTGTGGTCCACACATAAGCCCAAAATTACCTGAATATAAATCAAAACCGGCTTTTTTTTTTTTTTGGCTTTTGCCTGCAACTAGTATTCTCCTGTCAGTTACCTCAGTCAATATTTTTCAGTTTAATTTTTTATGTTAGAATTTTATATCATGCAATTTAGTCTTTGTTTTCCAGAAGCCTGAGTCAAAAGTCTTAGTGAAACAAAGGAACAGACATGAAAAAGCTCAGTGAAAACAAATTATTTCACTGTTTTATTCTTTCTGCTTTCATTTATGATTGCTACAGGTAGGTTCACTGGCAGATTTCTAGAAATCTGTCTTAAAAACTGTTCTGTTCATGCCCTTGTAGTGCTTTTCAGAAGCACTTCAGTATGAGTAAACCAACAAACATAAAAATATTCTTTCTCTCTCTCTTTCCAGTAGTTTGTTAGAAGCGACTTTCAGACCAACGTATTTTTTAGAAAATGTATAAGATATTAATCTGAATCACTTGAGACAACTCTAAGGTGCTTATAGGCAAACACTACAATATATCTTTGTGATATAAACTTTGATAACTGCCTCTCAGTATACCCAGTAAGGTGACTTGTGGTTAGTGATTAACTGATTGTTGCCTTCTCGAATTTTGGTATACTGGTATTTCCACTAGTAGATGGGTTTATTCAAATAGCATTGTTAGTGGATTGGGCATGAATGATGAAGATGTGTTATTATGGTCAGGATTTAGAAACTCACAACCATTACTTAGACAATTAATCCAAAATTTGTGTAGGACTTCTGCTGTTTTTTTTTTTTAAGCAGCAGGTTTAAATCTAGATATTATTTATAACACAAGTTTTTCCTTTGATGAAAGAAAATGTGGGCAATTATTAGTTCTAGGTGTGTATGCAGAGACAAAAATTTGTATATGAGAAAAGGATAGAGGTAAAAGGTCAACCATTAGGCTTTATTTATTATAACAGATAGGATTTCACCCATACATTGCAAGGAAATAAGACATACTTGGCGTCTATGTCTGTGTGTAAAACACTCTTCTCTTTCTCTCTCTCTCTATTCCTCCCTGGCTCCATTGGCAAGTTTCAAAGCAGGTCAAAGTGATTGCCTTTCAATTCCATGGCTAAGGAGATCCTGCTGTGATCCTCTCTGAGGAAAGAGGCACCAGCACAACCTTATTCATCCCTTCCAGGTATATCATTTCATAGAATCACAGAATGGTTTGGGTTGGAAGGGACCTTAAAGATCATCTTGTTCCAAGCCCCTGGCCGTGGGCCGGGACACCTTCCACCAGACCCAGTTGCTCAAAGCCCCTTCCAGCTTGGACTTGAACACTTCCAGGGATGGAGCATCCACATCTTCTCTGGGCAACCTGTTCCAGTGCCTCAGCACCCTCACAGTAAAAAATTTCTTTGCAATATCTAATGTAGACCTACTGTCTTTCAGTTTGAAGCCATTCCCCCTTGTCCTCTCACTACATGCTCTTGTCAATTGTCTCTCTTCATCTTTCTTGTAGGGTCCCTTCAAATCCTAGAAGGCTGCAGTTAGGTCACCCCAAAACCTATCTTCCAGGATGAAAAATCACAATTCTCTCAGCCTTTCCTCCTAGGAGAGGTGCTCCATCTCTCTAATTATTGTGGGTTTGGGGAATGTCTCCTCAGGAGAGAGATGTAAATAACAGCTCATTCAGAGGGCAAGCTTTTTTACCTTTTTAAATGTCAGAAAAGTCGCTTGGCAATCCCAAACCAGGAGAAAACCAGATTTTTTTTTTTGTCATTCTAGAATTTTTTGACATTGCTCATTACTGTGTTACTCAGCCTGTTGGACTATTTAAGAAAAAAGAAACCATGTGAGGATGGGATACACAGGGAAGCAGTTACACTTCAAGCAACATGTGGGACCCCTGGTCAGAGCACGGAGGCTCATAGTTTCTTCCCACTGTGCCCATAGTTCTCTAAAGTGTCCATACACACGGAAAAGGAGAGCTTCAATTCCTTGTATCAAGCAAATAATCCCAAATACACATATGATTTTTGTTGGAAGTGGTTGTTCTGTAAGAGAATATAATAATTGGTTTTTTTTACAGACTAAAAGTCATTTTGAGGTAAGAATTTCTCATCAGAATTGAACTCCCAAATCACTGAGGACCACATATCCAGCTGGGACCTGTTATTTTTTGCATTTAAATTCTTCAGTTCTTTCTTTTTTTTTTTTTTTCCCAGGGCCCAGGTAGGTAAATTGGACTTGCCAATGGTGCCTAAACTGCAACATCGATTTACATATTCACTTTTTTTTAGGAACACACCTTCATTTGCCTGAAGTGTTTGTTTGACTAAGTGGAAGTAGCACATCAGACTTTTACTGCTCCTTTGCTGCCATTTTTGAACTGTGGCTGAGGATGGCTGAGGTGAACTCATGGCAACAGCCTCCTCCAATGGGAATGTTTTGGAGAGACAACATGGAGAATAACCAAATACCAGTTTAAACTTTGCCAGCCATTAACTGGTGACCAGAGGGGCTGAAAGACCCTAAAGGCTTTTGGAACCACATTGTAAGTAAAATAATGACTGTGTAATGAAAATAAAGAAAATATTCCAATACTTGTACATTTCTGGCAGAATTTCATTCAGATGCAGAAGAAAAGCAATTCCACCTACCCTGAACTTCCTAAAGAAACCTCTGCTTCTTAGGTTCCTGTGAACTTTCATTGCAAGGAGTCACAGCAAACTCAGCATAAAAAGATTTAAATGTTCCCCCTGCCATGGCTGAGACACCACAACCAAGGGGAAAAATACACCTCTTGGCCATTTCTCCTACTCTACTAAGGCCTTGCTTCTCTTTAGACCTCTGAGTGTGTCTTCAGAGTGAATACTTGTTAATGGATATGGAGCATTAGCCTAACTTTTAATAAGGTATCAGACCATCACAGTGCTAGAAAATCTGCCTTGGAGATCCATGTCTCGGACAACATGGATTCTTCCAAGTGAATCCTCTGGAGAGGAAAGGCAAAGTGATTTTGTTTTGTTCTTTATGAAGAAAGCCCTTAGAAGATTGAGTCTATTGTTTTAGGACTAGTGCTGTCTTGTGAACACCTCTTACCATTTTCCCCCTGAATTCATATAAGCTAAGCCTAAGCTCATTTTGTTCTAAGGCTAGAATTTTATTTTATAGTTTCTATTGAGAACATTACAGTGGATGTGATGTATCTGACTGAATGAATAATTTTCAGATTTACAGAAGTCTGTTTTGAAAGACCAGGAAAGTAGCATGTCCAAACTGGTGTAGTTATTTAATTGTAAGTTAACTTGTTGCAATCACCAGAAGAAACTTGGGTTGCCAGGGTCTCATCAATATCAGTTCAGCAGGCACTTAAGAGTAGGAAAGAACGAGGATTGTGAGCCTGAATCATTATTGTGACAATAAGGTCATAACTTTCATCAATTGAATTGAATTGAATTATCAATTTCCTCATTGATATTCAGGACATTTTAGTAGCTGGGCCATTTCTTCCATACTCTCGCCTCAATATAAAAGTGATAAAACAACAGGTTGAACTTCAAGCACTGCAAATAAAAGTCTAAGGGTAAAATTTGCAGGCAGGGAACAAAAGGATGTGGCAGATGAGGGTCTAATAAGAAAAGTCTCTGATGCTTTGATGTGATCCATCCATATGCTCAAACACCTCTGTGGTTTTGTGAGGGGTTGGTTGATTGGCTTTTTTTTTGTTAAAAGGTTCAGGAAATAATATTCTTTCATGCAGTTTGATTCATGAACAGCTCCTTATTTGGCGTCTGATTTTCAAATTATGGTGGGCAGATTTCCTAAACTCACAGGTTGCACAGTATTTCCTAGTAGGAGGGGAGTAACTCACACAGAGGAGTTTTTAAGTGGGAATGCTCACATCAGTAAGTGAGATTACTCCTTGAAATAACCTTTTTCAAAAAATATTGCTGACTCCAAACTTGTCCTTTGGAATATTTCCCAAAAAGTTAACAATGTATGTCCAGAAATGTAAATGAAACACTGTATTTGGAAGGGTGTTATCAGAAAAGATTTACAATAGTCCCTCTCTGCTGCTTGTGGTGGTCTAATGTTTCACCTTGATGGTGTTGTTTTTGGGAAGGCAGTAAAACCAAGGCTCTTCATAAGGTGGAGGTTTCCCTTGTAGATTAACCCGGTGCTTACTAGTGGGCACAGGATTCAGTTCTAGTACTTCTCAGATTACTTAAAACAAAATTTACAGCAAATGACCCAGAAATTTCTTTCTCTGTGTTGTGACTACCCTGAACAGAGGATTATTTTGGACCCAGCACTGTTCAGACTCTGAAGTGTTCCCTGCACAACAATCCCAAAATATCAGCCCTCCAGATACATTTCAGGATAGACAGTCACATGAGTGGCATAATCTGTTTTGATAATAGAAATTAGAACCTAACCTTTACCACAAGAAAACAGCCACGAGCTCTGTGAACTACAGGAAGTTTCTTAATGTAGGTTAGGGCTACTATTTTGGGCAGAAATCCCAAAATATTGAAGTTATGTCTGTAAAAAAGAGAAAAGATGGAAAGGTAAGGAATCATATATCCGAAGCATTGACATTTGTGCAATTGGATGTGCTATACTGAAGGGGTTGAAGAGAAGCATTGAATTTAGCTGCTTGCTTTTACTATTTTGCTTGAAAACAGTAAAGTAAAAAGATAATGGGAAACTCTGCCAACCGTGCATTTACAAAATGTTTACAGTCGGTATTGTGTCTCCCATTCCTTGATTCTGCAAAATCCTTTTCCCAAATTTGTTTATACCTTAATACCTTAAAATAAGAAGTACTAGTCGATTCAAGTATCTGACAAATAGCTCGGGATTCCTATTGTTATTAAAAGTTACCCAGCTGGAATAACAATGACCCACAATGACCCAAATCAACACCATCACAGCCCAAAGAGATAAAATTGTAACTGAATACTCTCACATACACAATGAAGCTGTCCTGAAATGCTCCCAGCTTACAGCAAGTTGGGTAAAAGTTACTTCAGTCTCAGTAGTCAGTGTTAAATTTTCTGCTTCCAAGGTTGTTTTTTCACTCCTTACTTCTTCCCCTTGGAGGTTTGTCTAATGCATTTCTCTCTTTGGATATACCATATAAATTTACAAAATTCCTTAATAAGGAATTACTTTCATGCTACCAAGTGATTGGACTTGACATTAGGGCAACCAGTCCTCAAACACATATTGATTTATGCATCCCATAGGCTGTAATCAACCTGTTGCACATGGTAGCACTGGAATGCTACTTCTTTTTAGAAGTAATAACTTCCCTCATGGAAAGCCATTAGGTCTATGGAAGCTCAGAGGTAGAAGCGGGGAGGACAAAGCTTACTGGAAAGGTACCTACAGAAAAGGTCTCTACTTTTTCCTTCCCTTGAAAATGCTTTTGAAAGCCCATAAAATTGTGTGGCGTATGCCAAATGACCTGTGAAATAACCATCCACAGCTGCGGCCGTAAGAAAAATTACGTACCACTGCTGGCACTCATATTGATCTGATAAAACCTTTTTACTGTGAAATCGTGAAGCCTTTGAAAAGATGAACCCACGCATCAGGAAAGAGCATGACACAAATTTCAGAGGAACAAAGGACCACTGCCACCAACAGCAGCAGCTATTGAAAATAAGGAATATAGAATAGATTTCTGGGAATGCATCTGAAATTGCAGGTGGTCTGCTTTGGAGATTAGTCTGGCATAGAGACAGAAAGTCACATGCACAATTCAAAAACTCTCTTGCTGGAAGAAACTCTATATAGCAAATCTGATCCAACTTATTCTGTAGAGGAGACCAAATTATCATTTAAATTGTGAGTCAGTAGATTCTAATGTATGTTTAGGACTCATTTATACCTCTTTTTATAGCAGAAGCTCAAGATGTAAATTAAAGGTTTACAGCAAGAAAGTCTGAATTGTGGAGGCTGTTTACTTACTGAACTGTATTGTACCTCTTTTTGTTTGTTCATTGTGTCAGAACTGTGAGTGGGAGATAGTATCCCTTGAGAGGAGAGATGATATTTTTGATGTTTTTTCTCCTTTTTTTCTTTCTCTGTGTTTTTCCCTTGTCTTTTTGATCTCCTTTGTGCAGCTTTCCCAATCAGCAGTAACATGTACCAGACTCTTTGATGAAACCAATGCCATCATCTGACACCAATCAGCTACATCAATGATAAAGGTGAATGTTTGACATTTTGTTGTCTGAGGTTCATGTTACCAGCTTGAGGGCATGAGCAGAAAAATGGAGGAATTTTAGTTGATCTGGTGGCCTCACCTTATTTTTTGTTTGCCTCAGGAAAGTTAACTTCATGGACATCTTTCTTTTTAAACTCTTCTAAAGCATGGACTGTTAGATTCTGCATTGCATTAAACGTGCCTAGCACGTCACACACAAGCACAGCACATGGTTCTACTTATTAACCTTATTAATAGAGGAGAGTGAAATACAAACCTTGTGTACAACACCCACGCAGATGGCCACCCTCAGACAAATCCCCTGCCAGGCTGTTACCAAGCGCCCCTCAACTGTTTGTCCTAGCACTGCATGACTGGGACTTGCTGCCAGTGATTGGAAAACGCCTTTTTGATTTCCAGTCTTAAAACTAGAAATGAGTAGCTAATGTTTTCCTATATGTTTTATTTATCTGGGAGCTGCCTTTCTTCAGATATCTTTTGTTTTTGCCAGTGCATTTACCAGCTGGCAGAATCTCTACTTGCACACAGCTCAAAAGATGGTAATAAATGGTTTATAAGCTCCCCAAACTTGAATAAAGCTCATAATGGTGGGCTTCTTGTGTGGTGAGGCAGAAGAGGATGCCAGAGATGCACAAACACCAACCTTTCTTCCTGTTGCCTGTCTTGACTTACAGAATCCCAGCCATGAGCTGGGATTCAAACCAGCATTCAGAGGTCAATAGGCGAGAAAGATTAGCAGGTCAAGTTTTTCCTTGCAGATCATGGGGTGATAATATCTCAGGGGTTTGTCTAGGAAACAGAGCATCTTTCCTTTATTTGGATTTCAGGAAAGGGATAGCTGTAGAGCAGAGAGCACTCTCCTTTCTTATCTCTGTAAGAGTGTAGTAAGTGATAAAGAGAGTAGCCCCATGCATCTGCCTGTCTCACAGAGAGGAAACGGCAGGTCTCCTCTCTCACCTACTGTCTCCCAAAAAGCATGGCTTTAGGGACTTGTTCCCCTGTCATCCTTGCTCTAGAGAGCAGATCTTGGAGGCCAGCCCCAGGAGCACATTGCTCTGTGCGATGTTCTTGCTGCTTAAGAACAACTTCTCTGGGAACAAAATAAAGCAGCATAGCAGGTGTCCTTTTGTTGCAGTATCCATGGTAAACCCTGAAGTATTTTGAAGCAAACATGCAGAAGGCCTTAGTGATTGCTACAGCACAGTCTCACAGAGGTTGTAATGCATTCTCCATGCTTTGAGTCTGATGACAGTAGAGTTTTGGATAGACACCAATAATTTCCAGTCCTTGCAGGCCATCTACCAAAGCAAGCTTACATATTAACTCAGCTGGATTCAGTTGTCTCTGAAGTAGAAATCCTGTGTAGCCCTCATTAGTTGATGGAGTAGAGTGGTTGTAAGCAAAATCAGGGCAAAATTTTTTGAATCTATTTTTCTTTTGACTGAGCCTTACATTCATTTAAAGGTAAGTTATCTTGTTGGAAAGACATTGTTGGGTGCTCTCTCCTGGTACTTGTTTCTTGTTCTTTTTTCTCTCACCTCTTAAATTGGTATAATTTCTAAGTGGCTAGTCCTGGAAAGTGCTCAAATACAGGAATAGTCTGTCCTAAACACATTATTTACATGTGAGTAAATAATGACCAGGTAGCTCTCATATCCAAAGAAGAATCTAAACTAGGTTGGTTTGCACCTTAAATAGTCCACAGCTTATGATTTCAGGTATCAACATGAAGCTGTTTCACTTCAGCTGCTGACCTTCTCTGTGTTGGCCATGATGGAACTCTTTGGAAATCATCAAGTTCACCTCAAGACTGAGCCACTCTCCATTGCAGAGAAATCTCCATTAGCGGCTTTGGGAGTATCTGTATGCATGTGATACAGAGTGTGGCATCCCTATTGCTATCAGTGGGATCTTAACCAGGGCTGGGCAGGGCAGGATCGAGTCCTTGGTTGTGGCGGTGGCTTAGAAAATCACAAGCTCTCCGAACAACTCATTTCAGACCTGGAGTCCGGCCTTCCGTCTGGGAGCTTTGAGCCATGCTTGGATCTCTATTGTATCACCTTGCCCAGTGCTGTGTGGATATAAAAAGCACTGAAGATTCTATACCTAGTCAGGATGGGTTTTGAAACATTTGCTTGATATAAAGGGAAGTAACTGCTGCCGTCCTCATTTCTCAATGGTCTTGAGTTAAACTGCTAATGGTTTGTGTTCTCCCTCCCAAATCAACTCTCTGTCACTTCATAAAGTCTGTAACAAAAGAGTAAGTGAAGAACACTTAACACAAATCACTCTATTTCTCATCAGATATGTGCTCTGCTTGGGCCCATTTCATTCTGAGAGTTTGTTGTTTTATAATATGGCTTAATAAGATACGGCCTGAGAGCTGGCATGTGTCTTCTTCCCCACGCCCTCACTGTGTTGAGGGCAGGGCTGCTTTCCTTTTGTAAGGACTCAGCAGGACCAAGAAGTGTAGACACTCCCTTGGGAGAAGAGTCCTGGTCCAGGTACTGCTTGCACCTTCACTTACTGGCAGCTGAAAGTAAAATCTCAGCCTCCTTCTAATAGAAAAGTGCTTTGAGAAGCATTCAGAGTTGTATTGAAAATCCAACTGCTCATTGCCATCAAGCAGCACGTCCAATTTTATTGAAAATTTGCTGGATTATTGCCAGAAAGACTGGCCAAATTGTCAAATTCCTGGTTCGTGGGAAATTCTGACATTTGGTTTTGTTCTGATTTGGAACGAACCCAGTTATTTCGAAATTACCCACAAAAGAGAAGTTTATAGGGAAAAAATAGGAATAGGAAACAATGACGCAGGGTATTTCCAAAATAAAATACGCTCCCCAGGATGTGCTTCTTTCCAGCTTTGCTGCTGGATCTTACAGAGCAGCACAATGAGACAAGGCTGGGGATGGTAGCCTATACTTTGGGACTGCTGACTTCAGCCAGGTCTCCCAGCACTACCAGACTCCACGTTTGGTAGCAGCAAGCCTATGATCCCTGTGCCCCAAGCAGACCACCAGGCTCACTGGCAGGAAGCCAGGCAGTTTTCCAGTGGAAAACTACATGTGGTTGGATGTTGGTTAATTGAAATATTTTATGTTTAAACATGAAATTTTCTGGCTCTGATGAATCAGTGTTTTCCAGTGCAATGATGTGCTGTCAGAAATCTCATGATCAGTTCTAATTGCCATTTTGAAGGCCAAAATCTTTGTTGACCAGAGTCCCATAACTTTCTGGCAATCACTAAATACCTTGACACAAACACAAATACAAACAAAAACGCATATTCTGTTTTGTGTTCAACAACTGTGAAATTTGCAAGACTGTTTCTGGGCAAGAGTATTATGAAGCAAATTCCTGCCTTCAGGGCAGCAGTGCTGGGGACACACATGTCCCTGTTTCAACTTTATCACTGCTGCATCAACTTAAAACCACTCGAGAAGCATCGTGTTCCTACCTCTAAGGAGAAGACAATGGCCTCATTGCCCAATGAGTCATGTTGTCCAAGTCTAATTAGAAACAGGAACTCACTCACTAGAGCACTATTTATTCTTATTCTTACAGCACAAGATTTCAAAAGTCTTTTTCATTGTTTTTATTATTATAATAGAGAAGGCTCTTTATTGATTTTTCTACTACATGAGTGTTTGTATACACAGACTTCCCGCTTCTAATGAAACAGAGCCTCCTAAAACAATAATAAAAAATAATAATAACCTCACTCAAGAGTGAAATAATTGTGGCCAGAACCATACTTCAGTGAAAATTTTTTCGCCTTCTGAATGTGCTGCCAGAGACTTTCTGTGGTCTGACAGGCCCCATAGTCTCCATGGCAGGGAGAGGACTTCTCTCCCCAGGGAGCTGAGTGTCAGGGCCCTTGCTGGGACTACTCCTGGATTCTCCCCTCTGAGAGCCAAATTTCTCCCTTTCTCTAAGATCACCTCCAGTTTTGGGTCACTGTGGGTAGGTGTGGTGAAGGCAGCCTGGTGTCAGTCATGGCTGGATCCCCATGCTTGGACTCCTGTGGCTCTGAGGAGCTGCAGAAGGAACAGCAAATGGGAAGGAGTACAGAGAGAATCATAGGGGTACAAAACCAGATTTTGTTTCCAGAAACATACATTTTTTCCTTCTGATTTGTATCAGGTGTCTAGAAATGTGAACTCCCAGAAATTTGGCAACAACTGATACCTTTTATTTCACCCAGATTTTGCTCTTCCAGTTTCCTCGCTTCCTTCCTTGATTTCCAGCTTAAAAACCGACTGCACCCTCAAATCTGAAACAATCCATTCCCAAATCTGCGCTTATTGAGTGAAACCTGTGTCTCAGTAGAACATATCAATCTTCTGTCAATACTTCAAATGCCACTTTTCTGTTCCAGAAAGGTTGGCATCTGCAAAGAATCTTATCTAAATCTGTTCTAAAGAGCTGCAAATGCACAGGACTGAAGACCACTTGCTAGATACAGGTCAGCACTGGAAACAGTTTACAACCACGTTATTTTCCATGGAACTCATCAAGACAAGAACAAAAGAAGCAAAATTCCTCTTAGAGTTCCCAGCAGCAGCCTCAGCAGTTTTGGCAAGGATATGTACAGACCACAGTAGCACAATGCAGCAGTGTGGGATGGCAGATTTGTTACTGGAATTAGTCTAATCACAGCAATAAAAGTGGTCAAGTCATTCTGCTTTGTAGTTATTCTGCTTCCAGTACCCCAAAAGTCTCTCACACATCTATGAAATAGTTCAGTGTTGAGGAAGATGTTGCTTCCTCTAACCAGCTTTTGTGTGTGTGGGGAGCAAAGTGGCAATGCAGTGCCGTCACTCCATGTCTCCTCTGGAATACCTGTTTTCCCTACAGGGAGGCATTTGGTTTGTGCTTCTCTGTGGCAGAGGAGATTATTTGTTTACTTTTGCTGTTTCTGCAAGGCCTAGACCCAAACTAAATCTCACTAAAGCTGACTCTTGCTATTTTATCTTAAGATACCTTTCTGGGAGCAACTTCATTATCTTGGCATGAGTATCTACAGCTCATGGGACCATAAAAAAACCTCTCCATGTAAGGGCATAGAGCTTTCCCCTTCTGGGCATGGATGGAGCTAAGAAGCTGAACAAACTGTCCACCTCTTGCTGCATTGTCTTCCATGCTCTGTCAGCCTATGCATCAGAAGAGCCAGAAGAAAATGTGGTAAGACCATTTTTCTCACATTGTTTCTTCAAGGAAGCATGGGAGAATGTAGAGACGTATTTGTTGGTCGACCCATTGCAGAGGTGGTAACCAGTACCTAGTCTGTGTGAAGGTGCAGTGTTACTGATTGGTTGCTTTCTAGTCTGAAAATATTTTTTGTTGTATTTGTTTTTGACGCTAAGATGAAGTGCTGTTGGTGAGAGGCTTTACAGACTACAGTGGAGTTTCATTTTTATTTCTTTCTCTGCTTGTGTTGTGAGCGGCCTCTCAGCTGTGCAGTGGGTGTCAGCACAGACATGTGGAGCGTTTTTCTTTCACTTGGCTGAGAGAGTTGTAGCTGAGGTCATATGGGGAGGGAGAGTTGATGAAGAGAGATGCGATATAGAGTGGTTCTTTTGTTACAATGCTAGCTGCTCTGCAGCATGGAAACCTTTCTTACACTTTGGGATATGATATTTGACAGGAGTTTGTTGCTCAGCCTCCTGTCCTTCCTGGGACAGACCATGCCACAACACAAAGCTGGCCTTCCCTGGTGGCACTTGGCTCCAACCTTGTCATGAGCTCTGAGAGCTAATAAGGACACTGATGTTTAATGGGCTGGTGGGGCCTCAGCAGCAGCTCTGATAGGGAGGCAAACCCCTCTTGTAAACACCATAAACCCAGGTTTGGAATTTGCAAGTCAAATCCCTGCCTGGCTAATGCATAAAAAGGTGTTTTTCTAGTCCAAAATGGTGATTATCATGTCCACAAAAGCCCTGTTAAACTCCCACTGAGTGGGAACCAGGTACCTGAATGCCTCTTGCAGATCTGGCCTTTACTGTGATGATTCAGTGACCAAAAAACCAATATTCCTATGGAATCAGGTGCAAAGCAATAGTTGTCAACCTGTGTTTAACTTCAAATGTTACTGCAAAACCTGATGAACCAGAAATAAACCTTAAGAAAGGCTGGTTTGGTTTCATTTAGGATTACTTGAGATTGTTTGGAATTATAGTCTCTGTCTCGATTTCTGCAGGTAAAACTCCTCACAGTAGTAACACTAAGTGGAAAATACATATGCTGGGATTGGTATATCTGTGTAATGGCTCACAGTTCTCCCAATATCCAGAGACAAAAAGGAGGTTGTATGTTACATCAGCTGTGTGCAGTCAGTTGAACAGTTTCATAAATCCAGGCCAAGATGTGCTGAAGAGAACCTAAAAATTCATGTGTATTTAAATGAATTTTATGTTGGTGTGGCAGGTTGACTGTGGCTAGATGCCAGGTGCCCACCAAAGCTGCCTTAGCACTGGCCACCTCAGCTGGGTGGGGAGGGGAAATATAGCTAAAAGCTCGTAGGTTGAGATAAGAACAGGGAGAAATCACTCAGCAAATCCTGTCATAGGCAAAACAGATTTGACTTGGAGAAATAAATTTAATTTATTAGCTATCAAATCAGAGTAGGATAATGAGGCATAAAAACTAAATGTTAAAACACCTTCAGCACACTCCCCCTTCTTCTCAGGCTCAACTTCACTCCCAATTTTCTATCCCTCCTCACCAGGCGGCACATGGGAGTTGGGAATGGGAGCTGAAGTCAGCTCATCACACATTGTCTCTGCCACTCCTCCCTCCTTTGGGGAAAGTCTGTCTTCTGTATCTTCCCTTAAACAGACTCCAGCAGCAGTGGGATTTATGTGGATACACGTAAAATTGGTCCTCAGTCATCAAAACAAGTATTATTGCTTGTGTCCCATGTGTCAAGGGAGATGAAGGTCATGTGCTGGCTTTAAACTAAGGACTTCTCAGATGGGGTCAATAAATGGTGTGGGATGTCAGATTTGTTTAGTTTACTCCAATAAAACAACCCTTTTTCCTTTTAATCTAGAAAAGCCATCCATAATGAGTTGGGGGATTGTGCTATATGTCCTGGGAAACAAAACGGCCTTTTAAAGAGGAACTCACTGACAAGGGCTGAAAGCCTCGGGTTCACTCTATGGAAACAGTCAGGCTGATTCACTGCTCAGAAGTTAATTAGTACAAATGATAGAGGATCCAGCCTCTTTCCTTAGCCTTATATTTCCAAATATCTCCTGGAGCCAAATCGAGACACTGCACAATGAGTGTTTAAACACACTTGTCCCTCCCCGCCCCTTCCCCCCCCCACCTTGGTAGAAGCAGTGTCTGGAATACAGGTTGTAAATCAGGTCCTACAGTGATTGATCCATGTGCCAGCAAGTGAAGCATAAAAATAGCAGCATGGTTGAAAGGACATTAAAAAAAGGGAAACAGACCATTATTATTTCTGGGCTCAAGGGAAACAGCAGTTGAATCTGACATGCTGGCCAAGTCTGAGTAGCCCGGGTCTGTCTAAAAAACACAGACAACGGCTTTGCTCTCTCCTCTGCAGTTGTGTGCACCCTGTAAACAAGGAGCCAGCCCCATTTTTCTAGCCTGTGAACCTGGCTCTCAGAGGTTTGAATCCTTTCAGGAACTTCTCTTAAACCTCTTTGTGTGTTCTAAATCAACTCCTGCATTTCTCTGGCTGTGAAATAACATGCTGGCAGGGCAAATTGCATCTTTGCTCTCCCTGATGCCATCATAAAAGTTGCTGACATGCCCACCATAGATTTGAAGCACATTTCCCCCTTATCTTTTGCTGGGGAGAACATTTCTGTGGCTTTCCTAGTACTGCTAGACAGAGAAAATCCGTAGCTTAACTATTCTGACAGCTTAATTGGGAGCCAGAAGGTTCCATCCTGTTAATGTTTGAATAACAAGAACTTCTGCTGAAGCAGGAAGGATAGGATAGCAATATTTTCATCAAAATAAGTAGGTGAAAATAAAGATAGGAGGGGAAAACTTGTTGCTTATATTTACACATTTATCCACCATTATTTTATTAACAAGGAGCATTGTGTAGAACTAAAGCACAAGAAAGACTCTTCAGTTTCAAAGTGTCTTTTAGGCATTGACTGTACACTTAAGCAATCTTCTGATATGGGTAAGCAAAAGTAGTAATGGAATAATTTGGTAACCCTTACTGTATGGACTGAGTGTAGCTGTTTCTTTCCAAGAAGACTGTTTGCCTTTTCCATAAGTCCATTGCATATGCCTGGAAAACCCTGGTAAACCTCCTTGCCTCTGTAACATGCACGGGTGCACACAAGCATGCATGCATACACATACAGGGTCTATTTTAAATGTATGTAAAATCCTGAGGGATTTGTTATTACAGGGTTTTGTCTTTACTCAGGTGGCTCAGGCACTATTGAGCTCACCTTTCAAAGGATGAAAAATGCTTTTGTTTCTTAGTATGACCCAGTCCTCACTTAATTACAGACATTAGCGTCATCTTATCTGCCTCTTCCTTTATGCTGCTTCTGAAACTTAAAAGGATCCTGATGATTATTCAAAGAATAAAGTAACAATCCCCAGTCCTGAGATTTGGTGATTTCTTAAGATTTCTACTTTCCCCAAATGTCTGTGGTACTTCTCACCCCTTTTCTAACTGCTGTGAGATTGATTTAGCCTTCTATCCCTCATAGCAAAAGCATTTTTGTGCTGTGTGTTTAATGTTATCAGTACCAATAGTTTCTTGCCAGACTTTCTGGTCACTTTTTATTCTTGGAAACATGCATTAGCATTCAACAAGACGTAATAATGTTTTGTGCTGTGCCCTCAGTTTCTCAGCAGAAACCTGCCTTGAATGGCTTGAAAATTTTGGCTGAAGCTATGACGCTTATACCCAGCTGTATCTCTGTGAATATTAAGATCATGCAATTTCCAACGTACTATTCTAGAGTTATATTCTAATGACTATGCTCTTCTCTGAGAAGAGCATGTGGTTGGGACACAGGATAACATTTTGTGTGGGTCCTCTTTGACCAGAGTGTGTTGTGGTAGAAACTCTCTATCAGGCAGTGAAGGAACATTTTCTTGGCTTAGTCTGTTTTCCCCTGCATGTGCTTTAATTAAGACAGTCTCCCTATTAATTAAAATAATGCTCAGCAAGGCAAAAATTAAGGCAATTATCAAACACATAAAGATGTTAGTGCACAAGTCTTTGTACATGCCTATCAGCATTACTATAACACACCCAAACAATGTCTTGAGTAACATACTACTCAAAGCACAGCAAAAATCTATGGTATTCTTATAGGGCTTCTTCATTCACTGAAAACATGCATCTTTTCTGACACATTTAACTTCAAACAAATTTTAATGTGGTGTGAATACTTAGTTTGATTTAGAAGCAGCTTGCTTCAGTTTGTTTTAAACCCATTCAGCCTTGGGGCTGAGATACTTGGTGACATTACAGCCATTAAATAAACTATCTTTCAGCAGTTGAGTCTGCAGTGAGACTGAGTCAAGTTGAAAGAGGATTAGTCCTGCTTTTGCTCTGGAGCACGCCAGATTACACCAGCTTGCCTCTTGAAGAGGCTGTGTCTAAAGGCACAGCAGTATGTCTGCTGTGCTCCAGGTTAAGAGATAACTATTCCCTGAACTTCTGTAGCCAGCTCCTTTGTTGTCCATCCCCTCACCTTGTACCCTGTGCAACTCATTCTCTCATTGCTCTTAAACAGGTCTGTAAAATGATGTGATCTGGAGATGGCTTCCCCCCCAACACACACTTTTAATCACCTTAGATGTTCAGCAGCTCGAGCCTGCACCTTGTACTAATCGTAGCTGTAAACCTCTTGGACACTGTTTCAGTCAGCCATTCATGGGTTACCCAGCTCAGACCTTAATTTCAATATATGCAGCTTCATTAGGATGTTAAACCCATGTAGTTAAGTTTACTTTCTTACCATGTCCATGCAACTAATATCTTGGTCTCAGGATTTACCTTTTCTAGGGATTATTTTGATGGCTGAAGAAATAACTTGAATAGACTCTGAAATGCTAACTAAAACCTCTGGTTATGAATTTTTCTTCATTAATACAATATTTTTCCTTTCCATTCTGATGCAAATCCATTTGTCACATGGAGTTTTTGTCAAAGGCAAATAGATGATGTGAGTTAAAGACTTAAAAAAAATTTAAGACATCATGAGATGCCTGAGAACTGATGAGCAGATTAATGGATAACAAAAAAATGAGGGGTCTGCAGACGCCGAAGTAAAAAAAATACAAGCCTGACAGTATTTATGTGGGTGCTTCAGATCAGTCAACATACCAATGACAGCCCAACCACAGTAGAAAACAGAGACAGGAGGAATATTTGAAGAAATGGAAACAGGCCAGTGCCTTTGACACATTAATAAAGGGCATCCCCCTTACAGGCCATTCAGAAATGTGGGAGGTATATGCAAGTATGAGAGGTTTCTTCTTCTCCCTGTGCACATTAGCCAAGATCATGTAGAAAGGAAAATCTTAGCTCATTCCCATCATACCTTATTCTAGGAATGCTTCCCCAAGCTCTGCTTGTGTATTCATGGCCCAAGATTTCCCTGGTTTCTTTGCTGGTGGCGATACCTGCATTTGGGGTGCTCAAAATGAGCTCTGCTCTCCATGCTGTTGCTTAGCCCATTGCAGTGAGGAAGAGGAGGAGAAAAGGGATGTGAGAACACTGGAATTCACTTTTCTCATAAGTCAACCCTAAAGGGTCCAACTGAAATTAAAGACCTGCTGTGTAAGAGTCTGATTTCCCAAGACCAATTACTTAGTTACCTATCTAAGGCAATGCAAATAGCCCTCTGTTTTGCCAAACAGAAATCAGAAATTACTGACAGCCTTCTAAGGAAGTTCCTGCTGAAGCATGGAGAGAAATGACATGTGGGGTTTGGTCACCTTGCAACTGGAGATTGGAGGGTGGAAGGTAGAAGATAAGCACTCATTAAAGCCATTAAAGTAGACAAGTTGGTTGTTTCATTTTGTTTTGATACAAGGTATTTCGTAGGAGAATGGCTCTTGTCCCTTGTATTAACAGCCCAGGTTCCCAAGGGAATTCGAAGGCTTTGGAGACCTCTTAGGCTGGTTGAAGCAGTCTCTGTTTACTGCTAGGCAGGTAGTGGAGCAGCAGTGTGCTGCAGGATTCCCCCATCAGCAAGGCAGGTGGAGATCAGGAGAGACAAGATCCCTTGGGAACTCAGATGCTCCAGAGCAGACAGGAACTTGTAGCTGGGTTACCAGGCTGTCAACTAAGTGGCTAAGAGACATCATTACAGCAGCTGGTATACTCTTCCCACAAGCTATCTATATATTATTGCATCCTGTTTACATGGAAGACTTAAGGCATCTTGGTGCAAACCCTGCAGAGTGGAAATTGCTGTGCTCCATCTCTTTCCTAGCACCCTGTTGCAGGGCTTGTCCCAAGGCAGCTGTACTGGCTGCTTTACCCCGTGTAGATGGCTTTAGAGCACTGCCAGTTTTCCCAGAAGCTCTAAAATCAGCCATGAAAGTAGCTCCTATATGATGTGATTTGTGGGACAAAACACAGGCACTTTTGTGTGTAGTTTTGTTTGCTTGCCATCCAGGCCTGTACTGCTGCTTTCCCTGGCACACAGGCCATCAGAGCACAGCAAAATGCATAATCTTGTCAAGATGTAAAGATTTAATTACCCCAAGCCCCAGTTTGGGAGAGAGCAAGTCACATTGGCAGTTGAATTAAACAACTATATTTGTGGCTTTCCTTAAGCTCAACCAGTGAAAAGACCCACTTAAACTCTCCCTCAACGTCATGGTTTCCACCACTTCCCTATCAGCTTTACTATGAATCACTGAAATTGCAGATTTGAGGCAAATTGATGTAAGGTACTCTCTGAGCTGCTGGGACAGCAAGAGTTAAGCAACTGAGCTGGAAATCCCATGAGATCAGGCTTTTCTAGTGGGAAGATTTCCCATGCTTCCTGCTTTTTGATGTGCTGGAAATACTTTATGCTCAGCCTTTCTTGTGGTATCTTGGCACTACTTCTGTAAATAGTTGAAGGGACATCATCAACATAACAATCATGCTTCTGTCTAAAATGTTTTCATTACTCCAAGTCACAACTAAAAGAGAAAGAGATTAAGGTCTCTTTCATTCAGGCACTTAAGCATGAACCAGCTTTCCTAAGTGTCAGTCAGATCATGCCCTAGAAGATTTAGGGTTTAAATTTAGGACTGTATTAGCTTTGCTGACAGTGCTGGTAGAGGAAGTTTTGACAACTTGTTCCCACCCTCACCTCACCACCATTTGCTACCCTGTTGGTTGGTTGTAGTCTGTAAGGGGTTGTCCAGTTAACCTGATCACTTTTTTTTGTGTGTGTGTGTGTGAGAGAGAGAGAGAGAGAGTTGTTTTTAATCAGAACAGTTTCATCTTCCCGTCTTTACAGTGTGGCTCCAGCAACCACTTTTTGGGCTGAACTGAGAGAATGGCAGCCTAGGGAAGGATGAAACACTCAAGGGGGGATGCTTAGGGATCTGCAGACAGCTGACACTTTGACTATCTTTGGCCTTTGCCCTGAAAGCCCCAAATCCACAGCATACATGCACATCACAGCTCCTCTCAAGTCACAAGCCTAAAGGCTGAAATGATCCTGTTGTGTTGCACAGCCCACCTGCATGTGTGGCCTGGTATTATCTGTGTGGTCTTTAGGCAGTAACATTTCTTATTACCTTCATTGTATTTACAGCAACCCCCAAAATGATGCCAACTGCAGGGGTACCAAACACCTATGGAAGTCCTTAGAATTTTCCAATGAGAATATGGACTTAGCAACTGGCTGTTCAGAGCTGAACTGAAACTTGCCCAAAATTCAAGGCTGTTTGGAGCCAGTGTATTAATTGGGCATTATCTTCAGTCTAGAATGAGTCTTGGAGTATGTGTTTTATGAGGTTTAAAAGCACGCAAGCAGGTCTGTGCTAGCAAACACCTACTGCTGATAGAAACACTGACACTGGGATGACATTTCTAGAGTCACTATCATGCTCGTGGGTTATGCTGATGAGGAAAACTTGCACACAGACTGCTTGTAATTTATGAAATGTATTCCCAGAATGTGTAAAGTGTGCAAAGAGCTGTCCTCAAATTTCACATGCCATGTCCCCTTTTCACTTGTACCTCCCGTCCCTTTGGTTTCCTCAGCACGCTGCGCATGCCCTCTCTTGCAGGTGAAATGCTGACCCTCCATGTGCCATAGGCTAGTGGGAATGACAGGACACATTCTTCCAGGGCTGCCTAATGACTGCTCCAGAAGGTACACTATAGGAGTGGATAAGGACCCATTAGAAGTCAGGAAGCCTCTAATGCATTGTCCTTTCGAATAAACAGCTTTAGCTTTTTAGTTCTCCACTTACATTAATCATGCCTGTCATGAGCCACTTGGAGAACTGCGGCCACCTCAGGGTGGCCTGCAAAGCTTCCTGCTTCACTCAGAGCTCTGCTTCTTCAAATTTTCCTTCCCACTGTTTGTATGAAGCCTGCAGGAGATGAACAAAGTAAGATATTTACTTCTTTCACTCAGTAACCAAAGCCTCCCCCGTACGGTGAACAACCAGTGAGGGAGAAGAGACTGGAGGCAATAAACATCATGTTACTGATGCTGACTCTAGGTCTTCTTCCCACATTTTTACAGAAGTCTTCTTAAACCCCTGATTTTTCATGTCTCTTAGTATTTTTAAAGAGTTTTAGGAGACTTAGAATATTTTATGATATTTGTTTTTTAAGCTGTTAGCAAGTTCACAAGCACTGTGATCAATATTAACAAAAATCAGTCAAGAGAAATGCACTTCTCTCTGCACAAACACATTCTCCTTCCTCAATTCCTGTCAGTTTCAGACTTTAAATGTACTTGGTTTAAATTTTTTTCTTCATTTAAGAAAAACAGGAAGAAGCATAATTTTTCAAAACGTAACATCTTGTTGACCAACAGACGGGACCAGAGAAACTCTATCCTGCTTGAACACAGGGTAATTTGAGTCTATGTAGAGAAATTATGTCAGTCTAATACTTCTGTGTTGCAAATCTGAAGTACTCTGGTTTGGAGTGATATTTGAATCTTAATGCAAAGTGAGTGCAGTTTAGCCTCAAATCTCAATTTTTTTTTTGCACTGGCTTGGAGGAAAGGTATCTGGAAACAGGAGTTGTATTCACGCTTTTATGACTGGGATCTCTTTCTGCCTTAACTCTCATTTTATCTTCTTATGTGTAAAACCCCCTAGCAAGCAGCTGTGTTTCTTAGTTTATTGAGCTGTAAAATGTGTTGGTGATATTCACCTATTCCTGGTGTCCTGAGATGCCTGGAAGGGCAGAACTCTTCCAAAGCAAAGATAATGAAGCAGTAAGGCAAGAAGGACATAGGACTAGCATTGAATTTTAAACAATAAATTGAAAGCAAATGGAAAGTAAAGAATTCTGAATGACCAATGAGGTTTTAATGTGGAGGAATGTCTTGCAGGGATCTGCTCTCTGATGAGTGCTAATTAATAGTCCTGCTGTAGATCTGGTATATCCTAGAGACTGATACCTTGGAAGAGCTTTTATCTGATGAAGTTTTATGTCTAGCAGCAGAGAAATTAGGTCATTTTTATGTGATGTGTATATACTAAGGAACAGTGATGCTGAAAAAAGTTCTGGGTACGATGTAGTGGCTGAAAGGAACTGCTATGATACTGAGGTAGATATCGGAGGTAGAATGTTAGTAGCATTTGTAATACCACCGCAAAACTAGGACTTTCTAACTTCATCTTTCTTCTTTTTTTTTTCAAAAACATATTGGCAAATTTATAAAAAGAGCTTTTTGAGCCTTCAATTTAAGTTCTAAAATGAATGCTTTAAGGAATCCAGATTTTATAGTGTATTTATGAGAATAAGTTTAGAATTTAAGGAATGGTGTGGTTACACTCTGTATTTGCATATGGAGAATGCAGTGAGATTTTTGACTTGTGAGTCAGTGGCAGGGCATCCAGAAGCTAAAGGATGATGTAGAGGAATGAAAAGTGTAAAAATTAGGTACCTGTTTAACCAGGCTTACATTTCCAAACAAGGAAAAAATTTCTTCTTAAGCCATGACTTGTCATTGAATGCAAATATTTTATCTCCTGTAAACGGATTATTCCATGATATTATGGGGGAGGGGTGTGGGGGTGTATTGTTGATCAGTAGGTGCTTAAATTAAATCAACATAATAATTATTTTTGGCCTTAGTTATAAAAGTATGAGTATTCCTTAAAAAATCATTACTTTTTTTTCTATTGCTGATCAGAACAATCTGAAGTTGCCAAAAGAAGTTAAGGTTTTATTTCAGGGTACTAATGGTTAAATGTAGACAAAATGTCTCCCTCTCTTTAATTTTCTTATATAGCTCTTCATAGGAAGAAGGTTTTTCTCAAGATGTATCTATCCAAATGACTCTCTGCTATATAATGCTGTATTTTTAATCCCACAGCATATGGAAAACATTCCCCTGTATGGAAGAGGTATCGTTTCATAAAGTCGAGATTTTGCTTGCCCCGGTGACTCAGAGTCAAAGCAATGTCCCTTTTGTGCTTCCAGAGAGTGACGTAATGAAGCAGACTTCCATGAGCACACACTAAGGCCTGGCTAGATGCATGTGTGCTTGCGATTAGTAGCTGCCAGTGCTGACCTCTGCCTTCCCTGATGGATCAGGATGCATTGCTCCCTACCGCAGAGGGCCAGCAGAAGACCTATGTGCAATTTAAGCTTCACTTCAGTGCAGTTTTGAGAACTTCCATGGGATGTGGGTGGGCAGAAGGTTTCACTCACTGGAAACATTTAAATTTGAGTTTGGAAACAATTTTACTAGCCAACAAGTTGTTTTCTTTTAAGCTTTCACAGACCAAGGAGCATCGTCACATAATCCCGTTAGTGATTCCAGCAAGTTTTTGTTAACTTGCAGCACCTCTTTTAGGAAGTTATTAAACAATGATTTAGAGACTGAAGATATGATAAATTTACCACTTCCCTTAATGTCTTTTTCCAATGTATAATTGACTCTATTTATTTCCACTTTGAATTTTAGATCTTTTAGCCATTGAAAGTTAATGCACTTTGCTGTCAGCTTGAAGTCCTAAGACTCATCCCAATTTTGGCATGTCAGAGATAAAATAACTCAAAAGGAAAAGAATGAATAATAATCTCTGTATCTCTTTCTAAATGCTAGTAAAATTGATTGGCAACCTTCATACCCTGTACCCACAGTGAGTATTTGAGCTGAAGGTAGAAATGCCATTTCTTTGAAGAGGATGGCTCCCTTTAACTTTGGGTTTGCTTGTCTTTCCGCATTGCACACTGTGATTATCCATCAACAGCAATGCCAGCGGCTCTTGCAGTTTAGCAGGGGCAGCTCAGGACATGACTTTCATCTTGTCGAAACAAACAGTAATATCAAAGATCTTACAACTCTCTGAAATATGGTAGAGACTTTGAGGTGAATATTTAGCAACTTGGCTGTGTGTGGGCAGTGCAAACACAAGCTGCAGCAAACAAGAGTCTTCCAGCCTTTTCTTCAAGGTGTCCTACAGAGGACTGAATGTTGCAAGCAATTTGCTCATTATTAGACCGGAGTCACCGGACCGGGGCCTCTTCATGTTGACTTGCGAAATCCTTTCATGCTTATCAGCATACAGCTGGATTTCCTCTGCTTTATCACACTGCCGCTTTTCCTGTATGGCTCTCAGCTTTGTTTGGAGTTCTCTGGGCTAGCTATTATATGCAGTTCTCTTTGATGCAATGATAGATCTTGCAACTGTGCTCTGTGAAATGTGCACCTCTCCTGAGGTGTTGTATAATTGCAGGATCACTCTTATCTCATCAATCTTAATGTTTTCTAATTTTTTTGCCCTGGGGTCTTGTTTGAGGCATGGCATAAGGTATCCCTGAAGATTTGCAAATTGTTTTGTTGGAATTCCTTAGAGTTTTTCATGTTGAGCTTTTAATAAAGCAAAACTTTGAGGATGAATGTCTACTCAGTGTACAGTTTTCCTTATAGTAGCTTGTTTTGAAAATGAAGGAAGTATTTTATTCATTAGCGGAAGAACTTTTAATTGTACTTGTTATGATGAGGAGAGGACTCTGGACTGTTTCACGTTAATAAAACTTTTCCTCTTACATCAAGATTTCTGCTTGGCTATTCCACATAGTCATTGTCTCCTAAAGTGGCAAACTTGAAATGTGTACTCCCTTGTAACTGAAATGTTGAGAAAGTTGTCCAATGTAACAGCTGTATACTGCTTTGTAATTTTATGAATAATTTCAGATTGATTTACTCCAGTCTCTAGCTTTGCCTCACTTCTGACAGCAGTATTTCTTGTTTTGTTCCCTGAACTTTAAATGTCTTCCACATGTAATTTACAATTAACTGATTTTTCATTACTTGCAAATTAAGATGGTGGCTCCCATCCATGCAGATTAAGATAAACAATTTCTTTAAGCTGAGCCATTTTTAAAATTTATTTTTTCGAAGCTGTTTTGAATTCCTGCTTTAATTAATATATTTTAACCTCTTTTCTCTTCATTTCTCTTGCTTCTTAAGATACATTGCTGCTTTTACATTGCTGCTTTTACATTGCTGTCTGCCTCTTGTTATAGCAGGGAGCTATAGCAGAAGGAAACTCAGCAGCACCAATAGAATGAATTCGTGCCTAGACAAGCTCATAAAAGATATTATATCTAGGAATGGAGAAATGGGGCCTCCTCTACTACCCACTGAAGCTGACAAAGTTGTAGGTTTGAGACCTTTGCATAACGAGGGCAAGAGTGTACTCCCACAAGTAGGGCTGCCATTTTTAAAAGTCATGCCCCAGTCTGAGATGACTTCAGTCTCTTTAAGTGTCCTCCTTTTTGGAATAAACCTGTAAATGAATAAAATGTACATCTCCAAACAGTCCTCACAGATATGAAAAGGAAGGTAAGGATTAGCATGACTGGAAGGTATACAGTACACTGGTGGGAGTGTGGGTTGCACACAACCTGATGTTATACCCATGAAAATATGGTGTTTACAGAGTTTCTTCTGCTAAATGTCATTGAGAAAGCCCAGTGAGAAGTTTAGGTCCTCACAAGAACAAGACACTGTCCCCACCCTTAGGTGTGGATAGCAGTGTGAATGTCCAAATGAGAAAAAGGGAGACTTAGTTTGGCCCTAGAAATGACGATAATATTGCAGTGTCATGCTCCCTCCTTTCTTTGGTGAGAAACAAAATGCACCAATGCAACCTCTTCTAGCCCTTAATCATTCTTCCCCCTCTCTTCTGGATAGAGACAAATGCTCACTATGAGTTACTTAGCCCAAGTTAATGAACAGAAAACAGATACAGCTCTCATATTGTCCATCAGCAATAGCTAATGGCAGCAAGGTTGCTATATACCATAAAAGGTCTATGAAGAAATGACATCTCTTTTTTTTCTTTTTTTTTTTTAAGGGAATGCATAGCTCCCAACAAGCATGGGCAGTGACAAGGAACACCCAATTTTGTGCTTTCTGGCAACAAAATTCACAGATGGTAGCTTAAGTGGCTTCTTACTGTGGATGTCAGGCAGGACTGCATCCTCTTACACATTCAAAGAGAATGCTCTGGGACTGCAGTTTCAAAAGATCAGATTTAAGAATCCCCATTTGTTTAGCACTTACTAATTACTAGAATTATTAATCACAAAGTTAACCAAATGAACCCTGTGGGTAGGCAAATTCAAGAAGTTTTTCTTCATGTATTATCATCTGGGTCATATCACTGTATCATATGCAGGGAAGAGAAAGAAAGGGAAATTTAATCTGCAACTTGGCCTTCACACACTTTGGCAACATATTAAAGTGAACAATCTGTATATTCTATAATTTCAGGCTCCCTGGATATGATAGACACTTCATGCACAAAGTTTGCTTTCAGCATAATTTTTTACCATTTCTAAAATAAACTCAGTTGCACATTTCAGTTTGTTTAACTGAGATAATGTTCAAAGGCATGGAACGAAATATCCCTCTTGGGCTCTTAGCTGTGGCACTAAGCACTCACTGACCTGCTAGACCATTGAAAGTATTCTCTTCCTCCTTCACAATCTTTCACAGGTCAATATAGACCCTCACATCCAAGCACAGCTACCCTGGAGGACTGAACGCATTACTTACTGTCATGTGAATAGAACTACACTCAATATCTGGTTAATATTTGCCATATGCAATGCAGGATATGCTTTTGTGATAGCTGAGAGCTAACAAGACTATTTACAGAGCAGAGGGGGTTAAGTGTGCCGCTATTTTCCTCCTTTCTCTCTGCTAAGAGGGCTGTGTTTGCACTTACTGAAATTAAGACATAGTGTGACCTCAGCTGTCATGGATCAGTTGAGTTTTTATTTGGTTTTGATGGGTGAATACAAAGACAAACCATCTAGTCTCAAGTGGATGGAAAATAGACATGGGTCCTGTGCACTGCAGTATTTATATGTCACTGCCCAAAAATGCAGGTAGTGAAGAGAGAGGCAGTGAGGGGGGCTAGTTTTGCCCTCGACAATGAAGGCATGGAGTTGCTTTTGACTGATATGTACATACACCAGAGCTCCTTCGAGACACTGGGTATTGAAACACTCTAAAGAACATGAAGCTGACCCTAAGTGTTGGCTGAAGAATATTTTTTGGGGGACAGGTCTGGAAAACCTGGAGCAAATGCTGCAGCCATGGGTCATCCCTCACGATTACCCAAGGGGACCACGAGAAATCAGGGCTGCTCACAGACATCCTCTACCACAGTGCAATGGTTGCTGCGTACACTGTACATGAGCATGAGTCTGGTGATGCGTCACGTGAACACTTCAGCAGGAGCTCTTTGAAGTACGGAAATCAGACTCACACTTGTCGAAGGCACCCTTGTAAATGAAAAATAATTTTAAAAAAGAGTCACTCTTCATGCTGAAGAAGTGCTGCCCAGTGGGCTGGGAACCCCAATGACCTCCCAGTGTCAGCTGCAGGTCATGTTTGCCAAGCAGACTGATCTGGTGAAATTCCTGATGTCCTGGACTTTTCATCACAATCTTTTCCTCAGTTCTCAAAGTGTAGTTTGACATCTGGGCTTATTCATATTGGTCTGATTTTTGCAGTGATCAGAGATAAAGAACTCAATCATGGGGCACGAGTAGCAACGTTTTCCATTTCTAATGGAGGAATAACCAACCAATTTTAGGGAAACGTTGTAAAAGCAGGTATTTCAGCACTTGTGAAATGATGGTGTTTTGTGCCAAGAAATCAGCAGAGAGGGAGGATTTCTGTTTTGTATAAAACTGACATGATTTGAAAGGATTTTTAAAAATCTAATGACTTTTCAGTGACTCGTTCCTCTGTAATTGAGACAGAAGTGTAACTCAATCAGAAGACAATGTTGGTTGGTTTAATGCACAGATTATGGTTTCAGAGAAGTATTTATTTCCCTACACACTGGACATCTGGAAACATTCCCCTGCCACATTTTATTAGAACATTGAAATCACCTCGTTAAATGATATGGAGGGATTTAGAAAGCAAGGTAATTGTTGGGAGATCAATCACTGATTAAGCTTCCCATGCCACTCTAATATGTTCCCATTTACTGCCACAGACACTCATTCTAATCATTGGCTATGCCATTTAAATGATTTTCATCACAGACTTCCAGGTTTTCTGAGCCTTCTCCTGGTGTAATGACCCCCACAGCATTTTCCTGTCTTTGTTGTTAAGTAAATGAGCTGATAAGCAATGAAGTACATATGCCAAATTACTATTTTAGTACCCACTGCTGATTTTCTCTCAAAGATACAAAAGTAGAAAAGGGGCTGGACAGAAAATCTCCCCTGCTTATTTTCTCTCAAATCCTGAAACAGAGCTTTGTTCATGACAATACACCACAGACTAGATGAAATGGTGACTGTCCTGCTGTGACCGGGAGATATTTGAGGTGGATAAGAGGGAGTACCTGGTGGGATTTGGAGCCTGAAGGTGAGTGAGCATTCAGGGAGGAAGATGAGATTCATCAGGGAGAACTGAAGTGCTGAGGGCTGCCCTGGTGCACAAATGCTGAGCCAGCATTTGAGGTCTCAGAGCAAGAGGCTTTTGAAGGAAGAATACCACTGTTGATGCAGGAGTTGGGGGAAGGAGAAGACCATCAGTGCAAAGGGGAAGCTTCTGGGAGGGTTTGAGCAGTGTTACTGATTAAGAATTCCGAGAAAGAAAAAATACAAACCAAGAACCTCACCTGGGCTGGCAGTAGTGTCCTAAGGGTCATGGGGCAAAGTTGGCACAAAAGAAGAAAGCATGTTTTCTTGATGAGAGGAAAATACTGTAAAACTGTGCCCTGTATCAACTTTTTTTTGCTTCTTTGCAGAGAGAACCAAGAAAATATAATGTCCATAGGTGGGATTTACAGTCTATGGGAAAGTTTTTCCTACAAAACTGTATACAATTGATGTACCTACATAACTCTGTATCCTTTATGGTCTTTTCATGAAGACGTGCATTGGAAAGAACCATTCATCAGGTTAATATTTATTTGCATTTTAATCCCTTTTTCTGTCCCACTCAAAACTAATTGTGTGTGGGTTTGTCCCTCCCTTTAACAACTGCAAATAGAAAGCAGACGGGAAGCCAGGAGCTTTGACAAAAAGCAGGAAGAGAAGAAGAAAAAGCCCTGAGAAAATGATAGGCACACATGGCACACTCTGATCTCGCTGTAATGAGGAGGCTTGTAAAGACTTGCATTTGTGGGTCACTTACCTGTGCTGTAGAGGGTGTTTGTTTTACTTGGTAAACAAGGATCACAGCACTCTGCTTTTAGGCAAATAGACTGCGGATATATTTTCAAAACTGAACATGAATGACTTTAAAAGTGTGTAATAGCTCTCACTGCTTTTCATTACTTTTACACATAGCTTTTTAAGTGTAGTGTGACTATTGACAGCCCTGGAAGGTAGTATAGGGTCACTTTTCGTTTGCTTTGATTTGGGCAATCAAAAGAGATATAGCTCTTTTCCATGTCCTGCTAGCAGCTGTGGAATTTCTCTGTCTCTGAATGTATTTTAGTCCAGTCTCTGGTGTTTCTGCCTGGGTCTGCTCTGTCAGCTATGATTTCAGCATCACTCTGAGGTGCTCAGCCATCGATGTTGCCCACATGTTTGCTTGCTCCAGGTGCCAGGAGATTGGCTTGCCTGGTATGGAAACTGAGATGGATGGCAGGAATCCAGCTCTGCCCCTGGGCTCTTGCCTTGTTTGTAACCAGCTTGACCCACACATAGAGAAAATGTAAACTTGTACTGGGACATAGTTTATGAAGAGAACAGAGATGTGGTCTCTATTGTTTCACCTCCATACAGATCCCCAGAAACCTGAGGGTTGCCACACAGTGACCTCTTCTAGAAATGATAGACCAGCTCTTACCTGTGCAGTACAATGTGATCCAGCACCCTCCACACAATTTGGGTAAAGTGCCTTTTAATGCTCTCTGTTAGTGACTGTCCTTTGATGTTACTCTCGATATTTGGAAACTCAACGTTTGTGTTTCTGCTCCTTTGGTCTTTGTGGAAATGAAAGATGTTTTACCACTCTTGCAAAATGACGCACTTCAGATGTACTTTGGTAATATTTTGCAGGAGTTTTGCAAGCCCTCTCACTAATTTCAAGAGCCCTCAGGCTTACTGATCAAGATCCACTTCAAGACTTCCGATTGAATCCAGCTAAGGCAAATGTGTATTTATTTCCGCAAGATGCTTCATGAGCGCTTCTAGCTTCACCTGGAAACACCTTGACAGCTTCACCAGGTCTCTAATCTCACACCTGCCCATTCCACAACTAGATTGTTGCTGTCCTCCTGTGTGTCCACTGTATTCCACTTCCTCCCTGGGGAGCATCTTATCTGCCTTCATCCGTCAAAATCCAGCTCCCTGCATGCCTGATAGAGCAGCAGCCCCTCTGTCCAACCCCACATTGTCATGGTGAAACAGCTTGAATAGCAGGTCAGTTCTCACTCATGTGCAACTCTTTCTGCTCTGGGGAAGTTCCCAGGATCCGGGCAGTGTCAGTCCTCCCAACTCTGAGGCTTCCTCAGCCAGGTTGTGAAGGCTGCTGACAGCAGGCGTTCACAGCAGCAGGGTATCATGCTGCTTACTGTGAATTTGGTGTAACACAAGGATTTGGGACACGAGAGCTGTATGTGGTGAGCTGTGGTAATCCTCTGCTTTTGTTCTCACATTAATTTTGCACCCTGTGGGGTTTGTTTCAAGTTTCATAGTCACCTTCTGAAAATAGTGAGTTTTGGCCTTCTTCCAGCAAAAGCCAAAACCTCCTTCATCCTCAGGCCCAAAGGACTGGGTTGGAGGGAGGGAAGGAGCAGAGGGAAAGGGAATGGGTCCAGGCTGACCTCCTTTTCCATGTGAGGGTACCAGCTGGGAACACAGACAACCTAACTGCTTCTGAAAGCTGCCTGCTGCTGTACCCCTTCCAGAAACCCTCTCTGTTCTCAGGAGGGGGAAACAGCTCCTGAGGCAGCTTTTCTCCAGACTGGGAGAAGCTGGAGGTCACGGAGTCAGGAACGACTTTGATGCTGTCAGGCTGGAGCTGTGAAGACTTGACCTCTGACTGTAGCCCACCCCCTGGTCTTCCTGAGATTAAATTATGGTATGGAGCAATACCAGAAATAACACTGGTCATTTAACAGGGATGGGGAGCTAGTACTAGTTTCTAACTCCACTTAGCCCTGACCTGTTTTGTGATACCGAGAGGCCCAACAGCCTGTCATGTGCCTTGTTACCCCTGAGAGCTTTCCCAGGTTACTCCTTGTTTTGCTACGCAGTTATGAAACCCCAGGGGGTGACTGCAGCCCAGGCTTGCGGGGCTGTAATTTCTGAAAGAGCGTCTGGAAAGTTTGAGGATGATGGTGGGATTTGAGCAGGTCCTGTCCTCAGCTGGGACTGCATTCCTGCTATTATCAGCAGAGGAAAGCCACACTGCATCAGTGGAAAAGTTGCTGAAAATGGCTCTGATAGCAGAATAGAGGGACAGACTATTGGACAAAAGGGTGATGCCCAGTTTTGGGGCATGGCCATCGGAAGGAATGCCCTGGCAGCGCTCCAGGCTTAAAACCCCAGCTTGCCATAGTGGGTGCTTTTCATCCAAGCTTTCAGAGACATCACATCAGTTTGGTTTAGTAAATATTTCAACAGCGTTTTGAAGTTCCAATGAAAACAGAGAAAAGCTTTGATGTCTACAGACCCTTTATCCCACCACACATCTCACCCCATGTTTTTCAGCAACATTGTTTAGTCAGTGCTCACTGAGGCCAAAGGGGTGCAAGGTGCAAAATCTTAGGCCCAGTGAAGGCAGCAGAAAACTTTTCCCTGTTACAGTGAAGCCAGGTTCATGCTGAAGTTAGTCAAAAAGAGCGATTTTAGTTTCTCTGTTTCTCTCATTAAAAAAAAAAAAACCAACAACAAAACCAAAAACCAGAAAGAATTCTGGTCAGAAAACTAGAAGTTTTCAAAAAAAACCTAAATGAAGAGAGCATAATGTGTGAGGAATTATTTTAATTATTATTCATTTATTTTTGCAGGAAGGGTTATCTTGGACATTAATCCATGGAAGAGAACCAAACTGGGATTTTTTTTGATGGCCACCCTGGAAATCCCTGCATCACTGAAGCTGTGGTAACAAGTGCCTTCTGGGTGGATACACATGAATTTGTCAGATTGGTTTTCCCAACAGAACTTTTTTTCAACAAAATTGTTATTCTCCTTCTGAAAATGCCTGTTCTGTAATATGGATATTTTGTGTATATTAAACATTCCAGGAAAAATTCCTACCCAGCAAGCCTATTCAATGCCTTACTTATTTTCCTTCTTTGTGTTTTGTTTCCCAAACATAAATACTTACAATAATTTCTAGGGCTCCCAAGTTTAATAAAGACTATGTTGTGAGTCTTTGCCACGTTACATTTCTGCTTGTTTGAAAATATCGTGCAAAACAACTGGAGGGCCAAAGAATGCCTTGACACAAACTGGGGATTTCTGCAATACCTGTGTGGGTGTTTAAGGGGGAAAACACTGCAGGCTGAAGTTGGATTCCAGTGGATATGCTAGTATATATGCATGACATCTGGTTTGTTTTCCTCTCTATTTTCTCTCTGCTACCCTATCTTTCTCTATGTTTCCTAATATTTTTTCAGTGTTTTCTTTATGAGTAGCTTTTTAAATTTTCTCTTTTTGTTTTAACCACCAAGGTGGATTTTAATTTTCTTTCCTTCTTCTGCCTTTTCTTTTTAATTCCCTTTATCCTCCCATTCCAATTTCTTTTCCTTTTTTTCCTAGTTCTGCCTTTCTCTGTGGGAGCTCATCCTTATCGCTGACTTAGTGTGATAACACAGAGAAAACCCCCTTGTTTTCAGAAGCTCCTGTCTGTCTCAGGACAAGCAATATGCTAGGCCAGCTCCTGACAAAACATAGCCCTTTTGTTCAGCATGTGTTGGCTCAGCCCAGCTGAATGAAATGTCTTTGTTTTAGGTGTAGATAGTAAGCTGGGTCTGCCTGGCAGGTGCATCTTGGAGGCACTGTCACACTGCAGTAAATTCCGTAATTACAGGTCATGGAAGTGGAGCTCTCCTTTGATGTGACTTTTTCTGTTGTTGCAAGCGGATACAATTTGACTGAGATATCAAATGCAGATAGCAGTAAAAATTTAATTAACAAATCAAAGCTTTTATCTGGGGTTTTAGAACTCAAGCCAACAGGTTTCTTCAATCTAAAGAAATCACAAAGATGGAGGGGCGAAGGCAGTGCCTTTGTAGTGTATACAGCTTACGACCTTTTTTATAATGCTTGCAAAGATAAAGCATTTTAACTGTTACTTTCCCTCTGAGAAGCCTTTAGATCTTCCCCAAAAGCGAGAATATTGTTCACTGTAAGCTTAATTTTCATAATTTTAACTCTTCAGTGTGCATGCATTTTCTCTCATGACACTGCAGATTACTTATCAGGGGAAGACAAAGCGTGCTCACACTTGCCTTCCTGTAGTTGGGGCTGCACAGAGCATCCCAGCACTCCAAATTCATGTGCTGGATTGACTATTCCTCTTGTGGTAAGTCAGTCAGTGGTGGTGTCAGTGGCCTGACATTCCTTCCATAATTTACTTACCATCTTAACAATGAAAGCCTCAGTGAAATGAGGCTGAAACTTGGCTCTTAGCTCCTTCATCTGCAGGGGAAGTAGATGCTCTTCACTTTCAGTGCTTTCTGGGGGTATGATTGAAGCAGCTGGGTCCACATGCTGACTGCCTTAGTTACCCCACTCACTCTACTGCTCACTGGGAGCTGGTAGAGCAGCAGTCTGTCTGTTACATGTGGTATGTGTGATTACTGCTGACTGAGAACAGAAATACATGCAAAAGGGCAAGAAAATAACAATGATACTATTACTACTAATCCTCCACATGCCTGGTGACACCTCTGCTAGAAGCCACGTGTCAGAGCACCCCAAAACCACATAATGAGACATATATGGATAATCAGAGCATGTTGCACCCTCTATCTCAATAAATACGAGTGTCTTGCATTTATGGGCCAGCTCTTTCTCAGAAGTTATTTCCAAGGGTGTGTACAGACCAAAGTTATAAAATGCTGCATGACAGATTAAAACAGAACATGGCGAGTAAAAGAAAAATTATCTCAGGTGTTCACCATGATACTATGCATTTGACTTTTCAAGGCCTAGAAGTCCTTCAAATGAATGAACACTTTGCTACAGAGATCCCAGACTAATGTTCTGTTAGTCTGTGGAGGCAAGTTACCCTATATGTGCTACTCATGTCTTTCTCACTGTATCTGAGACTGACCCAGGAGTTTCTGCAAGTGTGCACACGAAGGTCCTAGTTCAGGAAACATATAACAGTATCGGACAGCACTTAGGAAACCCTTAAGTATAGAAACACTTAATCAGGGTCTTAAGAGCCTTCCTGAAATGAAGCTAAAGAACCTGAGTCAAAGACCTCTGAAATCAACACAGCACTATGAACTTGTGCTTATGCCAGTGTATGTTCAGAGGGTCTCACCAAGAATCATAGATCTGGATTTCTGAGCTGGCTACTAGAGCGACTACTGAAATAAAACCCTACTAAGCATGACAAAAAGAGATGATGATCCTAGTGAATTTACAGTGTTGGGCATATATAGTGCAGTTACCCAATTCTAAACTTTCAAGGTACCACTGTTGCAAAAGCATCAAAAGCTTTCCAAACGTCTAGCTGGAGTCAAAAAAAAAAAAAAAAAAAGGAAAGAAGAAACAAAAATCAAAGGAAAGAAAGAAAAAAGGAAGGAAGGACGGAAGAAAGGAGGGAAGAAAGAAAAGAAAGGAAGGAAGGATAGGCCATCTTTATATTTGAAGTACGCAAATTAACTTCTTGACATTTGCATTACTAATTTTAGTGCTTTAATCCAAGTACTCTGTTACCATACTTTAAAGCCTCAGATATCACCTCAAGCAGCTAAGAAAAAAAGAAGGGAAGACTTCAAAGTGAATAATTACCTGTTGATGATGTATTATATTTAAAGGCTCTGGCTGTGGATTAAAGCTAGTCCTAGGATTGTTAATAGCCTGCAGTAAACAACTAATGAATCAAAGAAAAGGAACAAAAAGCAGCACTATTTGAAGGACATTCCCATTAATACCAAAGGCCAGACTCTAAGTGTTAAGTGTAACACAATAAAATACAGTCATTTCACACTAGAGTGTATAAGAATTTAGAAGAATGGTCACAGGTGAATTATTAGGGATTGTCCTTTAAGCTTTGTTCTCAAAGCACTTTGATGCCATTAACAGCACCAGGTTTTTCAGTCCTCTGTTGGGGTTTTTTTGCAGTTTATGTGAAATTTTTATGTTGTATAATGAAGAGGATAGGTCTGAAGGTGAAAAGCTATACCTGCAGCAGTGATAGAAACAGCAAACAGCAAACTTGCAGAGAGGAGAAGTAAAAGCTCGAAGGAGGCACAGAACAGGAAATGGAGAGAAAACAGCTGAAAACACTGCAGAATAAATTGGATGTCTACAGGGATCTCTCTGATTTGGAGCTGTTAAGAATCTTGATGAAATAGGAAAGTGAGTGATTTAAAGGAGGCGGTTGGGAGAAATTATCTCAACATACGTTAGCTAAGTAGATGACAGCAGTGCTTCAATCATAGTCCTTCAATCATGGCCCATCTTCTTCCCACCAGAGCAAAACCTTTTAAGCTGCTGGCAGTGTTCACATGAGCAACAGTGGGAGACCCTCATTTCATACTAATTGGAGCCCTGATCTGAGATGCTTTAAAGAGGGAATGTTATTTTAATTTATATGTCTGGGAATTGAGGTAATCGAGAACTTTTCAGGGGAATGTACTTTTTCTCTTTGAAAATAATTTTGGGAGAATTAAAACCCAGCAAAACCACTGTGGGCTTGCAATGCATTAAGGTGATAGTGATATGTACATATGTGTGTGTGTGGCATGGTACTAAATGACTTTACATCTTTTGTCAAATCTAAGCTCTTAAGGCTGCTAGATTTTCTCAGGGCTTAGGAATTGATTTAAAATAAAGGAAAGCAAAATGTGGATGATACACATGCACTGAAGAGCTAGTAGGCATTTCTACTGAGAGTGATTATTTTTAAGACTGAAGAATCAATACATTTCAAGAAAAAAAAACAAAACAAAAAACCCAAAGCAACAACAAGTCACTACTAGACAAGACTAATTATGCCCTAGAAGTGACCTGGAGATCACTTCTGTCTTTCTGCACTTTGTGGTGGATTGAGATAATAGTGTATCTTCCTGAGGTAAGTTTTAAAACAGCCTGGCTATTCAGCAACTGCCATATCCAGTCCGTGGCAGGTCTGAATCATGAAATTTTTGGGGTTGGAAGGGACCCCTGGAGATCACCTAGTCCAACCCCCTGCCAAGGCAGGGTCACCTGGAGCAGGTTACACAGGAACTCTTTGAGTGGGTTTTGAATGTCTCCAGAGAGGGAGACTCCACAACCTCCCTGGACAGCCTGTTCCAGTGCTCTCCAGTCCTCAAGGTAAAAAAGATCTTCCTCATGTTGAGGTGGAACTTCTTATGTTTCAATTTATGGCCATTGCTCCTTGTCCTATCACTGGGCACCACTGAGAAGAGCCTGGCACCATCCTCTTGACACCCACCTTTGAGATATTTACACACGTTAATGAGATCCCCTCTCAGTCTTCTCTTCTCTAGACTGAACAGGCCCAGCTCCCACAGTCTCTCCTCATAAGAGCGATGTTTCAGACTCCTAATCATCTTCATGGCCCTCCACTGAACCCTCTGCAGCAGAGAACTAACACAGCAAAAGTCTAAAAATGGCTCAGGAAAGTGTCTGATGAGAATGGAGCTGCCTCAAAAGGAGGGTGGGGCAGCATTGGGAGATTCCCTGAAACGATGGAAGAGTATGAAAGAAGGGAAGAACAGAGGACACTTGTCTTTTTCTAGACACATAAGCTGTGAAACAGCACCCAAAGGCATTTTTCTGAGTTTTGTTAGAGTCCCTGGAAAAGGCAGGCAGTCTGGACTGTGGAAGCTGATCTGCTCTCTTGGAGTTTTGATAAAGATAGACTGAACAATGAATGTGGACTACAAAACAAATATTTGGAAGCTAAATGAGGTAAAGGCCAAGCATAATCCTTAGCACTTGAGGCAAACATTCATCGTTATGCCTGTATTCACTGTTTGCATGCATGTATATGGCAGCTGTCTGTACATTTGGGGCTCCTTAGTAGGCCATACACATTTCAGCAACAAGCTGGCAGTTTCCATGTCCTGTCTTATCCTTGCTGTCCACAGTTTTTGTTGCTTGCTTTGAGGATTACATTCTCTGTAGTGTTTTACGATTGAATCCCAGACCTCTGCGAAGTCCCACATTCAGTTTGCCAAAGCTTGCCATTTTAGTGCATTATTTGTAGTGCAGCAATGCCCAGAGGCTCCTTTGTGCAGAGCCCCATCTGTGGCTGGTGCACACGCAGCTGTTTGTCCTAAGGTCCAAGGCGAGCTCTCACAGCCCCATCCCTGCCTCTTTGGTGCGTAGTGTTTTCAGCCATTATTAAAGCTTAATATGTTCCATTTGGCACCATTGTGAGAAAGCTATCTTGTTTGGGGAAAAAATGTTTCACTAAGCCCAAAGCAAAGACGCAGCCACTTTTGGGTGATGTTGTTGATTATTCACAAAATGTCATTCCCGAGTTGTCTTGTTTGCCAAGTGTGGGACATATGTTAGTAATTGACAAGGAGCAGAGTGGATCTCTTCTATAAATGGCTGTTTCGAGACACAACTAGTAATAAAATAAAGGGGCCAGGGGTTCCTCAGAAGATCTAACACTGTGCCTCCTTTAAAACTGTTATCGCTAGCAGGCAAGACTTGTTCTCCCTCTTTCTCTTCCAGACTGCTTTTCTTCCTGTAAAACCTCAGGCCTGTTCCTCATTTTTCTTATGTTGCAACAGATGGGTTTTTTGTTTCTTCAGGAGACAGCTAGTTGAAATCTATGTCTTGTGTTTCTGAATACACTTTCCACCAACATTAGCCTTAGCTGAACAACTGCAGTAATGACATACAATGATTTTCAGGGACCTAAAGAAGGAAACAGTTCCATGAAAATTACTTAATTGTTCCTACAGATTCTAACTCTTCATTTCAGTTACACTGCATATGGATGTAAAGTATCATAAATACTCTAAAAGAGCAGAGACTTGAATTTGTTCTGATGTCACCACTGCTTTAATGGGAAGACATTAATTCAGATGACATAATTTCTGAACGTATCAGTGGGGTTGGAAGGGTTTGAATGTACAAATATTTATGTAGGTGTGCAATCCTGCACAATCTATTGTTGCCACAGACCTGTTTGCTCAAGGAAGTTATTGGTCTGTAGTGATGGAGGGAGAAACAGGCTTTTAAGAGACCTAAATACCACTGGGGATTGAATGGAATGGACAATATGATGCACACAATGAGAAAGGTGCCACCTGCATAAGGCTCTGTCAGGTTTGTCTGGTACTTGGTGGGTCAAGATTATATTGTTGTTTGGGTGCCTGGTCACATTTTTTTTCATGCAGATTACTGGTAAGTTTGAGTGTGGTTGTGGTATAATGACATGTAGGTGGATGCTGGAAACCCATCCTTCTGGTGACTTGGCCTAGTCTGTCAGTTAGCAAGGAGAAGAAGACAGGGAGGTGCAGATGACTGATGCAAAGTTATGCCTGCCCTTTATGATATTTCTTTCTTTCATGTCTTACTGGGCTCCACACTGCTACGGCACACTTGTGTAATAGAAGAACTGGTTTACATTTTTGCTTGTTCTTTCCAAAGCAACACAAGCTGATGTGATCCACCCCAACAAACATTAGCTATTTCAACATGCTCTGTGTGGGGTGTAGTCTAAACCAGAAGATGATGCAAAATACTGCATCCCACTTCCCACAGCCATGGCCAAATTGGTGCATGATTTATGTGGAGTAGCAGCCCAAGGAGCACTAAGGTCAGCAGAAATCTTTCCACCGACTTAAAAAAGCATTGTCTCAAGCCACCTGAGACAATGTCAGGCACCGATTATACCCCAAAAGTGAACATGGATTATGAAACTTTTCTGAGAGCCTGACCTCTCTCCTTTATTCTGTGTGGTGAGGAATGACCCCAAACCAGACATGTCCTGGCTCAGGAGAGGTGGTGCTGCTTGGCTGCAAATGGAGCCAAACCTATGGTATTTTCCATTTATCTCAGCCTCCAGGATGTGAAGCTTTCCCTGGCCCTTGGGTAGAGAATACAGGTTAGTCTTTCCATGTAGAGGCAGCATTTTTTGATCTGCTTTCCAATTTGTATTGGTTGCTTTCCCATTAAAGGAGAAAAGAAAGGCAAACTAGATCACTTTATGGAAGGAGGGAGAACTGAGTTATTTTTCTTACCTACTTTGTATCTATAGAAGCTCCGTGTGTCAGTTCTTGTGCATCAAATAAAGTAAAAAAATTAATAAATAGAAGGTCAGATCCCTGCTTCTCTGAACTCACAATTTTAACAATAATGGATTTAAATCCAATTGTTGGACTCACCATTTATGCATTTTTTATAAGGATGGTACATGACAACTGACAACATTGCTGCCTGGTAAGAAGTCAGAGAAAGTGTTCGAGCAGGGCTCAGGCACCATGACTACTACTCAGAAAGAAACAACAACCAACTAGCAAAACTCCAGAAGGAACAGTATCCCATGTAAACCAAGGAAGGACCTTGATAACTGCAGGGTCGAGCTATTATTTTTCATCTCAGAGTTAAAATTTCTTATTGAATACTTTCAGGATGGAAAAAAAAATGCAGTGGTAAGCTAGAGAGGTTAGATAAAGTTATGCTTTTATTTTCAGCTCTCCCAACCATACTCTGTTAAATTCCATCTTGGCAGCACACAACAAGTAACAGTGATTTCAATCCTGTGGTTCACAAATGGTGGGTAAAAACATGACAGGGCCTGAGCTATTCCTCTCTCCCCACCCTTTCTGCCACTTGAGTTATGACTATCCACGGAGCAGCACGAGAAGGTTGGAGAGGTAACACCAAGCAATGTGGGTGAGGGGAATCAGGCATGACAAAGTTAACCATTACCACTCAACATTTGATTTCTTCTATACACTCCTTGCACTGAAGAGAGCCAGAGACAATGGTATTATGTTATTGCTGACAGTAATGCCTGTGTTGGGATATATGTTTTGCTGACAGCAGTTGAAATCTTGGAGGTATTTGCCATTGGGAACTTGGTCCCATCCCTCCTGATTTGTTTATTATTTGCAGCTCTGCTGCTTTGGTCTCTCAGCCAGCTGGCTTGTGTGGAAAGGGGATTCCTGGAAGAGCAGTGTTAGGCTGGCTCAGGCCTTGGGGGGTCGCTACCATGTCCCTGATTGCACACTAGACACTGACATGCTGAGTGATTTAGGACCAGACACTTGCTGTCTTTGCCCCCATTTCCCTCCTGTGAAATTGTTGATGGTGGTGCTTACTTTACAAACTGCATGGAGCTGTACAGTTGCCAAGCTCTCTATGAGGCAACAAAAGACATCAATTAGTTGTTTTGCACAGGCCCAACACTGAGAAAGAAAAAGGTTGTTTCAGTTATTGTGGCACTGAGTTCATTATGTTTCTCCATCCATCTTGAACATCTAGCCTTGTAGGGCATGAGTCAGGATTGGTTGTGTACTCTGCCTCTCTGTGTTCAAATACAGAAATGACCTGTAACTATGGTGATAGTCAGCATTTATCATCCGATCTATCAAAAGATAAAAATATCATGTCCTTTTTTTGGCTATCTTTGCTCTGGCCCCGGTATGCAAGATTTTACTTTGCTTTCTTAATGGACTTGTAATTAAACAAAGAAAGACAAAAAAGCAACCAGTAATTCTCTTTGTTTTCTTAGTGTTTACAGTTTCTCCATTATTTAGTCTTCTCCAAATTTCTGTGAATTTTACACTAAGGATAAACTTCTGCTTCAGTTTGAAGTTAAAAGCAGATTTACCATAAACTTTAACAAAACCAGAAGAGGCCTCAATTTCTTGCCAAAACTTTTTAAAGATGAAGATGCTGAGTTGCTTAGAGGAGATGCTTTGGATTCCTCATACTATGAGTTGGTTTACTAAATACTGACTTAACGCATATAAGAAAGGGGAAAAAACCCTTAGAGTCTCATGTTACTTGAGCAGAAAAAAATGCCTCACTTGTTTGTGATTTATACTGATTAAACCAAAGTCTTATGGATTACTATGCATTTTTCTCAATATAGGAAAAGCTTACAAGGAAATTTTAGCAGTTCATTATGACTATCATAGTTCCACCAGTGTAATAGGAGCCAAAAAATTTGCAGCATGGGATGGTTTCTTTGTGTAGCATTTTGGAGATGTCAGATATATAGGGTTTTTTTGCACAGACTAATGTGTGGGCTTGGCATCAAGTCTATAGCTGTATTACATTTGATAAGCATTACTAGAAATTAAGACCTTGAAACAGGCTGTCATTCATACCTTTGCAGGGTGGGGTGAAGGTATGAAACCTCCTCATTAAAAGAGAGCCAAATCACATTACTGGAGAAGATCAAGTTACTGGACTTCATGCACTTCATGATTCTCTGGCATTCTGTTCGCTTCATGATTGCCTCCAAGATGTCAAAGAGGAAAAAGACCTGTTAGAAAGCCCATCGTTGTGTCCTTCTTAAGCAATAATCACCGTAGCTTCCTCTCCCAGCAGTTTCCTCGGGATCCATTGATCCATCTGGACCCAGGCTCTGAGATTTCAAGGCTCTTGGCAGCCCACCAAGCTCTGAGGGAAGAAGTAGCACATGTGTGTGATAAAAAGGGTGAAAGCTTTATGGAATCAGCTCTATTTTCCCCTCCTCGTACAGGCACTTGCTTATCACTGTACTTTTCCTGAAAGATCAAAAATAAAGTCTTCCTGGATTTGGAGCAGTAAAAAGTTGTTTTTATTGCAGAAATGTGACACAGTAGGAGTTAATGTAAACCCCATTATTTTGGTTCTTTATGGTGCAGCTGCCTTGCCATATTTAATACTGCACTGTTATCAATATTGTGCAAAGGTTTTGGTACAAATTGAGATTAGTAAGTAACAGTGAGATCACACCAATAGCAATAATCCAAAGTAAATTACCTCTTCTCCCTACCATTCTTTGCCTTTGCATTTCTGCTGTGGCTGAATTATGAAATGCTCTAGGCTATGCATTTTCTTGAGGTGACTGCAATTCTGCAGTAGCAAGCATTTCTGCCCTTTAGCTGTTAATCACATGGTTCTCCAAACAAGACAGCAAACCACTAGGAATGTAATCTGCATCCCACCCTACTGGGAATTTAACAGTTTTATGAAGACAAGAAATATTTTTCTTGGCTGATATTTTATAATAGAAAATTATAATAATAATGCTGTGCTTTTAAAATATGTTTTTCTAACCTTGGAGTCTGAACACTGTATATCACCTACTTTTAATTGTTTGAAAAGGTCTGTATTATCCTTAAGAAAAGACAATAACACAAATTAAAATGGATTCTCAGCCAATGCAGTCCAGAATTCCTCAGCTTTATTTAAATGGATGATCAGTCTTGTTTTCTTCAGCCCAACTGTGTGACCATTACTCGAGGGGCAAATAGAGTGTTAGCACCTTTTGATAAATAATCACTTAGCTATCAAGGATCCAAATTACTCAATCTGAGATGTTTTACTTTGTAAAGCAACAAAGGAAGGTTTCATACCTTTGTAACTCTAGCATGTGTTTCAAGCAGGCATCTGAAGGTACATATTCAGTGTATTTGAACCTGTTGGGTCACTGTCTCCTTTTCTTTTCTTTTCTTTTCTTTTCTTTTCTTTTCTTTTCTTTTCTTTTCTTTTCTTTTCTTTTCTTTTCTTTTCTTTTCTTTTCTTTTCTTTTCTTTTCTTTTCTTTTCTTTTCTTTTCTTTTCTTCTCTTCTCTTCTCTTCTCTTCTCTTCTCTTCTCTTCTCTTCTCTTCTCTTCTCTTTTTTCTTTTCTTTTTTCTTTTTTCTTTTTCTGTTTGTTCATTTTTTCTTATAACATTTTCCCATTTTTTTCAAGTTTCTACTTTCTGCTTCCTTCCCTCTTCCTCTTTTTTTTTCCCCAGAATTATTGTGGTTTTGTGTTTTTCAAAATTGTCTACCTGGAACCAAACAAACACTAGCTTGCTTTCTTTCAAAAGAAGATTTTGGTTGAGGCAGTAATAAAACATTTGTGGTGAGCAGTAAGGAGCCCTTGCAAGGCCCCTTAAGCCTTGGCTTTAAGGGACCCATAAGCAAGGGTTCACTGCTTAAAAAATTATTCACAAAGTAAGCGTATCAGTGAAATGCACCAAAAACAAACCTCCCAGAGTGCTTCTCTCCAAGCTGTTATTTAAAGCTTTTGGGTTGCTTCAACCCACATGGCTTTGAACAGAGCTTCTGAGGATGTCTGGGTTAAAGCTGCCCTCTGTTTTACTTGAGGACAGTCTGCTCTCCCACTTTTTCAGCTACTAGCCTGCAGACAGGAAGATAAAAACCAACCTTGTATCACATGTGCAGGGACTGCAGCTTACTGGGAAGGCCCTGGACCTGCAAATGCCCATCAGACTAACCACATTCAGGACCGTCATTAAATCAAAGGGAAATTTCTCATGAATGGCCTTCCCACAAGCTCTTCATGTTGATGATTTGCAAGACACATTCACTTCCAGTGTTAGAAGATGAAACCTGATGGGCACGACTGCCTTCTCTGCATGAACATGTAAAGGCAGGGACCTGGGGGAATGGTTCTTCGTATTTTCACTTCTCCTGCTTGGCAAGTGAGAGGTGCCTTTTGACTGAAGAGCTGGGAAAACCAGCCCCTTCTCCAGTGTCCTGATGTTATGGCTAAGGCACCAAAGGGATTTGGGAGAAACATGATGAAGGCAGCAAGAGCCACCCATGCCTGCTCTGTATTTCATGAATCTCCACACTCCAGGTGTTTGTCTCCCTGTTGGTCCTGCACTGCAGTTCCTGCACCTGCAATGGCTCTGCCACACTGAGCTGGGACTTGCCACCTCTCATATGTGCCACTTGCAGTGGAAGAAGAAGAGATGGGAAGAGCTGGCTGAGTCTGCTCCAATTACTTCAGCTTCAGTAACACTGCTGAGGCTCTTCAACAGCTGCCTGCAGCCTGCTTATCACTGTGCTTGCTTATCACAGCGCTGACAGGCATTTTGATCCTGAGTAAGTAGTGTTGCAAGAAATTTGGGATGTTGGGTGTGAGCTTGTCTGTTCCAGTGAGCTTAGAAGGTCCTGATCCCCCCATCACACGAAGTTTATAAGGCAGCTGGAAAAAGTTTAGAGATGGGCAACAAAGATGATCAAAGGTACAGCAAGGCTCTATATGAAGGATGACTAAGTTAGGACTTTTGTATTTGGAAAGGAGATAAAGGAGGAGGAGGTGATAGATTTACAAAAACAATCTTGAGTGGCATGGAGAGAATGAATAGATTGATTTTTTACTCTTTTCCAGGACATGAGGTGGGAGACATCAGATTAAGTTAATAAAACAGTAGGGCTGCAAACCAAACATCTCAGCCAGCTGACTCATGGATCTCCTTGACAAAGGATGGTGTGGGTGCTAAAGGTTTTAGGATTTCAAGGACAGACAAGAGATTTAATATAAGAGTAATCCCCTGGGAGTATTAACTACATATAGAAACCAGAACCTCATCAGGAGGCTCCTGTTCTGAAAATGTCTGGAAACTGGGGGAGTGTTACAGGGAGTTTTTCATATATGCCTGTTCACTAGGCATCCACTGCTGGTGTGGTGGGAAGTAGGGTAGAAGGATCTTCAGTCTGACATTTTACAGATTTTCTTCTGTTCTTCACAGCAGTGAAAAGTCTGCAAAGCTGTACAAACTACAAGCAGGGTTTAGCTCACTTAACTTTAACCTTCAGAAAGTAGAGGCTCTAGTCACCCACCTCCCAGAAATCAGTGGCACGCAGGGCGTACCACCTGCCCTAAGATAGGTGTCCAAAAGGACAGATGGATCACCATTTCCAGCTACCTTTGATTTCTGCTTTCCCAGAGAGTCTGGACAGCTGTCTAGTGCTGGATGAGTAGTTTCTTTCTAACTTTAGTAAATCTTATTTGAGTGAGACTGATCCTGTTTAAAGAGGGTTTTGGCAGTAGGTTTAAGGCCTTTTTCTGCAAGGTTTTAAATGGCACTGTGTTAAGGCTAGCATTTATTAGATGTGTCCTTTGAAAAAAGCTCCTTGAGCATGACTGGGAATTCCTCTCTTCAAAGGTCAGTGGTCTGCAGCAACAAAACCAATCAAGCTGTACCTGGGGTCTGAGAAGCTCTATTTCAGAGTGTGGGACTTCTGACATTTCACTGCCTATTTAGACACTGCATCTGAAACTAATTAAAAGGAAGGTGACTGATAGCTGAGAGACAGAGATTACTGGCTTGTGTTGTACTGTCCAGAAACATTACATGACCATTCCCAGCTGTTGTTCCGGCATGGGGTACACCAGCTGTCTCATCAACTCACACCATGGAGTAACAGCACAGAAATCTTCTGTATTATCCTGCCATAAGAAAACAACTCCTACTGACAAGACCCCAAAACCAAAAAAGAATATCTTAAAAGCTAATTTTTTTTGCTTCCTCTGATTACATTTTACCTTCCAGGAAGCAGATGTAAACACAGTCCACATTCATTCCAGCTTTGTAATCACCAGCCTTTGTTTTTGTAAATGTATCTAAGCTGCTAACTTCATTTTCACAGCACTTAAATTACTTGGAAAATTTTTTCTCATCCAGATTTCCAATATGTAGTGTGACAGACTTTGGCACTATTGGAACAGTGTACCCTTCCTGCCTTCTGTGGATGCTTCTGTGGATGTGTTAATCATTACAGCACAGCTTTCCAAACCAATCAGATATTGCTGAATGTTTTATACACCTTAATGAAAGTGAAATATATACTTTTTTTTCAGTTCTGCCTTTTAAAGGGATTTTGACTTTGAAGATCTAAAACAAATTTGTACCAGAATTCAGATTTCATAGGGACAGACTTCGTAAAATCCAAGATTAGCAAAAATAGCCCCATTCTATTTTCCTTTTCTAAATTTGACTGGATGTAATTCTTTAAATGTATAACCAGTATCTTGTCAAGACAAAGCTACTGTATTTGATCCCAGCTATGAAACTGGCAGGATATGGGTTACTACAGCAAAATGCAGAAATGAGGAATCCACTTTCACCAGCTTGCCTGAGGAAAAGGCTAAACATTTCAAAACTGTACTTTAATTGTAGTCGAATTTAAAAAATACTAGAAGTTATTTGGTATTGAGATATGGAAATAATAATAAAATCTCTGAATACTAATGTTTCAGGGTCTTACAGTGTCATAAACCCAGAAAAATGCCACTGAATACATCTATATTCTGCTGATATAGAACTGGTGGAAGGGTAGAGTCAGATCTGAGGTCTTTTTTACCTGCTATATTTAACCTGGCCAGACCTTTACCTACTATGGTCATTGCTGTGTGTGCAAAGCTCAGACATCAGAGCTTTTTGTCTAGAGAATATGAAGCAACACTATCCTTAGGTAAAGGGAGCCCTAAACACATTCAAAGGCTACACAGTGTGGGAGAAACTCATAATTTAAGCCAGTGTGGGTGGCTGAATACTCTGAATATTTTTATGGATCTTTTAAAAATTATGAGCTGACAGCATTGTAGCTTACCTACTGCCCTGAATGCTATTTCATGCTGTCCTTGATCAAGGCTGCCTGGGGGAGGTAAGGCTTGTTGAATGACTAAGAGCCAGCAGTATTTAGACACCTTCCTCCCCTTCACTTCAGTTAAAATTAGGCACAGAAATGCCTTTGTGGGTTTGGACCTGGCGAGCAGTGAGATATGGCAGAGAATCAAAGTGACCTGCAGGAGCAGCATGGCAGCTGAGTGGTTGCAGCGGGTGTTTTGTGGCAATGCTGGTGGCAGATGTACCGAAGGAATTGTCTCTGGATGCACCACGGCTGTTCTCCTCTTCGTGCAGAAGCCCTTGCTCACCTGAGGCTGATGCTGACTCTCTAGGATGGATGAGAATTACAGCTGACCAAGTATCTTGTGCTAGCCGTCCCGTCAGCTCTCTGAAGAAAAGTGTTTTCTTAGAAGCATTTCTAGAAGTCCTCTGCAACTTGCAGAGGTGGTGAGGCACTTTTTAGGAATTTGCACAAAGTGAGACTGCAAGAAGCCAGACAAGGGTTGGACAGTGTACAAAGAGAGCTTCCAAGAAAGAAGGCTAATATCAACAAATACAGGTCAGATACACATAATCATTTATCTGCTCTAGGCACACTAACAGTAAACCAGCTGCAAACATATGCAGATGACATGCTGAGTGTACTTCAAAGGCTTTTTACAATTCCCTAGCTTGGACAGAAGCAAGGCAATGTGGGCACCAAGATAGACACAGAAATCTTCCCCAGACAACCATTTCTTAGCCTGGCATTGCATGTTGATTACTCCCTTTCAGAAAAGGAGAGCTGCCATGATTACCTGGTTTTCTTGCTGTTATAATTGACACTAAGCTACATGGTTTTTATGGTTGCATTTAATTTTCAAGTCTAAAGGAAGGGAGAGAAGCCTAGGGCAGGGAAAGGTGAGACATGGGTTTTAGCTGAAATAATCTGTAGGGCTGGGCAATTTAGATAGAGCCACCAAATATCCAGTGTAAGGATCGGGAAAGTTCCTTGCTGTTTTCAGAGGCTGCTTTGGACAATGTGCTGGAAGTTTGTGTAAGGGGCAGGCTGTCCCGCTGCCCTTGCAGGGTCATCATCCTACAGCCATGCTGGCAGCAGAGAGACACAAGCAAGCACACTGAATGGTTAAAGGCTGGCCTGCAAGGCCAGGAGCTGGGCAACATGGCAACAAGAGTCATGCCTGCTGGGAGGGCCATGTCCCTGTTAACCCTGTTCAGAAACTGCCATCTCACTTTGCAAACTCTCTGAGGGTTTGTTGTGAGCCTTCTGTGGCAGTGACGTGCACCTGGGCTCATAAACACTATGTACCACCTATGAATCAGCACTGATATGATTAAGTCTTAGTGAATTATCTTTTTTTTTTTTTTCCAGACAGATAAAAGATTCCTTACAAATCTCTTTCAGGTGTAGTTCCAGTATATTTTCCATACTGAATACAGCTACAGATTTCCGATCTTACCAGAAACAAATGTGCCACAAGGGCTGTGTACAAGGACAGGTAGCAAATAGTGCTGCAAATCTCAAATAAATGTCATCATAAATATCTGTTGATTTTGGAGCCATGTAAAAATGACAACTGAGCTCAGATTCAGCCAAAAAAAAAAAAAAAAAAAAAAAGTATAAGCTTCTAAAAGAAAAAAACCTTGTGTATGTATAAAACTTTTCCTGGGATTGTGATTTTTCCAAAGTGCTGTGAGTTGAAAGTTGTTTTTCATTCAACAGCTACAGCTGTGACTCCAGCTGTCCCTCCTGAATGTTATTTGATTCAGGAAGCCTTTCATGCTGAGGGGACTGACCTTTCAAAGGGATTCATATTGTATGTTACCTCTTTTTGTGCTTCATTATGTATATACTGATGAGCTGAGGGTGGTGGCCCAGTGATAAATTGCTAGCAAGTGATAAATTGCTAGATAACCTACTCATTAGTTGTAAGACTTGTATGTAAAGTAGAGAAGAAAGAAATGTGAAGAGCAAGGACTGTTAGTGGAAGCTGGTAAGAGGTCCTGTAGAACAGGATTAAAATGAGTGAGTCTCAACCTGACCATATGAGTGGATGTAGTTCATGCTGCCTTTTGGAAGGGATAGCTGGACATTCCCACCACAACTGGAAAGTTTTCTTCTTTAGCTCTTTGCACATGTGAACTTTTGTGCTTAGGAGTGTGTAAATAGATTGCTCAGCCTGTGTGTATCTCTGTAAATCTGTGCTATTATAATCTTAAAATGAATAGCAACACTGTCTGCTATGTGGAAAAAACCCTCTTTTCCTTGGGCAAGCAAGGGATGGGTATTTGGTTGATGCTGACTCCAGCGTGGCTTGAGATGCATTTTGATATGTAAGGCCAGGCAGTACAGTAGTGCCACCTTCTACCTAAGGAAGGCTCTCTTCCTTGTTGAAAAAACCCTTCATTTTAGTAAGACTGCAGAGTGCACTGGGGTTGATCGTCCTTTCCTGCCCAAGAAAGCACTTGTTTGTTACCTGTGAGTGCTGGCAAAATACCTGGAGATAAATGTTGCAGTTTCTGGCACTAAATTTTGGAGTTCTTGAGACTGCAAATGCTTTTCAAGGTGTGTATAGCTGGTGGAAGCCACCCCTCTGCCTTAGCTGGCCAAAGCTCATATTTAGTACCTATCAAAACTTAGTTCTTGGAAACTGCCCCCTGAGGGAAACACTTAATTAGCTGGGCTTTCCTGAAATGGATAGGTGCAAATGGGTCAATTTAATTACTTAATGTAGCAGTCTTCCCATGTAGGCATTGAGGATTTCTCTTGTCTAAAACTGTTTCTGACAGAACTAGGACTTCTGGTCAATCAGGGCTGGCAGTCACTGTGAAATTATCTGTGTTTTTACTGGTATTGGAGTGAGATTGTTCTCTTGCCATCGTTTTTTGGCAGCACAAGCTACATGTGCAAAAGAGACAATAGTGGAGTCAGACACAGACTTATGGATCCTCTGTGGCTGTCTCCACACCTACGAAAAGAAAATGCCTGATATTAGCAATGACGCACCAACTTGGGGAAGTGTTCCAGGAGTTGTCCCTGAAGCATCCAAGGGAGATAAGAGTTAAGTATATGCTCCAGGAAACAGAAGGACAAACACAAAAAGCATGTCAAGCCCAGGTAGCCAGTCTGCAAAGACGCTGTGCACAGAATAAGCATGGGAGGAGCCACAGCAGATATGCTGGGGCTTTCACAGCTTTGTCTGCAGTGGGAGATTAATCTAGACTTCTGTACTGTGCCTACAATACAAGGCTGGGATCAGGTAACCTTCTACCTCTTTCTGCAGAGGTTCCCATCTGCAGTGACTGTAGCCTGGAGGAGTTTGTACCATCTGCAGTGGACCATCATGAAACAGTTTAAGCCACAGAAAAATGTTTATTTAGCTATTGAAGCGCTGGTATTTGACAGCAAATACTTTTATTTACAGTCAGTGCATCAACAGCTCACCAGAGGAAGCAACGATTGTTCTCAAGACAGTGATTTGGAAGGTCCATCACTGCAAAACTTTAGCACCATTCACACATGGATATGCGGTGATAGTAGTGTTTTATGCCCAAAGTTACTTTAGTGCTGCAGACAGCTGTATTTCAAATTCTTGGGCCATGGAGTAGCATTGTGAGCAGTTAGTAAAATATTAATGTAGATCAAAAAATACTTCTGAATATCTGTTGGGGCCCTTCCCCTGCCATGTGGTCCTGGGAGAGGGGCCCTGGGGGGGAGGCACGGGGTTTCCCTGCCCCTGGTCAGCCTCATTCCCATTGGTTGTTTTGTGTTCCCCTGTGCGGGCAAGGACCCTCGGGTCCCGTGATTGCCTCAGTTCCTCGGCAGAGCTCCAGCCATGTGGCTGGAGAAATAAAACATCTCTAAAACATCTATCAAGAATCGGTCCATATATATTTCTTTTCCACGGGCCTCATTGTTTGATATGTGTTGCAGTATCCACACTGTAACAAATATCTGTGCCTAGCAAACACTGTTGGTAGGGTGAGGGGGAAGTGACACTGAGGACTTGTAACAGCCAACTTTCCAGACAGTCTCTTGTACCATTCAGTAAAGGGTCACTAATACCAATTTGTATTACTATTTTCTAGCTGTGTACAAAAACATCTTAAACCCCTTCAAAGACCTTGAAGTGAGATACAGTTTGAAGTTTTTGTTTTCCCAATACAGCAATGGAGAGACCTGAAAGGGGAGAAGCCAATAAAATGACAAGCTTTTTGCGTGATCCAATGGAGGGGTTTTCAGCCACTGGGAGCTGGCAGAAGGGGGTTCTACCCCTCATGTGCTGACACAAAGAAGCCTGGTGGTCAACGCTGAAACCCCTCTGGAAGGTGGCACTCAGTGCCCAGCACACAGTGAAAACGGGGCAGAGCTCCTCACCCAAAAGGGGCTGTATCCTTCTGTCGCAGTCAGGCAGGCACGCAGGCGAAGGGAAAGAAGTAAAGAGAGGGGACTCTCCGCATGTGTTCCACCCAGGTTTATTCCCATGAAAAGACAGGGACGAAGAGGCCAATTGGTGGGAGGGTTCAGGGATCTTATACTGAGTACAGAGTAGGTGGGGAAAGGGATCTCAGCCAATGGGATAGAGACAAGCAGGTGGGATTGACAGGAAGGGAACCAATGGGAACAACACATAGGAGGGACTCAGGGAAGGATCCAATGGGGTGTCGAGGAACAAGGAACTTTCTAGAACTAATACATATTAAAGAAGGAAAATGAATATACATAACTTCATACGTAACACAGGGAGACAAAGTATTAACCAATCAGGGGAAAACATGCAAAAAGCAAAACAAGGGAGTCATGGGTTCTCAGCATGACTGCAAAATTACATGCTAAACTTGGGTCGCTAACCACCACAGGTGGTTGTCTTAAGTTCTCCTCAGGAAAAAGAGTAGCTACAGCCACCTGCACTGCTACAATCCAAGATAATCTTCATCTGAACATTAGAAGCAGGAACATCATGTTAAGAATGGGGTGAGAACAATTGCTTTGAGGATGAAAGGACAGAAAGTGGTTTCCAGACATCAAAAATGATACTGTGGACTCCCACTCTAAGTCAGGATACTTATAGCAATACCGTATGTGCTGTAGAGGTGGGAAGAACGGTAGGTAGGAGGAATAGGAATAAATTACCAATATCAGAGGAGGTGAGCGCTTGTTGTAGATTGTGTAAATCCGTGCCAGGTACTGTGTCCTTGTACATCTATCTTTTGATGAAAATAACATTTTAAGAACTTCCTGCTCTCTTCCCATCCACAGAGCACTATTTACATCCACACACCCCCCTCATCCCCTTCCTCTCCACCTTGGTTGGGCTACACTGATGTTTAGGAGGCCACTGGGGAACTGGACAAGTGAATTGATCAGAAGCCTTTAAAAGTCCTTGCCAAAAAAAGCATAAAACATCCCTGTTCCTGAGCTAGTGGCCCCTACCTATGTTTGCAAGGTACTATTACTTCCAGTCCAAAGTCTCTGTGTGGAGCTTGCACATTCTTCCTCAGCCTAGATCTAGCTTGGGGTGCCAGCACAAGGTGCAGATAAACCTGGTTTATCCCATGTGCTGGCCACAGAGTTGTCCATACAGATCCTGATTGACTTTGTAAGATCAGGCCCATCTTCTATTAAAGGCACCTTAAATTATCCTGCTTTCCTGTGCTTAAGGGTTCTCCTGACAGAACTTCTTCTTGGGACATCTTTTCCTTAGAACTTTGGTTAGTAGGGACATATATAAATACGCACATAATCCCAGGACTGGAAGCTTTGTGGATGCTGTGCACACAAGCCAAGCCTGTCACTGGGAGTTACAAGTATCCCATGAAAATAAGCAGCATCACAGTAGCAGGCAGTGATCTGGTAGTCCATACAAGGTGGGATTTCTTCTGCCCCTCCTCATCCCCATTTAAGGTTCCTCAAAGTAAAAGATACAGTGATATATTTTTGCTGTTTTCATCAGCAATTCAACCACACGAGTTTCAGCAAGCTTAATATAAAATTTTTGTTGGTAACTTGTGTTTTGAGTAGTTGTCACCATTTTTTTAAATGACAAAATCTATAAAAAACTTGATACCCTTAGAAATGCAATATCTACAGAGAAAAGCCCCCATATGAAGTTTGCTCAGGGTATTTCAAAGAAAACATGGTTATTGCAGTAACTGTTGATCCAAAAGACTTCACATGTGGGAAAATTTAGCTGAAGAAAGAACAGTTCATGCATATAAAGATAGACATCTATAAAAATAGGTATATAACTTGACCATTTAAACTCCTAATCATGAGTTTAAATAGTGAGGTCTAGCTCATTTCCTTTTCCCAGTATTTCATCTGCAGATTTATGGGCGTAAACTCTAGGAGAGAGATTCGGTTTATGTGTTCTATCCTGCTCCATCTGGCCTTTTAAGAAGGCTCACACTCAAGGTGGTTATCTCTTGGGATGGCACATCTTCATATGGTGGTGATAGCTTGTTTCCTTTTAAAGTATTTTTCTACTGTGGTTCTGTGTCTTAGAGGAGCCAATTAAAAGCATGCTCTTGGCAGGACATGACTAGCTTTTTCAGCATATTATTAGCTTATCAAGGCTGGAACTTGCTAGATAAGCTCTGTTGCAGTATATGCCTAGATCATGCCTCTGAGGCTTTTAAATGCGCTGTAACTTAATGCTGACTATCAGTAGTATAGTAGTTTCTATACTAGGATTTAAACACTGGAAGATTTGGCTTTTTACTGGCTTCACTAGAAAGTTATGAAGAATTACATGCCAGAACTTAATTTATTTTTTTTTCTTCAAGTTTAGGCCTTATTTTAAGAATTCTATATTGGCTTCATGCTGAGGTCTACGTGCACAAAAATTGGTGCATGGGGAACCACATCCTGCCAAGGGGCAGCCCCCAAAATCTTTGCTGCCCCAGGTTAAGAATTGGGGTGGATGTGTGGGGGCCTCACCTTGTGCAAAAGCTGGCCATGACCCACATGTAGATGAGCAACCATTGCTCTCCAGTGCTCTTTTGGCTTGGGATGTTGAAAAAGAGCTGAGTGGTGTGTCCAGGAATAGGATGTTAGAGTGGACTCCACAGCAGGACAGAGATAAGGGACTGGGAAGGGCTGGGTGGCTGCTGCTGCTGGTAATGTACTCGGTTGTGACATCATCTAAGTAAAGGATTTCCAAACCTATATGCCCAGTATAAGGGCATGTCAAAGGATCTTGGGATATAAAGTTGTAGTGGTTTGTAACCAAAATACTCATTACTGTTTACCTTCTGTGAGATAAGAATTAGGAGAAATGCAAAGCAGGCACTAAACTTGAAAGAATATAAAGAAGTTTATTAACAGACCTAAAAGAGGAAAAAATCATACCACACCTTCAGAACTCTTCTCCTCCCCCCACCTTTCTCCCTTCTCCCAGTGACAATGTAAAAAGACAACCCTTGAGATGTTCAGTCTGTTTACCACTTCCATAATAACTTTGTTCAGTCCATTTAGGAAAAGGAGTCTCTCTGCTCACATGTGAGTCTCTTCCCCGACTTGCAGCTTTTCCCACAACTGCTTTCGAGGGTCCACTCTTGAAGTTTTTTGGGGTACAATTTTAAGGTTGAGCCGTTCAGAAACAGAAGTTCTCTTTACCCATCTCTGGGAGCATTTCATCTCTAAGAACAGAGGCCCTCCTCCTTCCCTGGGAGCAAAGGGTATTCCTCATCTTCATCTCTAGGACTATCTCTGGGAGCATCTCTAGGAACTGAGGTTTTCTCCTTTCCCATTTGGAGCAAAAGTCCTCATCGCTTCCATCTCTCCCTGTTCAAACTTCTCATGAAATTACAGCTGCTTCAGCATCTGCCTATCTCAGCACAGGTGCTTTTGCTCACAAGTACAAGTTGAACACTCCACCCCCCATGCTTTCATGAAATTACAGCGGGTACTCTGATACATCATAGCTTCACAACAGAATTTCAGCTTTAAGCATCTCCTCTTTCTTTTCCCTCAGGTTTTCAGCTCATCACAGCACTAAAAGGGTTAATCTCACCCGGGCCTTGCAGCTGGAATGTCGCTTATCGCTGTTGGTCACATGATCTTTGCCAGACAGCGGTGCAGCTTCAGCTGAATCTTGGCTGCAGGGGGAGCCGGGCTGCTCCGGCTGCCCACAGCAGGGCTGGGGGGGGAGGGGTTCTGCAGGTGGAACAGGGTCCATCAGCTCCAGGATGGCCGTGGCCTGGCCCGGCCTGGCCCGAGCAGGGCCTGGGCCAGGCCCGCTGGCCCCCGCATGGGGCCCGCAGCCACCTGTCCCAGCACTGGAAACGAGACAGAGAGGCTCTGCCTCGGAGTTTCCTATTCTTAAGTGTGAATCACAGAGGCGGTCACAACTTCAAGTGGCTTAAAGAATTGTCCATATTCAAACTGGCCAGCTGATAGGTTCTATCAGGTCACAGAGGAAGCTGTAAGCACCCCTTTGCAAGAACATCACTTCCAGGACTATGCTTTGCTAACCCATGACAAAAGTACACTTTTGCCACAGCTGTGCTAAGATCCTTCAAGCCAGAGCCCACTTAGTGCCATTTGAATATTTCATACCTTTTTGGTTTTAGTTTAGTTTATTATCTGCTTCCAGCTGAGTCACATGAGTGTAAACAGATCAGTTTGTCTCTGAGAATATGATTCCACAAAACTGGGAGAGGCAGCTCAGTCCAAAATACCATCTGCAGAAATGAAGATTTTAAAACTCACATAAGGTTGACCAATTTTATACTGCTCCTGTTTCCTCTCATGTTTTTCTTGGGTAAGTGTATCATTTTCTGGCACAAAGTTTAATTTGTTGAATGGATGCTGACATGGCAGCAATGTTCCTCAGCACACCCCAATTTTGAAAGCAAGAAATGGCCTATTTCAAAGTAATGCAGATATTCACAAGCTTGTGCCACCAAAATCAATGTGGAGACCTGTCGCGGGTTCGGTTTGAAACCGGGCAGAAACACCAATTTAGTGTAGTGGTTTGGTCCAAAATACTCATTACTGTTTATCTGCTGTGAGATAAGAATTAGGAGAAATGCAAAGCAGGCACCAAACTTGAAAGAATATAAAGAAGTTTATTAGCAGACCTAAAAGAAGGAAAAAAAAAAAAAAAAATTATACCACCTTCAGAACTCTCCTCCTCCCCCCACCTTCCTCCCTTCTCCCACTGACAATGTTCAAAGACAACCCTTAAGATGTTCAGTCTGTTTACCACTTCCATAATAACCTTGTTCAGTCCATTTAGAAAGAGAAGTCTCTTCTTGCTCATGCTATGAAAACATTATCACAACGAGACAGCCGCCCACTTCCAAATATTGTTCAGTCCATTTAGGAAGAGGAGTCTCTCTGCCTGCGTGTGAGTCCTTTCCCCCGACTTGCAGCTTTTCCCGCAACTGCTTTCGAGGGTCCACTCTTGAAGATTTTTGGGGTACAATTTTAAGGTTGAGCCGTTCAGAAACAAAAACAGAGGCCCTTCTCCTTCCCTGGGAGCAAAGGGTCTTCATCATCTTCATCGTTAGGACTATCTCTGGAAGCATCTCTAGGAACTGAGGTTTTCTCCTTTCCCATTTGGAGCAAAAGTCCTCATCTGGTTCATCTCTAGGGACTGAGGTTTTCTCCTTTCCCATTTGGAGCAAAAGTCCTCATCTGGTTCATCTCTCCCTGTCCAAACTTCTCATGAAATTACAGCTGCGTCAGCATCTGCCTATCTCAGCGCAGGTGCTTTTGCTCACAAGCTGAACACTCCACCCCCCATATCTTCATGAAATTACAACAGGATACTCTGATATATCATAACTTCACAACAGAATTTCAGCTTTAAGCATCTCCTCTCTCTCTTCCCTCAGGTTTTCAGCTCTTCAGAGCACTAAAAGGGTTAATCTCACCTCGGCCTTGCAGCTTTGCAGCTGGAATGTTGAATTTTTCTTATCGAAGTGGAGAGGGGGGAGAGCCGAGCCGCTCCGGCTGCCCACGGCAAGGCAGTGGGGGGTGTTCCACGGATGGAACAGGTCCATCGACCCAGGATGGCCGTGGCCCGGCCCGGCCTGGCCCAAGCAGGGCCTGGCCGGGCCCACTGGCCCCCACACAGGGCCCGCAGCCACCTGTCCCAGCGCCGGAAACGAGAGAGAGCTTGTGGGGGGAGTTTGCCTATTCTTAAATGTGGATCACAGAGGTGGTCACAACTTTAAGTGGCTTAGAGACTTGTCCATATTCAAACTGGCCAGCTGATAGGTTCTATCAGTTCCCAGAGGAAACTGTAAGCACCCCTTAGCAAGGACGTCCCTTCCGGGACTATGCTTGCTAACCTATGACAAGACCTAAGCTCTAAGAAAAGGTAGCTGTAAAATAATTTGGGTCCTTGAGAACTTTACCATCAGACTTTCTCTTGTTAATGTTGCTGCCATAGATTTGCAGCCAAAGCAAAACTGGCTATAACTGCCACAAGAGCCAACCTTGCATCAGCTCAGCTCCACAGCAGTTCACAGGACCATTGCCATTGTTCATATTTTCTGTAGTTTGGTCAAGCGGCTGCCTGGTTGCAGCAATTTAGGAGCTCAACAGATGACAGCTCAGTACAGAGGCAATGCTGGAAAATGTCAGCACTTGGAACAGGGACAAGAAGCAAGTTTGGGATTAGGAAGCTGCTAGAAGTGCTGATGAAGCACCAATTTCTCTGCTTTTCAGATTTGTCTTTCAGGCTTGTGCTACTTGTGAGGAAGAGCAGATGACTGGTTCTGCCCCTTATTGGGAAAGGCACAGGAGGAGTAAAATATCAACAGTCACAATACACAGAGGTGTGCAGACATCCTCTGATTCTCTGATTACTGAGCTGAAGCTCACTGAAACAAACTTATGGACTGCAGCTGTACACCTGCTCAGCACTGTGCCCTGGCCTTCAGGCAGTAGGATCATGGTCCTCAGGATGACTGCCACAATCCATTTATTCTTGAGTAAATAGTTCTTAATTCCTCTTCTGGATAACATATGACTAACATTAGTGGGACACCCAGTTACTACTTGGAGCACAGTCAAAATTATCTTTCTTACCACTTTGCTTTGAATCCTCCCATTTCTCTGCTTCATCTAAAATTTCCTCTCCCTACATTTCATGGCTTCTTCTAGGCAGGCATGCTGTAAGCATCAGATCTCCTCAGCATGCCAGTGTATCAATCTACTTTGTTCAGGCATTAGTGACAGGATACCATCCATTTCTCTCATCCTACTGCTGCTCTTTCTTTCAGCACTGCCTTTTACAAAAATGCCATACTTCCTGACCTTTCCCAAAGAAGTCTGCAGCCTGCTGTGTTTGTCTGTGGTTAACTTAAAGCACTCTGGAACAGTGGGGTCCGAGTCCCATTTTGGTTTTTTTTTTTAATCTGGACACTCAGTGCAGTGAAATTTATGTACAAATTGGGATATTAGTGAGACATATGTTAACTTCTTGACTGGAAATTGGTTACCTTGCTTAATGCCTTCAATAATGTGACTCAAAACCATTGAGCTCAGATAATGCCTTTGGGCTGATCCAGACTATGAAAAAACCCCAAAACATTTAGGGTGGAAAGTTGTCCAGACTGTTCTCTTCTTAACATAGCTGCTTGTATTTGAAATAAAATATGATGGCTGTCATTTAAAATGTGATCTTTACCTTTTGTGCCTCCAATTCCCAACTCCATCCTGCTGCAGCAGGAAGGAGGAAGGGAAAAGGGAGCAAGGGAACAATGTCTGATTTGGGAGAGTCTCCATGGGGATGAACTGGGGAGTGTGATTCCTAAATTATGACATCTGCAGTCACAGCTGAGAAACTTCCTGTGTAGAAGACAGCTAGTTTTCAGAAGTCAGTTTCTGAGCTTTTGACCCATTTAGAAGCTTCAGACAGTGGGTGTTTCCAGTATGCAAAATGTGTGCATGGTATTTTTGAGCAGTCTGCTTGCTGATGAGCTGTTGCATCACAAACAAAGCTGCCTAACTGGAGCAGCTTCTTGCAGCAAGACTTTCAAATAGGTGTCATTGTGACCCAAGCTGTGGTGGCAGCAGCAGGGACTGGAGGAATTTTGCATAGTTTTCAGTCTAGAGTCCAGATACTGACTAATCCCTGCATGGGTCCTGGTATCCAAATGACGAGGTGTTCTCAGTCCCAGCTGGGTACACTGCATATCTTCTTTCCAGCCTTGTGGGCTGAGGGAGGGAAAAGTGTGAATTGAGTGTGACTCGGATTAGAATTAGGCCCTTAAATGGCTTTATCAAACTGTGGGAAAGCAATAGCGTTGCCAAGCAGAGGAGGTACTGAAGGGTCATTGCACTAAACATGTCCTCCATTTCAAAGCAGAGGAAGGCCTTTGTGTTGGAAATTCCATTCTCCTGACCAAAACAGAAAATGGCATGGCAACTTTCCCTTTCTTGGTTCCTTTCAGGTGCTTGCACATTATGTGTTGAGGATATGCGTAGGAAAATTTGCTACACTATCTATAGACTTAGTTTCTTTAATCCATGCAGTTATGGGCATATTGAATTTGAGGATTGACCCTGGTTTTTCTGTAGTTCTGGATTTTCTATTTGATGTGGTTTTGAAAAGTACTAGTAAATTCTTGCAGAAATCTTTTCTTTCTAACTGTGGCTCATGGATATTCTCCAGGCAGAATGGCAAAACTTGGCCTGAACTTTCTCTTCCTGCTTCTGTTAAAGATTGGTTGACCCTTCTTGGTTTACATTGCATTTGAGCTATGGTGTTGGAAGAAGTCCATTCTGTACACATATAATCAAGGCTTTTCACCAAACTTCCCCATAGTGTGTTCCAGCAGAGATTAACTATGGCCACTTCAGGCATAACCCACATGTGGCAGTTGTGGGTAGTGAACAGAATGTTAAACATCTCCTACAGAGAGAATCATGACACAGGCTGCAGTCTCATTAAGTCCCTTGTACTCTCCCACTTTTATTTTGTCCATTTAAATTCCCCTGAAGAGGGAGTATCAGCTTTCCAGAAGAGAAGAAACACTGACTGCTTACTGAGCAACAGCTGAAAGTTATCATTTTTAAACTTACAATTTCTTTTGACATTGAATGCTTATACTGGAAGACACATTTTTCACTACAAACTATTTCTATTTTGCTTTGTAGAGAAGACGAAATGATTAAAGCAAAAGCTGTTCCCAGTTTACAATCACTTCTTCAAGATGGTAATAATAATTGACCTTGGGTTAGTCCCTATATAAATTATATTTGAAATTGTGTAAGTTGCAAAGAAGCACAGCCGGACTGTCCCCAACACATATTTTCCAAGAGAAAGTTACGTCAGGTTTGAGTAAGACACGGAGTGAAACTTTCTTTGGTTCTTAAAAGCTGGTGCCCTAAACAGAAATCAAGCACTTGTGCCCCATATGTTACAAGCATAATGTTTTGCTAGTCCTTAACAAGAAAAGTATTATGCTTAATCTGAGGCTTTTCTAAAGTCTTTTTTTTGGCAATTACACTATGGAAGGGAGCAGCTGAAATAATAATAAAACTTTATACTTGCAGGGAACTTTCATCTGGGAATATCAAAATAATTTATAAGCCTAGTTAAGTCTATCTTGATATTTTCCTAGGATCCTGCTTTCCTGTGGCAATTGGTAAGCCAGGAATTTTGCCCTGGTTTAGCAGAAGGGTGAACTGGGGCACAGAAAGGGTAAACAACTCATGCAGGGTTACTGCAGCAGATCACAGAGGGTTAGCCAAGATTCATGCACACAGAGGTGGTATTTATGTGATGGGTTTGGCTTACTTTTTGGTTTCTTATGGTAGGGAGGTTCTCATTGCCAAGAGCCTTTCCCCTATCAGTGTGGAATATCCAAGTCCTAAGGATCTGCCTCTGGGTGCTGGTAGCTGCCTGCCTCCCTCTTAATTTCATTCATTCACAAGGGTCACTTGCTAGGTTCCCTTCAGATGCTCTCTTCCTCATGCCAGAAAATTGGGCTCTGCAGCAGGCTCTGCCCATTCCCAGCAAGGAGCCCAGCTGGGACATGGAGCACCCAAGTGACAGACTCCCAAACAGCCACGTTGACAGGGGAGGCAAAGATGCAGCTGCTGAAAGCATAATGCATCTTCTTGTTTCTAGTAAGCATCCTGAGCTACCTAGAGAACAGCAATCCTTCAGTTATACGTAATGAAGGTCCACCTCCTGATGCTAAATCCCTAGATGAGAAGAAAGGGTGAGATCTCCTGGCCAGTTGAATATGGGACCACTCTAGGGAGTCTGTCAGCCACTTAAGAGACACGTCTTCAAGACATAGGGGTGGCTCTGATGTGTGAGATCTTCATGTGTCTCTCTTGAAACAAGCTGACCCCTTGTTCCAAACAGTTCCTTTCTGTCTGGAGCTGCAAATACATCTTCTTTAACATGAATATATTTTCACAGGCTATAAATCAAACAACTCTTCTTCATTAAGGGAGAAATTCCCCATCTTTCATGGCAGAAAGGTTGTAAAAGCACAATGGTACTCCCTGAGCTAACCTTCTCTGTGGATCTCTGGGTCTCTGTGGATGGTCTGTGCCGGATGTAAAGCAGAAGCCACATTGTGTGCTCTGGATGTAGAAATTTTCTGGTTACTCTCATTTGTGCTGCCCATGTGAAATCTAACTGTGAAAGCACTAACTGGGAAATAGAAATCTATACATTTATAATAAACCTTTAGGCAGGTACCAATGCCTAGTCTTATGGATATTTGCAAGAAGAATATAAACTTTATTTGTTCCGTTTCATGTGTGTTGGGCAGAAAGTGTTTTAAGGAATAAATCAAGGGGTGAAAAAAGGACTCTGCTTTGTAGCTCATTGTCAGTCACTCACAAGGATTATTAATTTTTTTGACAGAGGTTCCAATAGCATTTTTTAAAAGCACCTTTTCCCTTTCTGGGATGCAGCATATAGGCCTTTAATTGTAAGAATATCAGATTTTCCATCCTATGCTGTTCATTTTCCTTAAGTGCTGCCTTCTTGCCTCAATTTATAGCTGAGATTTTTGAGGAGGAGGCATGGCTTAGAGAGTACAGTGTAAAGCTCTGGAAACCTGCCAGAGTGTGGGAACTGGTCTGGGACACCAGGACTTTTGGAGGATAAATGAGCTGCTCAGTCAGGTAAGGGGGCACTGAAAATAAGCATTTGCCTTTAAAAATCTGGATTTAGACCACACCCCCCAGTTATAAGAGATCTCAAAACAGAAAATAGCATTTGTTTTGCTGCAAGGTACCATGCTGTTGATTCAGAACTGAAACACCACAACTCCACCAAAGAAAAGGCAAATCATGTATCTGCACGGCTCATATTCAGGAACAATCAGGGGTTTATTTATTTATTTTTTTACTATTATCTTTGTTTTTCCAGTGATTCTGTTCAATTAACATGACTAGATGTACAGATCCCGATGTCATTATTGGATTCCAAAAAAAATAAAAATAGCAGGTGCCGAGCAGACTTTCAGATCTTCCAGCAATTTTACTCATTAATGAACTCCAAATACACCCAAAGCAAACACATGTACCGAAGGCTTAAATCCAGATCTGTTGAAGGAATTCCAGTTCAGGACATTTTGCTAACCTCCAAATAACTGATTGTGCTTCAGCTCTGCACATGTTTTGATTTGTCATTGCTCAAAAAAATTGACAGCGCATGCAGCTCAGATGCCTGGCTGAAATATTTTGTGAAAGTGAATGATCAAAAGCAGGTCAAATGCCTCATTCTATCTTGCTCAAACATGTTCAAAACCAGAATAATTCCTAGCATTTGGTTAACTTCATGTATGCTTTCTGTCTTTTGTTTTCTAAAATCTCTGTAGAAGAACATCACAATCTGTGAATTCCAGGACATAAACATGTACATGCACAAATTAATTGCTAGTTATGATGTGCACAAAACACTAACAAACCAGTATACTGAAAAAAATCCTTTTATGGGTTGTTGCCTGCTTGAAGAGCATTATTACTGTATGAAACTGAGATGTTAGTTTAAGTTAGAAGGAAAATTCTCATGCAAAATGAATAATGCAGAGTCTCACCTTGCGGTAGCTGACACAGGGTTTTGGTGTGAAGGTCCACACAAACTGGGGATGTTTGTATTAGAAGTATCATTATAGTCTGGCTTTTCTTCAGCAGGTGATCATGGCAGTGAAGGACAGAATCCTCGGACTGTTTCCTAAATTTCATTCTCTTAATGGAAGTTAAGCCAATTTGCAAATAATTTTGCTGCTGTTGATCACAATTTTACAAGATTTTTGAGTGCAGAAGCTCTTTCTGATATGTGTGGAAAAGTGCCTTCCACATGTACTTTTAATGGTCTTAGGAAGAAGGTAATTAAAACCACATACTTTATAATGAGCAATGTAACTTTAAATCAGAAAACTTTCATATGTCTTTGGTTCTTTTGCCATTAACTGTTTTTCCTTGAAATATGCTATAATTTCTGGGAAAACACTAGTCTTTTGTAGAACGACAAGGAACTGGGATTTTGTAATCCTTCTAAGTGCTGTAAAAATTATTTCCCACAATTGTTGTTTTCTTTAGGATGACTAAATGTCGTTATTGTGTCCCATATACATACCAACTGTCTGTAGTAACTTGGTTGGCAATCAATGTCTTTTATGGGAGGTTTTTTTTTGTTTAGTTGTAGTCTCACCTTTCATGTGGATGATACATCTTGGCTATATTTTTGACCAATGTGTATTTTGGTTTATATGTTTATATGCATATGTGTGGGACTGATTTTTAGTTTGATGATCACTGAATGTGTGGTAAGACTAATTACTTTCACTGTTTCTTTTGACTCAAATCTTTAAAAAATTTATGGTACTTCAAAGTGACTAATGTTTGGTTTCTGTTTAGAATGAAGTCTTGAGCCAACTTTTTCTTCTTCCCCCTCTCTCCTCCCCCAACCTGCCTGCCTAATACCTGAGCCATTTAACCATGTGATTCATGTAAAATAAGGATCACCCAGGATTTCACTATCTGTAAGATGAATGATATTCTCCAAACATAATATAGTTGGAGACTTGCTCTTCACATGTGGTGGTTTTCTTTTTTTTCCTCTGAGTGCACTGTATGATCTATTCATGAGGAACTAGTGAGACTAACACTGTTCCCTGCAGGGTTCTGGTTTGATGATTATTTTATTTTTAGGGCATTGTTATTGACATTGGCTAGCATTACTCATAGCCTTTAGTCAAAAGGAAGAAGTGATAAAGACATCTTTACGATAAGCCCGTATGTGATAAGCATGAGAAATATGGAAAAAGATTAAAGACCTAGTATCTTGGCCTCAGAGAAAAGAGTCTTTGTCCTGTTAAAAATAAAGTTGACCAGATGTGCTCATTTAGGCATGGCAGCTCTCATTTTCTCATCAAACACATCACTGGTTAGGCTTTTAAAATCAAAACCTTAATTTTCACTTTTTGAATTTGAGTTCCCATAATGTTTTTTACACTGCTGTGTGACCGAGTTATGGAAGCCACTTCAGCTTGTGCCTTTCTTCCTGCAGGTGTATAGCCAAAACAAGCTGGCAACTAAGTATGTCCTTCAATTCCTCACTGAATCAGGGCATCAAGTGACAAAGTTTGTCCCTTGCTGAGCTGTTTCTGTGCATGAACTTCTTTGTAGTTGCACTGAAGTGAGGCAGGTCAAAAAAAAAAAAAAAGAAACAGCTGTAGGTGCAATTGTCCTATCACATAACCTGTACAATCACTCTACCTCTACATTTATTGCTCTAAAAGTACCTAAAGAGTTAAAAAACCAAACTGATAAAATTAAAGAAAATTAAAATTAAAGTGAAATACCAACCAGGCCACCTGCCCGTGCAGCACTCACCCACAGGGCTGCATATGTTTGACACTGCTTGAGGATGGGGTTTGTCAGAAGCAACGGCATATGGCAGGGAGGATTCTTCACTTACATGTTCAAGGTTCGTGCGGTTAACCGAGCTCTTCTACTTCAGGGTCAGACACAGCTTGAGGGAGCATTTTCTCATTAGGTTTTACAGTTTAGGGCAGACTGAACATATTGGCCCACAGGACTGCTGAGAGGTTAAATTTGAGACTGGGATTTTAATAGGAAATATTTGCATACAACTGTGTGCTCTGGAATGAAGACTTATTTTTCATTCAGCCAGGCAGCTGACTCTGTAGGTTCCTACTCTAAGTACAGAGAAGAAAAGGGGAAAGCTCTAAGAACTACATGTCAGGACACCAAAAAGCATCTGGACACATCCTAAAATAAGGCTTTTGGTTATATACCAGGCACTTAGGCCATCACTGTGACTGTATTATGCTGACACTCAGTGAATTCCCACCCTCTTCTGCATTTTTGAAACAGAACCACAATCCTAGGAGAATATATATTATTAAGGTTTTTTTTCTCTGGTTTTTTCTTTTTATGCAACCATTTTCTGCTTTTGAATGCTCTTTATGGGAAGTAAGTCTATCTTTCAAATGCCTTTTTGCATAGGGTACAACGGTCCTTTCTTGTCTATCAGGAAGCATTACTGGCTTTTGCTGGAAGAGCATAATGAAAGAGATGTTTGGGTTATACAAGTTTTTAAAAAATAATTTTATTACTGTTAAGTGGAAGCACTTTTAATGCTTTCATATCCTAGATGGGAGTTATCAGTGTTGACAGAAAGCCTAAAGGGGTGGAGAAAACAGTAAATAGTCTTTTAAACTGAAAGTTTATACATGTATCCAAACACCTAGCAGCTCTTTGATACTGATAGTTTATCTTCAAATCAGTAGGAACAGCCACATGGCTGCTTCATCTTACCTGATGAAATCCTATTCAATTCTTTACCACTATGCCCCAATGTTACGGAGGGGAGAGGCAGGGAGATGGTTTTATGAATCCTTCAGCAGTGTTTCACATCACTCATTCCCAGATGGTGGAAGAGCTGCTGGTGGTCTGTAATGCCAAGGGCCGTGCTCATTTTGTGCATCAGCACTGGAAGGGCTCCACTGCTGTGCTTCAGGTACCTTCCCATCCCTTAGACTGCCACAGAGCCACAGTCTTTTCCCTTCACTGGGCCTTGCTGTGCAAAATGCATCCTTTGTTGCATGGCAGGTTGCTTGGTGGCCTGCTGCAGCCCCAGCCTGCACGTTTATGTGATGGTTTGCAAAGGAAAAAAGGCACATAGAACCCATCACACACCTACATCCAGTAACTGGCTTGACTGCTTCAGACCCTTGTATAGTTAGGAATGGGGGTTAGTAAAGATGAATGGTATCTTTGGTGGTCATTCAAGTACAACAGAAAACTCCTAGGGGGCAGATGAAGTTTGTCTGGCCTCCGCTGCCTAATGACCCTTTTTCTGGAGAGTGTCATGCTGAATTCATAGCTGTGTCTCTCTGTTTAAACACTGACTTTCAATTTATTACTTAAGGGACCCTGCCTTAAATTAGAGATGGGTCATTATTTGCCCTTCCTAATGGTAAACTGAACTGTGCACACAAACATATCAGAAACTGCTGAGGGTAAAATGCTTTCTCGTCTGGCAGCCCAGCACTCTATGCTGGTGTCACTTTGATTAACATAAACTGTCTGCGGCCATAGCAGTTAGAGAAAAGTTCGTCTTTATTACCTGGAAACTCAGCAAGACAGTTGTTATTGCTTTGGTACAGCAGTAGGATGGGAAACTGATAGTCTGTGATGCCCTGTGTTGGGTGCTCTGTGAGCACAAACCAGAAAGTCTGTTTCCGTTTCCTGGTGCTCGGAGCAGAGGGCTCTGGCCTCCTTGGCCACAGACCATTTCCAGGCAGGCAGTAGACATCCTCCAGAAATGGCCAGGCAGGGCTCCTAAGACCTGTGCTGACTCAAGTGAAAATCCAGCTCAGTATTAAGCACAAGTGAATAGAAAGGGCCCTCTGAAGACACAGCCATGCTGTTTCCACTTCTTGTTAGTCTTCCTTAGACCTAGGGATATCAATAGGCAATAATATAAATCTACCCATTAGCTTTTTCCCCTTGTAGGATTTGTATCTCATTAATTTTTGTTGCCTAGAGAATATATCCACTAAATACCTAGTGGATTAAGCCCAAAAAAGTAAATATGATAGTCTTGGTTCCCCAAGTATGATAGTCGGTGTTCCTCAGGTAATCCGTCACTTTTTTCTCCATCACTTGGTGAAATGGAGCTACATGTAGCTAGAAGGGAGCCATGTGGGAATAAAAGCATCCAAACAGCTAAATGTGCTGCTGTTAGGAGCATGGAGGTTGGGCTGAAGGGCCTAAACAAACCTCACTTACTGTAGATAACAGACTGCATATATTACTGTGTGCATTCAACATTTGCCAGCAGAGTTATGAGTTTTCTGGCTGATAAACAACTTCTGTTGTTGCATAAGGAATTGCTATAGAAAATCAAGACTAACCCAAGCTGGTGGAGTTTCATTCAGTGCTGGGATTTTCTTGTGATGTGTAACCATCCTTCAAAATTGAGCCTCTATGTTATCTAAGTCACAGCTACCACTTCTGACCCCCCCTCCAGCCCCCACATTTAAATGTGAGCGTGATACCATTCTACAGTCAGAAATGTTTGCAGGTTGGGGTTTTCTTTGGCCTCCTTATATTTACTTGTTTGTTTCCCTATAATGTCATGGTTCTTGGAAATATGTTTGGCTACACAGGAAGAGTATCCATTGCAATTTATGCTTCCAGATCTTTTGTGAAGCTAAAATAAATTGCTTTTTGGAAAGAGACCAGAGGCTCTCCTCTCTGTTCCTTTCAAAGAAATCTGACCTTCCAGTTGTTTCTTGTGAAGACAGTAGAAGCTTCTCTTTGAGTCAGAGAAAAGAAAGCAGGAAAGAGTAAAATTTTCCTATGCTGACATTTTTTTTTAATTCAGATATTACTTGATGGACATGGGTTTTTTCAAACCTTTTCTCTTATTGACAGGGCAGCTTTGCCTGTCATGCCTTATGCACTTAACTTCTTGTTGCTTTAACAGAGTATCTGGCACCCCCAGCCACTGTACCTGTGTTCACTCTCCTGGAGCCCTGACATGGCTGCTACTGTTTCCTCTACTGCATATCCAGAGAGGATGAGAAGCCACGGACAGATTGGACTGAACTGATGAAGTAAGTTCCTGCAAGCCCCTCATACAGCCTTTGCATGAATTCTTGGAGATACTGTCCCAGCTGCAGGGGTCACGGGCTGGAAGTCAAGCTGCAAGTGCTATACAGCAAGAGGGTATTGCATAGGAAATAGAAGAAATAAATTCTGCCAGCTGATGAGGGGTCATCACTCTGGCACTTTTATGGTCTTGGTGATCATGGAGAGGCAAGCACAGCATCAGCTTGCAGCCCATGCTGCTCAGGGGAATTGCTGGAGCCTGGAGGTTCAGGTGCTGTCAGTGTAGGCCCAGATAAGCTCTGATGTCTTCTCTGTGCATCTGATTTCAGCTCCAGGTTTTCCCAGGGAGTGCTCAACTCTGTCCAGGAAAGAAAGTCAGCTGACTTACATATGTAACCTTTTGCTTTTTCAGACTAGGTATATGTGTTTGGGAAAAAATGACAAGCTCAGGTGGGCAGTGACCATGAAGTTCTCAATCTTAACCACGTGCCTATGTCTTATCAAAGTCTGAGGCTCAAGGTTGTCTAAAGCATTTTTAAATTACTCTTTAAAATGAGTAAGTAATGAACCATCCTGCACTTTGTTAGGGAAAACAATGCCATTGGAGGAGACCAGGAAAGGTTCCTTTCTGACAATTCTTTTTAACAACGTGATACAATTTATCTGAAATTTGGGAAACAGCTGGGGACAAGGGGAGAAACACCCCTCCCATTGGTTAACCTTGCTCGGGAAATGTGAATCACTGAACTAAATAAAGTTTGTAAAAGATGCTCTGAAAATACTATGCTACGCCCTATAATTCAGCCAAGAATGAAGGAGGCGGGAAAAGAAAACATCAAAAGTCCCTGCTTTTTTTATATTGCTTCCTGGCACATTTCTCTTCCCCCACTTCCCCCTCCTGCCTTCCCATCTTCTTTCTGGTTTTGTTTCATTTCTTTTTTTTCCCCCCTATTTAAAAAAATCCTATTCATTTTGTAAGGCTGGTACCATAACTTTAACAACACTCTTGTTGTCTACAGATGACAACAATGAGAAATGCCAAAGGAGAAGTGAGTCCTGTAGGGACTAGACGACAACAAAGACAGTTTTCAACCATTTTTATTAGGACCTCATGATGCACACATGAAAAATTAATTTCAGAATATGAACTGCTCTTCAGATGGTGCTGCTTAAATCTGGAGGATGTTAACATTCCTGCTGCATGACAAAGGTCCGCCACCCCCTGTGTCGATACTCATCCTGCTCAAAGGGGCAGTAACATCTAAGGATGAACAGAGGCTGGGCACCAAATCCTACTTGAAGGCTACTTTCACAGACTTGGGATTTTCTAGCATCCCCTTGCCAGGGTCAGTTTGCCCTTGAGGGCTAGGCTGCCAAGCTCTAGCTCTCTGCAGAGCTCCAGCTGTTTCACCATTTCCACACGTTTGGATGTATGCTTTGGCAGAGAGGATTATTAGTGGTAGAGAAGAAAAGGCAGCAGGAAAGAACCTGTCCCTAAAGTATGGAAGTGGGGGTTTTGATGCTGTTTAAACAGCCACTCGTAGTCAGGTGACATCATGGGGAAAGAGTGTAGACTGTTTGTATGGACAAATCCATCTGTGGTACCCCTGTGCTGGCCTGAGTGGACACTGGGAGCTGGCAGAGGCACGTGATGGCAGTGTGACAGCAGGCTTTGGGAGGCCCTGGGCTTGTTCCCCCAGTGCTTGGGGCAGCCGAACGTGGAACCCATCCCTTCAGTGTCTGGCATCCAGTCTTGCCTGTTTAATAGAAGTTTAGCAGGGGGAGCATGTGTGGATCACTTGAATGATGTTCCTCTGGAGCATGCCTGAATCTTCCCCACTTGCCTAACCATGAAGAAAGCAGCAAAAGAAACTGAGCTGTCTTCTTTTCCTGTGCTTTCTAAAAAGCCATACTGCTGGGGGGACCACTGCTGCTCTGCGCTTTCCCTGGTCCTGGTGGATGCCTTGTGGGTAGCTCAGAGGGGTAGGGACCCGGGGGTGTGCAGCCTCCTGGGCTTTGCAGGGAGGTGGCAGCTCTCACTGCCAGGGAGGCACAAAACCAGCTTGTCATCTGCTTTTCCGTCTCTGTTTTGCTGCCTGACCCCTTGCCCAGCCTCATAAAAACAAACATGCGCATCCTGACTTCCAGGTGCTTTGGCTGGTTAAACGCCCATCACAGCAGATGCAGCCAGGGAGGGCTGGGGCCTACGGCAGCATGGGAAGGGAAGGGAAGGGAAGGGAAGGGAAGGGAAGGGAAGGGAAGGGAAGGGAAGGGAAGGGAAGGGAAGGGAAGGGAAGGGAAGGGAAGGGAAGGGAAGGGAAGGGAAGGGAAGGGAAGGGAAGGGAAGGGAAGGGAAGGGAAGGGAAGGGAAGGGAAGGGAAGGGAAGGGAAGGGAAGGGAAGGGAAGGGAAGGGAAGGGAAGGGAAGGGAAGGGCATTTTCTCCCCAGGCTACCACAGAGCTCTGCAGCCACTATTTAGCCTGAGGGCTGGACTAACATGCATGAGGCTCAGGCACCCCCTATGGAGCACTGATGACCTTTGGGTCTGCAGCTTCACAGTCTCCAGACCTGGTGCTTTTCCATCTGGTTCCTGCTATTCCCTTAAATCCCTGCTGGCTGTTTAATAGCAGTCAGGGAGTTTCAATGAAGCTGAGGTCACTTTGACTCACCAAATGTCACTGCTTCTAAACTGGAACCAGACTGACCTGAGGGTTGTGTTTCTGCTGGGGGGAGCAATGACAAAGTGTCCTCTGACTCCTCATCAGATGTTGATCACAAGCCCACAGCCTGAGCTCAAGGTTTACTTTGTGTGAGGGTCAGCCTCTGCAGTATATTTACGAACATGCCCCTGAGTGGACTGCTTTTCTTTAAATGTGGGTTTTATGCCGAAATCCTTATATATTTTGTGGGGGTTTTTGTGTTTGTGTGTACTCACAGTTTGTGTGTACCTGAAGTGCCCAGCCTTTGAATCACCGTGTCTCTGTGACGAGTATGTACAAGCTCTCAGTAGCCCAGCATGAGCAAAGAAGCTTCTATATATCTTTAAGGTCAATGAAAGCTGAAAACAGATGATTTCTGACAATTGCTTGGCTTGCAGATCTGCTGGTAGCACCAAGACGCTGTGGCCAGTTAAGTACTACTGAAACAATCCCCGAGCCTGGCTGTGCTTCCCTCTGTGGCTCTGGCTCCATTATGCTGTCAAGGAGCACAGCCTCATGCCAGGAGAGCTGCCCCAGAGACTGCTGAGCAGCAGGGCACTGTTCTTAGTGTGTGGAGAGGAGGCTTGAAGCTGCCCTTCAATGCAAAGCTTGAGTGCTCTGCTGAAGAAGTGATTATGCTGCCCTTCTAACCCCTCATCCTTTTTCTTTTTTTTCCTTCCTCTTCTCCTAAGAAAGTAATGGGGGAAAGTTTGTGAGAGAATAGTGTTTGCTGATCTTGTGCAAAGCATGGTGACAAATGATGGCTGGAGAAGCATGACAAGGCATGTAAACTTGTGCTAATGGAAACCTGTGTGCCAGCTGAGTGTTTATTCAGGCCTGTCATTGTCAACAGAGACCCCTTTACAAGTATTGTTTGTAGTAACAAGTGCACCATGAAGGAGAATGTAGCTTTGAATTCTATGTATTTGCCTCTTTGAAAGAAATTAAAAAAAAAAAAAAGCCATTACCCTATCTTTACATGGAATAATTGTAGTAACTAAATACCTGTTTATATGTCTGCATATTTTGGATTTAATCAGCCTACTTTTTAGAAATCAAACTTCCTCTTAATTGCACTATTCTCATTGATACTGTTGAACAGATGTTACTGCCCCAAGTGTATATATCCAGTCTGTCACCTGCATCTTTTGATATCCCTGACTGAAGCAGGATCAAAAAAAGAAACAGACAGTGGTGTCCCAATGCTTTTTCTCAGCAGAGCAAGAGGTAAAAGAGATTGTTGAGCAGACCATCACACTTATTCTTGTGGCTTTTTAGCAAAATGTTTCTCACCTAAACAAACAATAGTGAAAGTTCATTTTGAATAGAATTCACTGATTTGCAGTTATTTAGACAAAATACATATGAATTCTTAAACAAAGAATAAGCAAAAGCATAGACAAAGCACTAAATTTTATTTCAAAACTGCATTGAAATATACTGTACCCACTCTGTAGAAGTAGGAGAGAAATATCCAAAGAGTTTTGCTGATCTTTGACTGAATTGATCACATATACCTTTTTGCCCTTTTTAAAAAATAAGAAAATCCTACAGCTATACATTTTTGCCAGCCTCGTGGACCTATACAGATACCAGTGGACTGGATACCAGTTGATTGAGACTGAGAGTTCAGAGACTCAGAAATAGGACTAGATAACTAGGGTAACAAACTTCATCTACATTCGGCAATTTAGAATAGCATCCAAGGCTTGCCTGTTGGATTGCCTGAACTGCATCACAAAGAAATATGTGATGGCACACACTGGAAATTTGGGATTGATCTGTTTCTAATTCTGCTCTGGCTTTCTGAGACTCCTAATTTCATCATACCTCAGTGTCTTTTACTTAAAAACCCCCAAACCTCCACACTCAGCAGTACTTTCCTCAAAAAGATACTGTGAAATTGAATTGCTTTAAATTCTTGGGGATGGTTTTGGAGAGAAGATCCCTTTGAAGATCTGCATCTGCACAATGAAGCAGGGATTAGTTTAAATGGTGAACATGGCCAGTGCAGTGATCTTTGAGCCGGGAGAGAGGAATCCTGACACAAATGTTGTCTCTTATTTCCTGGTTCACTGGTCTTCTACAGAGATTGCTGCTGTACTAGGGTGCCAGTAACACCTCCTGCACATCTTGGGTGGAGCTGATTAAGGGGCAGGCCTGAATGTGTTTGGGGTATGCTGGCTCACCAGCCAGACCCCTCCCAAATGTAACTTAAATCCCAAAGCTGCAGCAGAAGCGGTGGGGAGGCAGTGCTGCAGTCTGCTGTATGAGATTAAGTTTTAATCTCTCCTGTTCCCCTTGGCACTCCTGCTGGCTGTGCATAGAGGAAAAGCCTTCAAGTTGGTTATGCATCTGGCATTTTTGTGTAGCCTTGGGAGGACCCTGCTTACTAGGCTCTGTTCTCTTGTTCAATAGAAACAACACTGAGTTTGTGAGCCACTCAAGAGCTTAACTCCCTGTTATTTGGAAAAATATCTGCATCCGGTCTCAAGGTCCTCTGTAGCTAAGCTTGTAGGGTTGGCTGTTGAAGCAATCCAAGAGGTAAAATGCAAAAATCTGCTCCTGGAAAGAAGTGAAAATGGAAAGAAATGATACGTTTGAGTAAATCAGGGAGAGAATGTGCAAAGAAATTTAAGACAGAGCAATTTAAGCACTGAACAGTGGATGGTGGAAGATTTGCTCTCAAGTGTTTCCATTTTTCTTTATCAACTTGAGAAGTGAGCAAATTGCTGGCATTCAGTTCAAAAAGTATATGCCCAGACCTCTGCAGACAATGACAAACTCTTTCAGATGCTGCTGACTCTGGAATCCAAACTCTACCAGCTTTATCTGTGCTTAAATACCCAGCCTTCTAGCAAAGTGCTTGACAATGTTTCCTGGCCAGAGCAGGCAGTAATTAATTGGTTTATACATGTTTACACTGGACAGAAACTAACCCCTTGTTAGAAAAAACCATACATGAAAATGGTTATGACAAAAGAGTCTGGACTCAAAGAAAGACTGTACCTTAAGTCACCTAAACAAAACCTCTTGTTTCCTTTTGTTTTCATCAACAGGTATCTTTGAATTTTTACAATGAAGTATCTTGCCAAGATCCCTTGGTTTCCTGACTCGGAGCTGTGGGTCAGCAAGCAGCGTAAATGTATCAGCATTGCTCCCTGCCTAGGCCAGCCAGTCTGCCCTGACACAGGCTATGCTGTCAGGGTGCATTATTCTCTGCATGTGGCTCCAAGGGCTTTGTGTTTCCAAATGGCCCAGAGATGGAGGGACAGACAAACATCACTAGGAGACCTGGCCATGCCTCTCAGTTATACTGCAGAGATACCTTGTAAGTACAGCCCTGACTCCCTGCTCTTGCTCTGCAGCACTTCTTGAGCTGCTCTGACAGTCCAGAAGAATAGAACATTGCAAGGCACCTTCAATAGCCAAGCACATTGCTACTGAATTTTATTAAGTTTTTTATTTTTATTTTTATTAAGTTTTATTAAGAACCTTTGAAATTCCCAGGCTAAAAACAGATGTGCTTTTCTAAAGGTGCTTCTGCAGAAAGGTTAATTTTGTATTAGTTACCGTCCAGGAGAGAAATTTTGTCATCAGTGTACAGGTAGTAATTTGTCTCTAGAAGGGTTAAGGCAAAGAAAACTCTGAGTCATTAGAAAGGAATAATTCCTTTATTTGAAGCACATGAAACAGGAGTCCGGATGGCAAAGGAACAAAGCCTCATTCTTTCATGTGCATTTGCTGAATGCCTTGGTGTCTTAGATAAAGGACAAGTATCTACTAGTGGATTAACATTATGAAAAAGTCAGGATTAAAAAAAATAAATAATTCTCAGTGAGGCTGTGTAATTGAAACTCCATAGCAGTTCAAAAGCTTAGGCCAGTAAGCTCCTGGCCACCAGCTAATTCATGTATTTTACGACAAGAAGGCAGAATGCTAATTAACAGTGCAGCATATGGAGGGGGAGAACGAGAGGGCTTCGTGGATATTCAGTGACAACCATCTGAACTTCAGAGGCAGTACAGAGGGCTATTAATGCACTCCCTTGCCCTGTCTGAGAGTGCTGACCTCACTTCTAATCCTGCCCCTCCAGGGTACTTAATTTCCAGCATTGCTCAACCCAGTCAGGCCTGTTTAACAGTTTCTTTTCTGAGTTAGTCTCTTTGAAGAGGCCCTATTTTCTGTTCAGTGACATGAAAGAGATACTGATGTTGATTATTAAAGGCATGTGCTCCAAACCACCAAGCATCTAATGCCCAGGGGAGGTAATATTATCTCTGCCTTCAACATTTACATCCTCCCGCCAAGAAAGATGTGGTGGTTAACCAGCACATCTTTTTTCCTTCCTACTAATTTTACATGAGCTATTAATCAGAGGGGAAAATTAACTAATTCTTCAGCTTGTAGGTCATGCTAGGGCAGCACTCTCATCTAGATTAAAAGGACTGTGGACTGGTGCAAAGTCAGCTGTGCTGTTCCTTGGAGCCAGACAGGTTTATGTATGGTCTTTTTGCTATGTTTCACCAAAGAAGTTTCACTGCAAGTCTGTCCAGTGACTGCAAACCATAGCCCAGCTACGCAGCTGGGGTCTGGCTGCCCCCACCTACTCCTGCTTCTGGGAGGAGTCTGCTCCACGTACCAGCTGCCAGGGTAAAGATCAGTCAACATCTGCCTGCTTGCTGTGAACGGGAAAAAAATTCTCTCCTGAAGAAGGAGCTCTTGGGCATTCACCTTCTGATGAAGAGCAAAGGCCTCTCTACCAAGCAGTCATAATTGCCTGAGCTTTTAACCCAGAAATCCTTGAAATTACACTGTGGGTAGGTGGAGTTCAGAGGTAAAAAAAAGGGAAGCAACTGCTACCTTAAGTGAAACTATTGCTCGGGGTTTCTTTCTATGATGTTTTCCTACTCACCAGCTGAGGAACTTTGTCTGATGAAGGGCAGCCAAAGAGCTGTGGCTCAGCATATTCACACAAAGCACTGACAAATGACATCATGGCTGAGACTCATCTCCTGAAGCCAAAGTGATCATGCATGATGTGCAGCAGCAGGTCCTCTCTGATGCAGTGGTTCAAGTCTCGTCCCATCATATGACCCTCACTGTACAGCAGCTATACCAGGCATGCACGTATATATCGTGCTTTTTGCTATGGATTCTTTGGTCTGGACTCCATGGCTCAAGAGGTCTCCTCCAATTTTGTGCCAAGTAAGATTACACAAAACCAGAGAGTTTTTTCTTGAGATGGGAATTGAATCCCGACCTCTCGCCTTGTGCTTCTCTGCATAACTCGCCCCCCCCAACACTCTCAAGGTACATTCTGACTTCATAGATGACAAAAATAAGCAATCCCAGAAGGCCAGAGGAAACTGTTTAGCTGAAGTTTAGCTGGATCAGCATTTATTCATCTTTTGCCCATCTTAAGATCTTAGAAAGAATATTGCATTTGCTGAAATTTTTTATTTAAAAGATGCACACAAATCCATCCCAATGGATTTCAAGATACTGTGTGCACTGATAGTGAAAACAATGTAGATATGGTCACTCAATTTTAAGTTTTTATCTGTGATAAGATTTTGAACTAAGGGGCTTTAAGTTGAAAAAAATGGCTCATATAAGTATCTAGACAGATTTAGGGCTATTTAACTAGGTCAGATACTCTCTTTTGAACCAAATACTAAAAAGTTCAGTGAAGAGTATCTAATCTCTTTTCAGTGAAATATGGCCACATGAGTTTTTATAACGTTTTACAAATATATTGTATCAGGACACTGACTAAACACTTAGAAATTTTTCTTCTAATAGAGTCTGAAAATGGAATGAATGTGACCTCCTCCACTACTGATGGATCCCCTGTGGGCAGCTGTCATCAGTTTGTCTGTTGGATTTTTCTTTTTATAAAGATGTAAATGCACATACAATATCTCATGTAATTATTGCAGTGGAGCACACGTGAAGGACTTCTGGCAATAGGAGTATCTGATCTGCACATGTTCTTGCTGTGGTGCCAAGCCTGGGGAACTCTTTCTGCTGCTTACTTGTGGACCTGCCCTTTCTGCATGCAAACCTTAGACATTCATTCATTCTCTGTAAGAGCTGGCCCCAAGTATTTTTGAGATTTTTCACAAAAATTATTTTGACTGAAAGAACAATGCTTAGGTCAAGACTTTCAAGCCTTTGCTATCATTTTTGCTTTTGTCCTTTATCTGGCATGCACAATACAGATAAAAGCCTCCTTTGGCACTCTTAGCAGTTTTCAGCTCCATATTGCTACCAGCTAATGAGTAATCCATTCACTACTGAATTGCTAATGAGTTTCTGCTAAGAAACACAGAAATAACATGTAGGAGCAAATGTTCATGATGTGCTTCAAAAAGTGCTTGGATTTGGTCTTCCAGAAGAGGATTCAGCAGTGTTTTCCTCAGTCTTAATTAATCCCAGAATGAAAGAGCACCGAGCTCTGTTCAGACAGTTCTGTTCTGATCAAGACTGATTTTATTCAATAGTGTGTCTGCACATAATAATACATTTTATGATGACTGTGCTTATTCTGCCAACACTTAGCTCTGGAACAAAGGACAATGGCAGCGGTATATGAAAACATGTGTGTGTAAAACGCCTTTACTGATAAGATCTACACTGGACAGATCAAAAAACCAGTACCCTTCACACAAGAGGAAAAAAAGAGTATGATTGCAGTTTTTATCTTGATTTGGAAACCAAGTGTTCTGGCTCATCACCAGCATCAGACTTCTGCTCTTTTATGCTTCAGCCTCTGGAAAGTCCAGCCTTGGACTGAGGCCACTGGGTAATAACTGGAGGCTGCCATTAATCCAGAAAACAGGAGGAGCTGACATAATGGCAGGGCTAGAGCTAACAAGACTAAATGAACCTCTGTTCCTCAATCGTGAGTTGGAGGGAGCCATGGAAAGAGCTAGCAGATAGTTCAGTCTCATGCTGAAATCAGGGTAGGCTGAACTGAATATCAAATGTTGGTTTTGAGCTGGGTGATGTGTTTTCCCAAAAAGCTCATTTCTCACTAGGAGTGTTGGTCTTTGTTCTAGGATGTTCTTACATTTCAAACATTCCTTGTTCCAAGAAAAGGTGAGTAACTTTATCTCATTTAAATTTCATATGTTACAAGTAATACCTATATGTCGTCTGATCCAGCTTATTCCGCTTATGTCCTCCTGTGTATATAAACTCTGAATACTTTATGTCACAAACAAACAAAAAAAATTAAATGCTTTAGCAATTTATCTTGCTTTGGTTATTTCAGAATAGCTGTGAACTAAGCTGTTAATATATTTAGCTCTTACTTTGGCAATGGCAGAGCTATAATGAAAAAGACTACATTTGCAGGAGCACTGCCAACAATGTATGTGCTTGCTCTTGTCATTTGGCATAAAATGAAAAATTTTTACAATAGGCAAGCTGTGCAGCTCTGATTAGCTATATCCAGTTATCTTGAATAATCTTCTACATTAAGCCTGTTTTGAAAATAAGGACTTTTAAGAGGAGGTTGTTGGTTTCAAGGCCTGTAGCTTCATAGGAGTGGAACTCAGTAACACACCAGCATTTACATTTCAGTGACACTGGTACCATTTTGTTGGGATCTTCTTGTGTCTTATGGGGGAGTTTTCCTGGAAACTGTTTAATTTTGTGTTTTCTGCAACTTGAACACTCAACTCCTGATCTCAGAACCACTGGAATCCATGGATCTTTGACCACATCCCCCAGGTATAATTGGGTGTATGTCAGCCTTCTATGAGGAGGCTACATGATAACTACATGAATACTATGAAAACCAAACTTAATTAAAGGCTGTTAGTAAAGTGGCATTTCTAATATCCTGTGATACATACCACAGTTAGACTAACATGGTCAAAATACCTCCACTTCTTGATAATCTGTCATAAATGTCCTGGGCTTGGCTGTGCTAGAGTTAATTTTCTTCTCAGCACTAGGTACAGGGCTGTGTTTTTGATTTAGCATGAGAATAATGTTGATAACACACGGATGTTTTAGAGGTTGCTAAGTAGTACTTACTCTAAATCAAGGACTTTCCAGTGTTTTGTGCTCTGCCAGTGAGCAGGACCATGGGAATTTAGGGGATAGCATCACTGAAACAGCTGACCTCAACTAGCCAAAGAGATATTCCATACCAGAGAATGTCAGGCTCAGTCTATAAACTGGGGGGATTTGGCAGGGAGCCACCAATCACTGCTTGGAGATAGACTGGTATTGATAAGTGGGTAGTGAGCAACTGTATTGTGCATCATTTGTCTTTCTTGGGTTTTATCCTCTCTCACTCTCTCTTTTTCATTACAGCTATTATTGTTCTTACTATTATCACTAGTGTTATTAGAATATTTCATTTTGTTTGAATTATTAAACCATTCTTACCTCAACCCACAAGTTTTACTTTTTTTTCCAATCCTACTCCCCACTGGGAGGTGGGTGTGTGTGAGCCAGCAGCTGCATAGCACTTAGTTGATAGCTGGGGTTAAACCACAACAGGGCAGCATATAGATCTTTCCACTGATGCAATTTCCACTGCCAAGTTGAGCCAGCTGGCTGATTTAGGCCCATTTTTGATCACTTAAGTGTCCATGAATCAGCTGGTTAATTATTACCACTGCCAACACTACCCATTTTGCCAGTGGGCTGTATAGCTGTAAGCAATAAGAGAGGACGTTCAGGCAGAGTATGATCTTCCCTAGAATGAACTCATGTTTTGTGGAAGCTCTGTGCCAGTTTTTTCCTTCTGCATTCCCATTTCGTATAATTCTTGAGCTCAAAGGACATCCAAACTATAGGCTCTATTCATCTTTTTCATTATAGCCTTGCCAGTGACCAGCACCCTGGAAAGTGTCTTGTGTAGCTTGTGGGAATGTAATGATATTTTAAAAAGCCACAGTATTTTATCCTGACGGTGTTGGTTCTCTGTGTTGTGAAATTTTGCTGTTGGTCTGCTCAGTATTATTAAACAATGCTCAATTCTTTTATGCTCTGGAAGGGACAGTAAATGGGTTTATTTTTTTAGTAACTTGAATTGCTATAAGAAGTGCTGGGGGTAAGTCGAGTCTGAGAGAACATTCATTCACTGTACTCTCATGTGTTAAGTTCACAACTGTGAAGGACATCTGTGCTACTTAAAATTAATAGCTGTTGTTACCTTAAAATAAGGTAGGCAGTTTCCTCCATGTTATTCCCTCCTGAGGCCAGAATTTTCCCATATTTGTTCATATGATAGTAAAAATCCATCAAAATTAATTTCAAATATAGTGCTGCTTTTTTGCTGCCCTCTTTTACATGCCAAGCCTTCTTGCAGAATTCTATCAGTTTCTTTTACAGGATTTATTCCCCCAAATATACTTGAGAAGGTGTTTTTAATGTTCCATACTAAAAATCGTTATTTTTCTGAGGCCACTTTCCCTGTCCTGATATTGCCAGAGAGAGATACACAAAAGCATTATATAATTTAATATAATAACTGATCTGGATAGTCCTTCTCCTTCCATTACACTGATCATCTGAGCTCAGCAACCATCAGAAAAATGCTGGTGGTCTTAAACATGAACTGCTATGTTTTTCCAGTTGACAGCTTTTGAGTGGAGGCACAGTTGGCCCAATACCTCTTTTTCTGGGCAGAGTTTTTGCATGCAAAGCAACAAATGCAACCTGTGGTTGAAGAGTAATGTAACCATTCTTAGTCAGTTATTTCATCCTTACGCAAACATCTTTCAACACTGCTGTTCTGTACAAGACGACACTTGGATGGTTTCAAACAGATCTGTTATTGTCATTCTGATTATGGCACAACCGAGGGCTTTGATCAGCACAGTAGGCAAAAAGGCTGCTGGCAGAATGGAAGAGTCATTTTTTAAAAAAATGTTCCAAAAATAAAAGGCTGCAAATCCAAATTTAATCTTCTAAGCCCTGAGCTCCCCTCAATAACTCCCAGTTATGACCACACATCTTGAAGAAATAACATTACATATTAACACAGGAACCAGGGATATGATCATATTCCATTTGTAAATAATCTTACACCTTGCAGTCCTATTCCCACCTTCAAATCTCTACTGAGTTGCAGAGTGCAAAGAAGAAAAGGCACAGGAACACGGTGCCTCCTCTTGTGTGCTTGCTTGTTAGAACAGGGCTCATTCCTTGGCTGTGGCACAAATGAAAATGTGCCCTTAAGCTCCCTCTTCTAATTTTGCTACTGGTTTACCTCAAGAGGAGCTGTGTAAGAATGGAGGGGAAAGCTCCTTTGCAATCATACACTGAATATGGGAAGTGCCTGTAAAACAGTTAAGATCTGGGTGAGTGCAGACTGTGGGATGATGCAGGGTGACCCCAAGCAGGGAGTGGAAGACAACTTGTTCCTGCTAAACCCTGCACATATTAAATGTCTTCTGGTGTGCCCATGTGTGTTAAACCACCGTCAAACTCCTAGAGAAGAAAAGAATGTCTTCATGTAATTCTGCCCATATTCTAAACCAGCATCTGGCCCGGATAATGAAAACATTTGCCCACCGTGAGCTACAGAGTGGCTTTTCCTGCTGGGTCTTGAATTGAGGCTAGAGCAAAGACATACTGCTGGGAGCAGAGCTGAGGAGTTTCTGCTACAAATTGCCTGCTGTTTCTCCAGGGTAAGCAGGATCAAGCCCTAGTCCCAGTGGAAGAAAGGCAGTGGGGATTCTCTTATGGTGGGTCTGCCCAATTACATGAGACAGAACAGCAGCTTCTCTATAATCAGCTCTCCCATGAGCCACTAGGCTATTTGTCAAGCTTTTTCTCTTGGTTTTATTCTGCCTGTGACCACATCTCACTTGCTGTTGAAAGAAAAAGCCATGCAGTCCTTTTCCTGGGACAGAGACTACTCCTGCAATGCCCCACAGCCTGTTTGCTGCTGCAGAAAGCCCTCCCTGACTCAGTGACTTAGCAGCAGCCAGGGCTTTGCTGGTGACTCCTCATGCGCCAGCTACTCCCTGCATCTGCCTCAGGAATTGTGAAACAACAGTGTCAAGTTAAAATAACCTCTGCTCAGTCCCCAAATCCACATGGAGGAAATTGTGAGAGGCAGCCTGGCCTGTGGAATGTGCCCATGGCGTGTGCTTACATTTGCTAGCCCGACAACAGTCCTGAAGAGGCTTTGAAACACTTTGGGGGCAGTGAGGGAGGAGGCATTCACACTTGTGCTGCTCCTGCACTTTTTTGGTCAAGAAATATTTCACCACACAGAGCAGGAGAAAGCACTGGTCCTTTCAAACATTTTTGCAATACATTCATGTGATTCTTAGTGAGAAGAGGACTCCTCTTTTTACTTGACCTGTTGTGCCCCATTGCATTGCATGTGGCTTTGCTGATGAGCGCAAGGAGCGCCTCTTGTGAGCTGGCAAGCAGCCCGATGTTGTGGCTTGAAAATCTTCACAGGTGCCTTCACACTCCTCCTTTCCCTTCCTCCATCTGTGCAAGGGGAATAGGGCCAGGGAGGGAGGGAGGTGGAAATGACCAAGGAGAAGAGAGGAAGCACAGCTGAAGAAAGCAGAGCTGGAAGACTGGCATGGGAAAGGGGAATATGAAGGCAGAAATAGGAGGGTCAAACAGAAGGGCTTTGAGAAAGGAGAAAGGAAGGAGGTAGAAATAAGAAGTGATCCTTTCTAGTCTGCATGTTCCCCAGGCCAGGACCTGTGCCTGCCTCTGTGACTGCATGCTGTCCTTCTCAGGTACTCTGAGCACTACTGTGTCAATTAGACTTCTGAGCACGGTGGTGGGAACTAGGGGGCTGAGGGGTGCAGCAGTACTTGGTAGCTTCTCTTTGCTAGAGACAGGGTGATATGCAGATGCTATGCAAAGTCCTTTGCATTGCTTGACCTGTTGAGAGCTTTCTCTCAGGTGAAGCTGTTGCCTACAGCTAAGGTATGGAAAGACAGTATGAGTGTGTCCTTTGGAAAGAGAGCTTAATAATGATAGAGGAAAGGAAAACATATATCATAAAATGAGATAATAATGTGTGTCACAGAACACCTTAAAAATCCTGTGCTGAGCTGCTAATGGCACTGTTGTTCTGAGTAGGGTTCATGACCTTTATTGATTACAGGCTTCCTCCTCAGCCTTCTTCCCAAATTTATGTATATGCTCCTGCTCTGTATTCAGCAAGCTGAATGAATGAATGGATGAATGAACAAATGAATGAAAAAAATAGTTACTATGTGGCATGAAATGCTAACCCAAAACGTTCATAAATGGATTCCAGTCCATAACTGTCCAATTAAGAAACTGCAGCAGCTTTACAACCTAGTGATACTAGACTTGGGCAAGCCAAGTGATCAAAGGTACAGCCAAGCCATAGTGAAACAAGCCAAAAAATGAGACATCAGCCAACAAAGCTGACTAAATATGTCAAGTATGAAAAAAAGAAAATACATAATATATATGCAAGATCACTGTGGCCGCCAGGAAAAGGTGCCAAAATATCCCTGCTGGCTTTGGTTCCCTTGGCTTAGATCTACATGTGGATGCTGATCGGGGCCCAAATGAGGCATCAAGCATGAGCCTGGCCTGCTCCTTCATTGGCTCAACAGCTCACCCTTGACAGACTGCATGAGCTGGGTTCACTACGGAGATTTGCTTGTCCATAGGGAAAAAAGCAGAAAAGTCTGACCTGATCTCCCCTCATTGCCCCTGAAATGAGGCCACCTTTCAAGGTTTCATCAAGATCACTCCCACTGATGTTATAACACTAATTTTTGTTTCTGGTTTTTCAGCTGTGATCTGATACCTGCGAGGCAATGCTCCTGAAAGAAGCCAGGTCTGCTTTCATTTGCGGTTCTTTCTCCCCTGCACAAAACATGATAGATTTAGAGAGGTGTGGAATGTATGGTGAACGCTTCCAAGGGCTGAACATACTCCAATTATCATATTGATGCAAAGGCATTTCATTAGTGTTTTTAATTTCTTCAATGAGATTCTTCATCAAGGTTTGTAGATGGCAGTAGGTTGGTTTTCTTTGAGGTATTTTGCTCAAATACTTACGCATTAGGGCATGTGTTTTTCTCTACAAAAACAGGGATCTTCTGCAGGGTCAACCTGCAGTGAAAGGTGGTAGCTAGATGCCATTCTCCAATGATTTGGGTCAAGGATTCTGGAGGTACTCAGGGTATTTGATTCCTGTATACAAAACTATTGAGCAGGTCCTTAACCACAAATACCAACAAGTAAAGAAATTTCCTATATATCAACAGTAAAGCTGAAAAGCAACAATACAGTATGTCAACTTTTGATATTTACTTGTCTCTGGAGTCTCTCAGCTTTGTGCTCCTTACATTTACAAAGGCTTTTGGCAAGAGAGACTAGGGACTTAAAAGTAGATAAGAAGAGTAAAAAAATATCTGAATCAGCAGTGGAAAGCTCTATGGAGTGTTTCCATTGCCACCAGTGACTTTTTGGACCAAGGCTTTCCTGAATTAGAAGTTAGTCAGAGACACAATGTTTGTCTCAGAATACATACTTTAAAAAAACAAAGGTATTCATGCAGATTTGATGCTGATATGCAAAACAAATGCTAAAATTATTAGGATTACTTATGTGATAATTGTTTTCCTTCAGGGCAAAGCAGTAATTTGAAGAAACCAGAACCATGACTGATCTTTTGGTTTGTAGTTACCTTTATAGATGCACAATTGCATGTTTGGCTCTGGCAATTGAAATTGTTCTATTTGCTTTTCTTTTTGCATGTTGTCTGTAATTACTACATCTGAGCACAGAAGACTCTATGTTGTTGTTTTGTGCGACCAAAAGGATGAGGGAGCCTGTGGTTTAGTTGCTGGATAATTTCAAAGGCATTTTGAATACAACAAAATTCCTAAGGAATTGCCCGCTTTGTTGAGTTACTTTTATTATATTTCTTCTCTCTTTCTCTCTCTCTCCCTTTTTTTTTTTTGTGTGTTCCTAAGGGTGTGGAGTGGGAGGAGAGATGACAAGACCATATTGGCTTATTTACTACTCACAGAGGAGTTCAAGCATTTCTCTGCCTGCTCTAAGTATCGGGGAATGTTGCTAACAATTGTAAATAATTTTATGCTTATTTTGCAATGTGCTTGAACTGCATGACTTAAACCCATGGTTGTTTTGCTATTGTCATGAGTGGATGGAAACTGAGATCTTAAACAAAACTGTGATGCTGGAGTGTACTTCTGCTTTCTTAAATCTGCAGATAGATTAATTGGTACCCTCTTCTGATTTTTGGAAAACAATGGGCTGGATGAGAAGGACTGGTCAAAACACAAGGATTATGACCGAGGATGGACAATTCAGCACAATTGTACCATATTTTCATTTCCCCTGTACAAATGACAGAGAACTTTGTTCTATGATTTGTCTCTGCACGAAATACTCATAGCATACAGTAAATTTCTCCATTGGAATACTTACTCATATATTTTGATTTTTATTTGTTTAATTGGAAAGGTCCCTTTACAGCTTTCTGGCATAGTAAAACAACTCCAACACAGACATAATTTTCAAGGACTCCTGTCTGATGTCCAGACTTCTATCATACACACACACACACATTCTTGCATATAAGAGAAGTACTATGGGCTGCAACCTTGCCCATTTGGCAGAAGAGGACTCTTTTCCATAAACTAAGGGTTACATGTGCTGCTTTCAGCCAGAGGAATAAACTCCCCCAGGAACTGAGGTCCTGCACAGACTTAGCACTGAGTGCCTGCCTGCTGCAAGTGCAAAGTGACTTTTTCAGCCTTGTCTTCTGTAGTACAGATAAATATCAATATACATAACCAAAATTTAAAGTAACCCCTCAAAAAAATACAATCCAACAAACTTCACTGCTTGTGCCTGTCTTCCCTGAGGAACAGTGAACAAACAGATGGCATGGGCCAAATCTTAGTCACATGGGAAGATTTCAGAAACTGCTCAAAAGCCATGGTGAAGTGCAATATTGAGGCATGAATACAACAGGAATACAACTATTCCCTGCTGCTGCTTGCTGACAGTAAGCTAAACTTTTGCTTAGGACTTAGGCCTTTCTTTGCCAGAATCTCCCTCTTAAATCGTAATAATTTTGGTTACATACTTAATTTTCTTATACACACCTCTCCTCTGGCTTCATGACGGTCAAATGGGATATGAATGAGGGCAAGGGCACACCCCAAGTTTTCTCCTTTAAACTATGAGAATCTGGTCCCAGAACTGAGTTAAACTGAGTCTGACATGAGCCTCATTAACCTTGCTATCAGTCATGAGCAATTCCATGGGATCAGTTGTGGTTGTTGTTTCTTCAAGAAATTTGTTTCTACAGAAGAATCTTTATTTTCTCTTACCTCTTCACCTGGACCTTACTTTGAGGGACACCATACCTGAAGGAAGCAAGGAAAGTGAGATGAACAATCTAGAGCTATCATGCTTCCATTTTTACCATGCACTTTATCTCCCCTGATATTTCGTCAGGATTTTCAGGGGATTTTCAGGAGCATTCAAAATTCTGAGGAGACATTTGAAAACCCTGAGACAACAGAGAGAAAGACGTGATAAAGGGAAGTGCAGCACAGCCACAGACTGCATTTATTTCTCCCTGAAGGCAGTGGCAGGTGGAGAGCCCCAGGCAGAAGGAGCTGAGTGGAGATGCTCTAGAAAATAAGCCAGGGGATGAGTGAGGCTGGGTGCCAGCCTTCTCCACAGCCAGAGACAGGGGAAACACCTCGAGGGAAAGCTGGGATTTTTCCCTGTGTTGTACCTCAGTAGTATCTGGCTCTGTCTTATCAGTGAAGCTTCAAATAGCTTATCTTTTGCCTGCATACATATGTGTTTTTCCTCCTTGCCAGCCCAACATTTCTTCATTTGAACGTGTGAATAATAATCCCCTGAGTAGATATGGGTAATAGAAAGGCATATTAAAATCCCCAAATATTCGGGGAAAGATCTTATCTTTTGTTACATGGAAAGATGTCTACAGTCTGGCTTCAATAAAGGAATAACTTAAAAGGCAGAAAAATAAGCAGCAGAACATCAGCTCTCACTTCAGCGTGTAAACTTTGGAAAGGCCACCTGTCAGATCTCTGGTGGGAAGCCACATTTTGTTTGGCATCTGGCTGATTGCCATGATGAAATGTTGAAGTGTTTGGAAACCTGTGGAACTTTCTTCAAAAGACACGCTTCCCCCCTCCCCCCCCCCCCCCCCCCCCCCCCCCCCCCCAAATAATTAAATCTTAAATGTTCTGGCTTGCAGTTAAGAAAAGATAAAACATGACGGCAGGATTCTTTCAAACACACTAGCTAATAATGTGGGGGCCTTTCATGTTATTTATTTTAGCTTTTCCCACATGAATTACAAACGAAATTGCCTCAGTGTCACCTTAACTTTTCATCCCAAGCAGTCACTGATTCTGATCTTGGTAACAGTGAAGTAAATCTGAAATAACTGCTGAAATGTGACCTACTTGCAGAGGACTACATATTTATTCCTGTGCAAAATTGGCATGTGAGCACAATTGTGATCTTATAAGTCTTATCCTGTCATAAAGAGTATCTGTCACTAGAAGCTACTCCAGATTTGGGAGACTCATACAAACTGATTTAGCCATTGTGACTGAGAACAGAATGAGACCTACAAATGTCATCTGGGTGACATCTTGTCTTGTGAAAAGATAAGAATTTCACGTGAAGTCTGTTTGACAGCAGGCACATTTTTACTGTTTTCCCCAGCAATACATTGTGTATCAGGGTCCTGCTAGAAGTAGTTTCATGATTCCAGCACTTTTAGGAATGCAAAGCTCCAGATTAGCACCATCTGTTGTTTGAAGATAAAAGTAAAGACACTGTTGTTAGTGGCTAGTTCTTTTTGTAATTGCTGTTCTTTAAAGTAGCAGACGTTACGAAGTTACTCTTGCCCCAGTAGATGTACATGGGACTGCCAACAAGAGGATATGTGCTCTTGAGAAGCTGGAACCAAATTTTCTTACAGTTACTTGTGCTATTAAAAAAAATCTTTTTCTTACAGTTACTTGTGCTATTAAAAAAAAATTGTTTTATAGCCTGAAGTTTCTTGTTGGCTTTAGTGCTCACAGGCACTAGACAATGGAGGGCTTACAGTCACCCTTGGCCTTGATGCACACACTGGGCTGCCAACATTCAGCCTTCTCCACAGTGTCCCACTAACATGTCTTGAAGCAAAGCATGAGAAGTCAGTCTGCAGTGTCTGTGCCACAGTGGGCATGAAACAGTAGAGCCTACAGATGAAACCATGTGCTGCTGAAATACTCCCTAGTGTTTTCCAGCGTGTGTTATGCACACCATGTGAGTGGGTAAGTGCTGTTCCTTCTGAGGATCTAACTCTTTGTCTTGCATATGGGAGTCAGAAGAGTGCAGGGACAAGTCTGGTCAGTGATCTTGTCCTTCATGCTGGTTAGTAGACCTAAAGAAGGAAATGAATTTGCTACAGGTAAAGGAGCACAGCCAGAACCAGGAACAAGGCTGTAATTGTCCAGTTCTCTCTGCACAGCTCTGGCAGTGTTTTGGCCTGAACTCAAAAAGAGCCTGTCAAAGGCTTCCATACACTGCCCAGCTACAGCTGGGAATTAGCACAAGACAAGGACCAAAAGGCATTTTGGGTGCAAACACACTGTTTAGACAATAAGGCAGTATAGCTTACCCTATAGCTGTGCTGTGCCTCTTGGCCTCAGGCAAAGAGCAGCTGAACAGAGAGGGCTCATTTCATTCACCACCACACTCTGATCTACCTTTGGGAGAAGCCCAGCATCCAATGACTTGATACCTGTTACAGAGTCACTTTTGAGATGCAGGATGTGTTTCCTACTGGTTCCCATGAGGTACAAGTCAGGCGTGCTGCAATTATCCCTTGACTCTGGCACAAAGGAGTTTAATAACAATACCAGTTTTAATTGAGATGCAGGCAGTTGAAGATACAGGTAATCAGATGGCAATCACCAAACTCAGCTTGCAGGAAATGGTGATGTCTTTACTGACACATGTTGAACTTCATCCAGGAATTTTGGGGTCCATAAAAAACTGTGTCTCACATCTTTTGATGAAAATCTGGGGGTTTTTATATTTTAATATCCAAGTCTTGAGTATTTTTTTCTGTGTTTTTAGTGAGTAAAGTAGTTAAAAGAGGAGTTTTGTGCAAATAAGAAGTGAGAAAGTCCTCTAGGACGGGACTGGTCTTCAATATTTCAAAACTATTGACAGTGTTATTGTTTTAAATAAAACAGGTTATTTCACAGCTTTGACATGATTTAAAATCTTTTTAAATTACAAAAATAAATCAGAAGAAAAAAAGGTATACATCTATTAATCACAAGCATATTTTTTTATGTATTACAAAATCCAAAAAACACTGGGATGCAGAAAACCCTGAAAAAGGTTTCATTTTAGTAAAATTTTTTGCCACATCCTGGAATCCTCAGGCAAACAGAGAGAGAGGCTTATGAGAAGCTTCTTTAAGTTAGGCCTGCAAGGGTTCATCTAAAATGTCCTAAAATAGGTGCACAAATGGCTCCTAAGTGGAACCAAACTTATGTTTCAATTTATGGCCATTGCTCCTTGTCCTATCACTGGGCACCACTGAGAAGAGCCTGGCACCATCCTCTTGACACTCACCTTTGAGATATTTACACACATTAATGAGATCCCCTCTCAGTCTTCTCTTCTCTAGACTGAACAGGCCCAGCTCCCACAGTCTCTCCTCATAAGAGCGATGTTTCAGACTCCTAATCATCTTCATGGCCCTCCACTGAACCCTCTGCAGCAGCTCCTTGTCTTTCTTGTACTGAGGAGCCCAGAGCTGGACACAGCACTCCAGAGCTGGCCTCACCAGGGCTGAGTACAGCGGGAAAATCACCTTCCTCAATCTGCCGGCCACTTTTCCTGATGTACCCCAGATACCATTGGCCCTCCTGGCTGTAAGGGCACTGATGGCTCATGGTCAAGAGTCCCAGTCCTCCACAGAGCTGCTCTCCCATAGGTCAGCCCCCAACCTGTGCTGGTATTTTGGTTATTCCTTCCCAGGTGCAGGACTCTGCACTTGCCTTTGTTGAACCTCATTAGATTTCTCTCTGCCAAACTCTCCAGCCTATCTGAGTGGCAGCACAGCCGTCAGGTGTATCAGCCAATCCCCCCAGTTTTGAATCATCAGCAAACTTGCTGAGGGTGTATTTGATCCCTTCATCCAGGACTTGGGGATGTTGACTGTTGAGAAGCTTGACATGACCCAGCAACGTGCACTTGCAGCCCAGAAAACCAAACACAGCCTGGGCTGCATCCAAAGCAGCATGGCCAGCAGGGTGAGGGAGGGAATTCTGCCCCTCTGCTCTGCTCTGGTGAGACCCCACGTGCAGTGCCGTGTCTTGGTCTGGGACCCCTAAGGAAAGGAGAACATAAGAGCTCTTGGAGTGGGTTCAGAGGAGGGCCACAACAATGATCAGAGGGCTGAAACACCTCTCCTGTGAAGACAGGCTGAGAGATCTGGAGTTGTTCAGCCTGGAGAAGGCTCCAGGGAAGCCTAATAGCAGCCTTCCAGTATCTAAAGGGGGGTTACAAGACAGCCAGAGAGGGACAACCTGCTGTTCCCCTTTGAAGCTCTGCTGTGTTCCCCTCAGACCTTCAAGGATAAGGAGGCATCCCAGTCTCCCACAGCTAGTCTTATACTGCAACTGTGTTGGGTGGAAAGCTGAAAGACAGTCTCCTAAAGGACTTCTTACTGGTTTAGGATCTGGGGACAAGCCCTGTGGCATAGCCCCTGGAGAAGAAGCCTGCCCCTTGGTGAAAAGAGCAAGAACAACTAAAACCCCTTAGAACCTATGTTAGGGTATTTTCACACAAAGAGTTTTTTCCCCGGAGCCTCTTCCTGTGGGTTTAAACAACAATGGGGATAATTCAGACCACCGTAAATGCTGATACAATTGTAGGAAAACAAGAATCTAGTTTGCCCTTTCCTGTCAAAGAGTAATGTCTTCACTCTGAAAGTGATGACTGAGGTCTGATCCAAAGAAATCCTGAATGCTCAGCAATTCATGTTAAGGAGCAAAACAAAACCCCAAATCCCCCTTTTATTCTGCCATAGCATTTTGGTAACTTTTCAACATGCTGTCATCTGGTGACAACAACGACTTCATATCTCCTTTCAAAAGCCTTCCTTTTGACCTTGTACTAGTTAGAGTACAAAACAATTGCAAATTAAAATGCAGAATAATATCTGTGTTTGCTATTTCTAAAAATATTGATGAATGGCACCAAGAAATATCAAGACAACAGCTTTACGTAAGCTGCTTGTGATTTGTAGATATCTTTGGTTAGTCTACAGACTTGCACACATTTTTCTGACCTTTATGAGGTTATGCTTTGCTCAGATTTCTGGTCATGCGTTTAAAACCTAATATGAGGACTTTGTTTTCAAAGCAAGCATGGGGTTTATAACTCCAGGACACATTTTCATTCCCATGGTACAGAGGTGTATACATATCAGGATGTACTACTTGAAGATAATACTTGAGAATCATACATGGGCCTGCTGGAATTTTGTGTTCAACTGAATGTGCACATCCCAGCTAAGAGAGGATAATGTAAACAATGTAACTGTTATTATGTGATAACATACTGTAATTAACATATTGTAATGGAAACAATGTAACTGAATATTTGGGGATTTCCTCGGGGGTTGTATAATACTGCGTCCTCTTGACGTTCAGTGACAAGAGCTCCACATAATTTATTAAGCATGTAAGAAATGTAAGCACTTAATTCCTATTTGGATCTGTGGGAACTTGATCCTGATAGAGATTTTTGGTCACTCTACAAAGATTGCGACAGCCCCAATCAGGTCTTGAAGGATAAAAGAGAAAATTCCTTGAAGTGAAACTTGTTTCAGTCATGTGTATCCCTCTCCTTGTTTCTCACTACTGTGAGAAACCAGGAGATCATAGTATAATTTAACAAGGTTTCATTCTTATGAGGTGCCTGTGGAACAGGCTGCTTGGTGCTATCTAACTTCTGTGCATTTCAGTGAGCAGCTAAGGCACATTTTTGACTGAGAAATGATCCTGAACAGCCTATGCTGTTATTCAGAATGCCTGTGGGTGTGACAGGAATTTGTCTTCACCATATGTTTCCTTCCCAAGATTTTAAGTAAGGATAGCAAGATGTCTGGAAAGACTACAATGGCGAAGCAAACAATGATCCAGATCAAAAGAGGTACTTAGTAATTCACTGGTTTGGGGCAGTGGGAGTTAATGGGAGTTGTGAGAGCTCAGCACTTCAAAGGATGTACCTTCACTTACAGATCTTGTCTCATTCATCTGTCCCATCCCTCTGGCCTATGTCCCTATGTGATGAAGGTCTAACTAGTTACATGAGTGGGACCCAGGGGTATATGGAGTCTGGAAGCAGGTGACAGTCCCTGAACAAATTCATCTGGCCTTGCCTGCCTGGAGCCTTCTTTGCATAGCCTGAGGGTCAAAAGTTGTTAGGGCAGCAAAAATGTGCTTGTCTGCTTTCATGAGCCACCTGGGGATTTGCCGACAGGCTACTTAGGAGCAAGCAGGAAACCTCAGCTCATTTGCGCTTTTACAGGTCAACAGCAGACCTGTACATTGTAAGGGACTTACAATGATGCAATGTCCCCTTTCCTGTCAGTTCATGAATAGAGAGATTGAATATCTTTCATTTGATGCAGCAAGTATGAGTATCTAGAAGCAGCATGAAGCATGATGACAAAGTAAAGGAATGCTACCCTGAAGATGTAACCTACTGTTAGCTTTCGTGGTATCATTTGGTAAGCAGACTGGAATCAGTCTGTCTTAGATGCTTTTAACTCAGAGTACAGGCCAATGCTGCAACATAGCAAAAAGCCAAGCCTTTCTGACCTCAGCTTATGCCCAGAAGCACAACAATTGGTGAGCCTCATCTTCTTCTAGCCTCGCTGGCATAACTGCCGATGCCCTTCTTATTCTCATAAGAGTGATGCTGAGGCTGGGAGAAGATTGCTCATGGTCCTTGGTACCTTCTCTGGTGTTAGTCAATGATAAAATGATGCCTCCCAAAAGGAATGTAAGAAACATCCCAACTTGCCCAGCACAGTGTCCTGCACCTCCCCACTGAATAGGACACAAATGGAAACAGTCAGTGTGTCAAATGAAGCTGACCACATCCCACAGGACCTTTCTGGCCACCAAGGGTGGACACCCAGGCTGTGTGGACACTCAGGCTGTATGCACAGCCCAGCTCTTATGCCAAAATTTGTTCAGTATTTTGACTCCACAGAAAAAAACAAGCTTCAAGGATAAAGACCAGGCACTGGTCTCCACTTCAGATGGTGCTAATTTATGTACCTTTAGCAGGTCATGCCATCAGTATAGAGGTGGGATGAGGACAACTGTAGTAGAAGTAATGTGAACAGCACCCAAAAAGTCGCATTCAGTAACTAGACAGCCCTGGTGCAAAGAGATCAAAGTTTTAAAATAAGAAGTTTGCAAAGAAGAAAGATAGACACCAGAGAGAAACAGAGTACCTGGGGTATCTGTTTTTCCATACCACTCAATTTTTGTGTTTTGCTTCTCTGACATAATGCTGCCCTGGGTTCTTCTTTCTCTGGCAAATCACCAATAAGGAAACTCCTCTTCATTTGTTCAGGACCTAAATTTCCCAGCCTTCATTCTTCACATCCAAAATATATGCATACACATATTTAAATGCTTGCTCTTTTTCTTTTTTTCTTTTTTTTTAATTAAGAAATAAACAAACACTTTTTTTTCACATTATTTCTGTATTTGATCATGAAGGAAATCCTACAATAACTTACTCAATACAGGATCCTGTCCAGTGCTGGAACACTTGTATCCAAGCCAGCTGTCCCAAATGTACTCCCATCATTGAAAACAATTACCTAATTTGTCTCACTAATGACACAATTTCTTTGCTAACCAGTAGAAAATATATCACTTCTACAAGTGATATTCCCTCAAGCTACACCTTCTTCCCTTTTATTTTACAGTTATGATTCACAGATTCCTCATTCCGGTTTTCTTCCATTTAGCATTCTTCCATTACTCATGCTGAAACTGTAAAATGAAGGGCCCAGTTACAGCACTAGATTTTATGACTTTTTGTGTGTATATGAGTGGAATGTGTGTATAAAACCATAAATGAATACATAAAGAGATCAAACTAAACATGGCACCTACACTGGATTGCTTCTCCTCTTTGTAGCTATTTCCACTTGCATATAGCTTTGCCAGGTTTGGGCTGCAAAGGTTAAATCTTTCTTGGAGAACTTAAAATTACATCTTTCTGAACTCTCAAGTGCTTGACATTGCAATTCAATTTTCTTCTACAGGGGTTTTTGTTTGTTTGTTTTTGTAATATGCCAAGTCTTTCCTGTGAAATGTAGCTCAGCATTCATATTATAATAACACCTCAGGTGTTATTATAACAGCTCAGGTGGAAGTGGATGCTTAGGGGAAGAATGTAAGAGCAGTACAATTACAGAATGACCTTCCCATTGCTTTACCTCCCAGCTTCCAGTACTAATTTGTTTAGGGGCTCCTTAAGCCACAGGCTGAATCTACGTTGTTGTGTTTAGCCATGCTGTATCAGCTGTTTCTCCATGAATCTGTCTTAATTGTTTTATAAAAGTAATTTTGGGCTTCAGAGCGTCCCGTGACAATGAGCTCCCCATTTTAATTATTTGCAGAAAACATATTTCCTTTTGTTTACTTTGAACTGCTTGTCTCATAACTTAATTAGTTGCCAATAAATTCTTACAGTTAATTGTTCCCATTTATTTTCTCTGAAATGTCACTTAGTACCATGAGACCCTGCTACAACTCTCTACTGCCTGCTTTAGTTTTAGCTATCCTGAATAATTCTGTGTCATTTACTAACTTCATCACCTCACTCTTCAGTCCCTTCTCAGTTCATTTAATGAACTGCATGAGTCAGTATGGCTCCTCATATGTGCCTTACTGGTAACCTCTTTCAGCTGAACAAGCCAACTATTATTTCTTACCCTTTATTTTCTACAAAATTAGCAATCTATGTGACCACTCCTTTGACAGCTTAGTTCCTTTAAGCATCTCTCTTAAGAGATGTCAAATGCTTGCTGATAAAACTACTGTATCAATTGAATTGATGTCACTTACAAGTGACACTTACTCCTGGATCAAATTTATAAATCAGATTTATAAGATAATACTTTTCCTCTAGAATGCTTTACTCTCCTCTTCAAGTCTTTCCTAGATACATTGTATTTATCCATATGCGCACTAATGCCGTTCTTTTTAGATTTTCCATTGTATTTGTCACCTTGTATTTCTCTCCTGCTTCGGCTGATTTAAGCAATGTATCATGCACCACAGCTCATTCATAGCCTTCACAGTGAGCTCCTCTGGACCACTTAGGTAAATACCACATGGTCCTGATTAATAATTATTGTGTGGTTTGCATTTTTGTCTAGGCACAAAAGTCCCTGTATCAACACTTCAGTTTGAGATAAATCTTCAGACTCTTTCTCTGTAAAGGACAGTTCTGGTATGGGAAGCTTCATAAACTTCTCTGCAGCAAACAGTGAAGCCTTGGCATCAACATTAGGTTTTACACACAGATAATTTTTCAGGCTCACCAATTCTCTGGCATGTGCCCTGCTTTTGATGTTTGAAAAGTTTCTATTATCATTACCCTTGGTAAATTGCGTGCTTCCTATTGGCCTTCCTTTATGTTTGCCTTACCTATGTTTATGATTTCTTCTATTTTCCTCTTAAAAATAACCCCCAGTTCTGAAGAATGCAATATCACACCTGACAGCTTTTGTTGTTGGTGGTGGTTTTTTAGCTGCATTCGTTTCTTTGTTTACTGACTGAAAATTTTTAACTGGTATAAAATATTTAGTCTTCTAACACAGTGCCCCTAAACCTTCTTCTTGCCCTCATTCTCCCAAGTGTTAACTTACCTTGTTAGTTCCTCCACCTGATTAGCTTTGCCTTATCTTTCACTGGCTTTCCTGAGATTCAGTGCAAGGCTCTGCATTTCAGAATGTTTCTGAATTAACACATTGTGAAACAGCTCCTGCTTACTCATCAGGCCTAATCCAAGAGCAGCTTCACTTCTTTGGACCTTTCATTATTTTTTTCAAATTGGTACTATTTTCATTATTTATAATTTAGATCAGCCTCTTCTTTTGATAAGTTTCCTTTGTCTGCAGTAGGGTGACTGAAATTCCCAGTTACTATAGCGTATTCTCTGACAGCTTCTCATACCTCTGAGAGTCAGCTGGAGTTTCCAGGATCCTGAATGTGTTTTTTTTCTACAACCTAAGCTCTCCAGGTGCTACAGAGCATAAGCTGTCTACTCCTGTCTAGTGTATTTTCATGCTTATTATATTCAGCAAAGCTCAAGGAAAAGAAGCTCTTCAGCTGTGTCTCCAAATACAGTAGCAACCTTATTCGATGGATTCTGCCATTAACAATGTGCTCCCAGACAAAGGAGAGGCCCTGTGCAGTACTTCAGATGAAAGAATTCTTCTTAAAGATCTCCATATACTGCAACATGATCAGAGCCAAATTATTGTAGATTTCTACATCAATACTGGAACTGGTGAATTTTTCAATATCTTCATGCTAGAATAGGTCTTATGAATATATCCAAGAAACATTCCAAAGCAGATTATAGCAATCTTAAGGAAGGCCATCTTTGGATAGAAGACTCTTGGCAATGGACCTTTAAGCTTAAAAATAGCAACCTACAAGTCTTAAATTACTGGGTTTTTTTGCACCTGAACCTTGAAGCTATGGTAAGACTTCATGTTAGATTTATGAAGAGAGGGCCCATCCTTTGACAAGATTATCAATCATAGATATATCACACCTTGAATAACTTCATGTGAAGAGTGAGCAGCATTGACTCATGTACTTCTTGGCACAGTATGGCTCCCTGTCTCAGTGTCACAGTTAGAGATGAAGGGAGAAAATTTAAAATATGTAAAAATACAAACTTAGGGAAGTGGGAAGAGAAATCTTTAAAGACACTATTTCTGAAAGATAATAGAAAGGAAGTTTCCTCACATATGTGGATCTAAACTACTACAAATCTATATGGGGAAAATCAAACAAAAGCATTTTATTAACTGTTAAATTGAAAACAAATGGACCATCTTAAGGAATTATTTTTACCATATGGTACCAGCTGTAATGTTATATTCTTCTTTCTTCCCCTCTCTGCATATAGTAAGCCATATCTAGCTCTTCACTTTTTAATCTTGCTTAATACCAGAAAGAAGTAAATGCCAAAATGGCCTATTTCTATTGATGTCATTCATTCCCACTAAGTTCAGTTTTCATTTCAGGTACACAGCAATGATTACACATCTGTTTTCTGTGGTCCCTGGGATGCATCTACACAGACTCTGCAGTGAAAAAGGGGGTGTGCACAGTGCTAAATTGTGAAAGAGGGAGGGACATAAAATGATAAAGGATGAGGATGCTAAGAAGAAAAAAACAGACTAGTTAACCAATAAATGGATTTTTGTTTTTTTTTTACTTCTTTCAGTAAAAAAGTACTCCAGTTGATATCCAGTAAAATGACTTAGTCCCAGGCCTGATATCACAGATTGGAATTACTCCGAGACTCACCCTGGGTTTCATTTCTTTGGGAAGTCTTTATAATGTCATACCTTCTCTGTTATCTGCAGCAGTATTTCAAGCACAGATGTACTCCCTCTTCACATATGACAGTGTTAGGCTATTCCCAATCCTGATGGCTCAGGAAAAACCCTATATTTTTTCCTGTGAAGAAAGTCCACTCTTTGCCTGTGTTTTAATCACCCTGTTCATTTTATCTCTTATGTCTATATTAAATTTATACTCCAAAACCAAATGGGTGGTTTGAGACAGTATTTTTCAATCAACAGCTCTTATTGTTGTAGGTGAAGCTGAGTGATAGGTTAAAGAGGACATAAAGGCACCAAATTCTGTAGCCTTCAGTAGCTGAGTTAGCTTGGGTTGAAGTTAATGGCTCCAAGTGCCTCGAGGTGACTGAGTTGCAGAACTTGAGTGCAAATATTTCTTCCTTGTACCTTTGCCAAGAGATCCAGTTCCCCTCAAGATTGGAGGAAGCAGCTATTAAATAACACAGTGGATGATTAGGGAATGTTAGTCTGAACAGGAGCTAAGTCTCCAGGCATTGTGACTATTGAGGGCTGAGTACAAAGCTATTATACTCTGGCCCAATACTGTTTCTTCTTCTGTGTGTACTCAGATGTGTATCCTGTGGAAGCAGAGACTTCCCTGCCATCTTAAGCTCTAGCAGGAATTAAGGTAGGGAAATGCTGAGAGAGCTGAAGTTCCAATGACTCTGTTGTACTCCTCTTGTAACCATCATCACGTGCCTTTTCTTCCAGCACACTACAGAACACACTAGGGTGCATCTAGTGTGAGCCATCCCAAAGCATGTATGCTGTAAATTAGAAAACAGCTATTATGGAAAGCTGCAGAAGGGACACATGAAGGCAGAGGATCACGCTTCCTTATGGGAATTTTCCAGGTAGCTCAAAGAAGGAACTGGACTTCAGATGTTTGAACCCAAGGAAGAATTAACCAAAAATATCTGCAGTATTTCCAGTAACAGGATAGCAGAGAGCAACACAGCACAGCAGAAATGTCACAGACCAGATAGCTAGTGTCATTCTGGCCAGGAGACAAAAGGTTGCCTTCCTGGAACCAAGAGGAAGGAAGCAGGCATTCGAGCAGGTGACAAGCTCTTGGTGAGCAGACTTGATGCCTGAGAGGCTGCCTCATCTGCATGGGTTTGTTTTTTTTTCTTTTAAGCTTTTATTGATAAATATTTTTTAATTTATCATCTACTCAAAATGTTATAAGCACTTTGACTTTCACTTTATCTTGCCCTGGATTAATAGGGATTCAGAGGGAAATGAATAACAAATAATTGCTTAAACAGGGAGCACTAGACAACAGCTGTATGTATCTGTTAGAAGAGCACTGGTCTGAGAAGCACAAATGGATTCAGAGAAAGACCTAATCTTCAGAGAAGGGGAGAGATGACACCGATTTTTTTGTTTGGATTATATGTTGTAGCTTGCAGAATAATTTTTACCCCTCTGTACTATTATCAAAATGTAGGTTTCCTTCAAAAAGCTGTACTTGGCTTATGCCCACATTCAGAATCTTTTCTGTGTCGTGCCACAGAAGGTTGCCAGGCCCTCTCTGAGCCTAGCTTGAGACATAGCTACAGCATCTGCTGTAGGAGGTGGGTCTCTACTGCATTTTCAGGAAGGATGTCCTCAGACTGGTAACAGTCTAGCTATGACAGGCTGGCAGGCACAGTAGGATGCCAAATGCACTTCAGAAACATGAGAAATTAAACCCACACCGTGCCCTCTCCTGCTGTTATGAGAATGGCTCTGTACTGCTTTCTGTGTAGTCACTGCTAGCTTGATACCAAAAACTGAGCCAGATTGTTTAAATCTAGTTCAAGTATTTGTGCATAACATAGCAATGCAGAAGTATCCAGGAACTCTCATTACATTGAACAGACAAGCTATTTTATATTTTTAGTGGAAAGGAAAAAACCAACAACCCCGCAGTCTAAAAAATATTTACATAGGACATTGCAATTATTGTTCAGAATTAATGAGTTTTATCCCCTCCTTTTGGCTTAAAGAACACAAAATCCCAATGAAAGGAAACAGATGTAGTTGTTTTAAGCATTTCCAAAGGAAACTGCAGTAAAGTCTGAAACATCACTGTATAAAAGCCTTGTGTGTCATGGAGATGTTCTGATATTGTTTTCATTTGCCAGCTGTGTGTAAAGAGGGAGTTATGTCTGTGGCCAATAGATCTTCCCACATCAGAGCAGTAACAACAACAAAGCAACGGAAATATTAGGAAAACACTAACTTTACCTTCAAATACACTTGATTTTCCTAAACGAGAAACGTGGATTAGGAATCAGTTCAAAGAAAAATGGCCAGAATTTATAACACTCTACTGAAAAAGACAATAAAAGGAAGAAAGAGCATTAATAAAATAAAACAGTCTAAAGGGAGTTTGGCCAACAAATAAGATATCAGAATGTTACCTCCTGGCTCTCCTTGTTAGCTATTGCTTGTCAGTCTCTATCCTCTAAGAAAAATACCAGCACTTTCAGCTGATCTGAAGAGATATGGCATAATAAACTAGCAAAGAATTTCTGGGACTGCAGATGAAGGGATTCAAGTCCAGCTCCTGCCTCTGCCTTTACTATTGGTTTTAAATGTTATTATCTGTGTTATGGTAACACCTAGAAAACTCAGTGTACCAGGCATCTCTACAGCAGACCCATAAAACTACAGTCTTTGCCCTGGAAACACCTGCAGCCTGGTGATAGAAGCTTCCTGTGCTTTGGTCTTTCTATCAGTCAGATGGGGAACTTCTGTTTGACCAGGACGTCTGTATGACTCAACTGTGAGTTTCCGATTGATGTTCTTTTTCACCTACTGACCACTGTGCTGGAAAAACAACTGTTTGAACATGGCAATCCACTGATCACAGGTCTAGTTTTGCATTCAACACTACACATTGCAGGGATATGTTCAGGCCTTACTACATACAGAGTCCAAGCTAGTGAACACGTTGGGAAATAAATCAAACCAACACATCCAAGGGATAAAACTTCTTAAAGTGCCTTTGAACCACATGATTGTATGATAGCATGACACTTTAAATTACTGACTGCACTTGTTTCATCTGGGATAATGTTAATTTTCTTCCTAATAGTTGGTACAGTGCTGTGTTTTGGATTTAGTATGAGAATAATGTTGATAACACACTGATGTTCTGGTTGCTGTTAAGAAGTGCTTACCATAAATCAAGGTCTTTTCAGTGTCTCATGCTCTGCCAGTGAAGCAGGTGCACAAGAAGCTGGGGGGGGAACTAAACTGACCAAAGGAATATTCTATACCATAGAATGTCCTGCTTAGTGTATAAACTGGGGGAAGTTGGCTGCGGGCTGCTGATCACTGCTTGGGGACAGACTGGGTATCAGCGAGCAGGTGGTGAGCAGCTGTATTATGCATCACTTGTTTTGCTTGGATTTTATTCCCCCTCTCTCCCCTTACAATTATTATTATTTATTTTGTTTAAACTGTTAAACCGTTCTTATCTCAACCCAGGAGATTTGTCTTTTCTTTCTGATTCTTCTCCTCACTGGCTGGGGTTAAACCATGACATTGATGTTTTCAACTGGGAATGCAGTGGAAGTGACAAAATATCTTCTGTGAACTAAAAAAATATAATGCACAACTAACATAAAATAATGGCTAAGATCTGCAGTGGAAAAGACAGTAGTTACCTGTGAAAATCCTGTCTTTGGTTTGTGTTTTTTTAATGTATTTCTCTGACAGTGTCTTTCCAGTTAAATCATGAGATTTACAAAACCCCTTAGCCCTAAAAACCTAAAAAAAAATTTTAAAAAGCCCTAGTACCCTAATGAATGAGTACATAGGAAGAAACTTCTGGTGACCCAACAGAAAGAAAATATCAGAGAACAATAAACCTTTCAGGAGAAAATATTTCAGCAAGTACGTATCCTGTTCAGTGAATACCATCTACAGTGTTAATAAAATACAGGAAGGCTGTCAGAGCTCACTTGCTGGACAAAAGCTCTAGAAAAGGGAACTTTTATTTTTCCACCAACAGAGGATCCTGTTTTCCATAGAATCAAGAAAACATGGGTCAGTTTACCAACAAGGGCCTCCTCCCTGCATACAGGAGCTACAGGGAGAGAGTCTACACAAGAGCAGTTACACAAACCAAAACCCACAAGTGGATTTGTGGTAGCTTATGCCATATCTGCACAATGTTTGCCATCCTTCACCGGTTCTGCTGTGCTGAAATTCATCCATCATCAAGGGCCTCTGGTCCTGCCTCAAGGATGTGCTGCTGAGAACAAGACACTGATGACAGAAGCTGCAGGTAGCAGAGGCTTGGAGTAATGAGCCTGTGCAGAAAGGCTCTTCACAGCCCTGTTTTGACAATGTGTGTGTGTTTTTTGGAAGGGGGGAGGATGCCAGAATACAGATAGAGAACAAAGGTACAGGGTAAGAGTTGTCCTACATCCATGGTCAAATTTTTTCAAAACCCTAAAATAAACAGGGGTCAACCTGTATTTGTGATCTTATTCTGCAAAAGCAGCATTTATTCCGTTCTTTCCCTTTTCCAGCCTTCAAGACTGTTAATTCCAATTCTAGACCAAGCTCCAATGCATCTTGTATTTTGTATCTGCAACTTAGTACATGCCACCTTAACATCTTTTATAACCTTTTACCTGTAGCTTGCAGGTATTTTGGATCTATACCTGCATGTTTTCAACAACATCGCCACACAGTTGTACCCACAAAGACATCAGAATATTCACCTCTACAACCAGCTCCACCTTTCCCATTTTAAACTTTTGTATCTTGAGAACAGCAGGCATCCATCCCAGCCCAGCTCATATGATACTATTCTGGTGATTTGCAACCTAATTAGGATGCACAATTCCATCTTAACAGCATCAGAGAACTGCTGCACTTCAGTGGAGTTATCAGCAGAAGCTCTGCAGAGCTGAGAACTTGCTTCTGGAGGAAGGCAATTAATTTTCAAATTAGTAACTTGTACACATATTTTCTCCTTCCTCCCTCCAGTTTTAATTGAACAAAGTGTTTGAAAGGAACTCCAGAAGAAACTTCTTCAGTTAAGACACCAGAGCCAAGTTCTTTCCCTGCTGTGGACTTTCCAGGAGAAATTTGGCAAACCTTGTAAACATCCCTCTTCACTCTCAGTAAAATTTAGAAAGTGAGAAGGCTATAGTGAGGATAAATCAACTAACAACTGCTCCTAGGTATCATGGGATTGAAACCACATAAATTCACAGAAAGCTAAAAATCTGGAGGCTGGAAAAAAGTAAGTAGACTATAATAAGAGAAAGTGTCTTACTACTGTCCCACCAACGTGCCTCATTAGTATGGATTACGAGAGAATATTCAGAAATGAGAGGATAATTTGTCCCCAGGCCCATTAAATTCTTGGCCCCTGTTTAGTAGAAGTGTCCAGGGAGGCCATGTCCTTTTCTTTTTTTCATCTGATGGAAAATGTTCCTTAGGATGCATAACCTTAAGACGAGTTATGAACTTCACACAGTTCACAAATAATCCTGCAAACTGAAACAGCTTGATCTCTACCACTTCGGTCCAAAGTCACCTAGGGACTGTTCCCTTGGTTGAAGTCTTTGATCAGTCTTATTTATGTGACATAAGTTTGTAAGCAGACTCTAAGATTAATGGAAAACAGAGAGATGTTCCAGCAAAGACCTTGGAGGGATGACCCAGAATCTACACAGAAATAAGGCATTAGAAACCTGCCCTCCTAAATACAGTCCAATGCATGAACTGGGCTGAGAATGCAGCTGAATGGTTTTGTTTGGCTAGGCACAAGTACAGTCTGTATATAGAAACTATGAGATATATAAGACAAACAAGAGTGCTAGAACCCTGTTCTACTTGTTCACATAAGCCCCAAAGAACAGACTTTGGTAAATCAAGGGGAATGGGCTATTTCTAGCATAGTTATAACAGCACTCTCTTACAGTGCTTTTTAATCAGCTTAACAAGCCTTCAAGTTTTATTTTTTAACATTCAAATTTAACCTTCTATCAAGTTTATTTAGTTTAAAAATGAAGGCTGATCTCATTTCCACCAAGTGAATTCCCAGTTGTTATTTACAACAAATAATTCTGACGTTATCCTTCCAGATGCATGTTAAAGGCCAGAGAAAAATATGTATGGCAGTCTGTCATACTCTGATCCTGTATCTCATTTCCCTTTTTGCTTACTAGGCAGACTTTCTTTTCAAAGAAGGCTGCTGCAAGCATTTTTTAACAGATAGAAAGCAATTTTCTTTGCCTGTGGCCTCTGGAAGAATTTCAGACCTTAGTGGCACAGCTCTGGGAGAAGTGTCTTTCTTGTTGCTTGAATTTTCTTCTTCACTGGTCAGCATTTGCCTGTCAAACACAGCATTGTAAGGGCAGTCAGCTGCCATTCAAAGTAGTGCTGAATGAAGAGTCCAGCCAAGCTGCAGCTGTACAGGACACAGCACCAGCATCCAGGCAGAGATTTGGGCTTACTGTGTTGATAGACTGGAAGTGACAAGGGCCAAGAAGAGAAAACTGTTGTGAGGCAGCAAAGAAACACACTTGCCCTTAAGTGACTTTCCTCAGATAGAAGACAGGTTTAAAAGACTGTTTCCTTTTCATTTTCATTTTTCTTATCTTATTGTACTGTTCTTCTGAAAGATGGCAAAGCTGTTAATGTCCTCAAAAATGAGAGCCAAATATCTATACCTTCCAAAAGTCTCTGACATTACCAGATTAGCACTGGGCAGATGCCTGTAAGGAAAACAGTTAATTGTGCATTGTACACACTTGTACCTAGTCCCTCACAGAAAGGCACAACAGTTGTATGCATACATACAGCCAGGCACATCCAAGGAACACAAGATCTTGATGTCTGCTTCTAATGTGTACAGGAGGGATAGTCGTGTAAGAAACCTGAATGACATGCAATCCCACTATGAAACCCTAATATGACTTAAACCTACCTACAGTGGTCGAATTTCAAAGTTGTGCAATAGGTGAGCAAAATGTGAGCACACCACTTAAACCAACTCCTTAAAATATTATGTGTACTTAAGGCTTGTAAGGACTGCATAAACCCCATTTTGGCATAAAAGTCATTTCACATCTGGAGAGAGCAGAATATGTGATTCAATCTGTTCACAGCTACAGGGGATAAACTGTATATGAAGGTTGTCTTTGAAGATTGAAAGGCTGCTAAGAGTGAACTCTTTTCATTATCTATGCTAAGTATCTCTGTATCAGTATCTTTCCTGAGAAACATATCTATCAATTAGTTCAGCTAGAATTTGGCTTCGAGCACGTACACTGATTCCACCAGGTACTGTCATGATAAAACATTCAAGCATTGCCAAGTATAAGCATGTCACATCTATCCTACTCTCAGGACTTTCTAACTGGAAACTAATAGGTCCATAAAATCCCAGCTGCCACAGACAGAGGAGAAAGGGGGATGCTGTTCAATGTCTCTTCCAGGGGAATCAAATAGAGCTACTAAAATTACAAGTTCAAAATAAATCAAAGAAGGTAATTGTTATCACACCAGCTAGATGAGCTGTGGAATGCCTCTTTAGAAGATACTATAGAAGCTGAAATTTTAAATGGGTGTGAAGGAAGATTGGACATGTAAGAAAAACCAACCAAGGTTTATGAAATATAAAAAGTAAACTCTGCTTAGAAAGTCTTCATAACAGAAGTGTTGGGAAGATAGAAGAATACAAGTGGAAGCATCATATATGATTGCCTTGTTACATAATTTTCTAGGTATTTTGGCTACTCTTGAAGAACAGAAGACTGTAAGAGATGGTTTTATTATCTAACCAGGTGTGACCCTTCTTAGCTTCTGATAATCCTCAGCCTCAGATTTGTCAAGCATGACAGACTTCAAAGCAAGCAATCCTTCATTTTATTTTGTAAGAAAAAACTAATCAGTCTCTGAGTTACAGTGTAACATTAAAGAATCATTGAAAAGATAAAGGCCTCAAAGAGAAAGTAGAATGCAAAAGCTGTGAGATTTTTTTCCTGCTTGCTTTATTATAAAGCATATAAAAGGAGGGGTTTCAGCTAAAAATAAAAAAAAAGCTCACTGACTGGGTCTCAAGTGCAACTGATTCAACAAACTGTAGTGTCAATTGCTCCCACCAAACAAGGAAAATGGGAGAGTAACTGAGTAACTGTTTTACTGCTGTTACTTGAAAGAAATTGGCATGTATAGTAATGGCAGATAAAAAAATTTCAGATGGATGTGTGATTTCTGTCTGTGAAGGCAGAGAAGCACAGTAACCTAATGGAAGGTTGTAGAACCAGTATAAATGTGCCTGCTTGATCTGCTAAAGGCAGAAAAGTCTTTAATATCTTGGACAGTACCTGTGGCACTTGTATATCATCTGATCAAGCCTTTACTAGTATAGTCTTTCTTTTATTTTTCCCCTTAAAAATGTTCCTTCTCAAAAATAGTTCTGTCATTTGTAATGGCTTCTGCTGCCTGCCTAGGCTTTCCTCTGATAAACCTGCATTACTTTTCCCACTACCTGATAAAAGATTCTTCTCTGGTTCCTATCCCCGCAGGATAGCTGAAGTGAGCAGAATCTAGTAGTGGCAGAAAATTCATGATATAGGGTGACTATCCTTTAAAAACATTTACTTAAAGAGATTTTCTGTCTATGTTATACCACGAATGTTTTACTACTTCCTTTCATCTTCCTCTCTGGAGGAAGAGTGCAAGAATCAAATGATGGAATGGAAGAAGACAATCATTCCTACACTGTTTTCACTGTTTGTCTCTTTTTTTTCCCCCAAACTGAGATTAATATGCTGTGGAGAGATTAGAATGCCAAGACATTTGTGGTTCATCTAAATGGAAGCAGCAATTGGGGGATCTGCTACATAAATGTGTCTGTGGGCCAGATTTCCTTAGCAAACCCACAGCTGTACTGCAGTAACACTCTTTTTCTTCCTGTCTTCCTGGGCAGTCACATGAAGAAAATATATGGTCTTTTCCATTATGCAGGTACAGCAGCCAATCTGGAATACTTCAGCAGACCTTGCAACAAACATCTGAAGGAAAACCTGGTATCAAGCCAACATTTTTCCTAATGTTGCTCCTAGGTAATCCTAATGAAAGAACATACGATGATCTGAATGAAGACTTAACCTAGAACCTTGATCCAAACTTTGCTGAAGTAGGAGGATATTTTCATCCAAATTTAGGTCAGAAGTTTTTAGGTTTGACCTGTTTTTGTAATGAGACAAATCCACACATTGAGTGAGCAACAATCTTTTCAGAAATTCCAATTTCAAAGCTTGGGTCAGTGACTGAAGATCCATCATTGCCTGGCTACTTTGTTTGTACATGTGTAAGTGAGCCTCGAATTATTTTTATAACACTAGAAAGAAATGATAACCCACTTGTCAAGAACAGCATGTCTGTAACATAAGAAATTAATCTCTTCATGCTGATTAACTGTACTTTGTAGCACTGATCCTGGAAGAACTGTTACATGTCCCTTTAGAAATACATTCTGTACTCTTTTATCACTGAAGGGAAAAGAAAAAGAAAGTACTTAAGATTACTAGTGGCGATTAACAATATCTACTAATTAAAAATATTTTTTTTCAGAAGGAGAAATAGATTATGAAATTATTATCTGGGTTAAAGATTGCATTCCAGAAATCCTTTGTAATGTACTTTCCTTCCCAAAGGGTGTATAAATGAATACATCATTTGCTATGTCAGTGTAGGTTTATACTTGTTGGCAAAAGGAAAGTCCTGGAAAACAAAAAGCAAAATTCCCAGTTATAATAAAATCTAACTTTAACTACCAGCCTTCTGGAGGTGGTCTTAACACGACAGATTTAAACATTAAATTCAACTAGCATTATAATGGGAATGTGATGGGCTTGACAACTGGTATAGCTTACCGGAGGCACTCATGTGCAATTTCAGTGTACAGGTGAACTGAGATAATTAAGTCCTAAAGGATTAATCCAAGAGTCTTGTACAATTCTTCATCCTACTGGACTAACTTTACCTTTGATTTCTGATTTGGTAATGAACTTGTCCGTTTCGTGGATTCTTCCAGACAGTTTGATCTTGAGGTTTCTGACAATAGGCCATCTTCATTATTCCTAGCAGCGTCGATTTACATAATCTGAATTTTAACATCTACATTACTCTCTGCAGGTCTCTGTTCAACAACAAATGAGATAGTGCATCTGTAAAGTAGCTGACCTACAACTGGGTTCAGGAACTGCCTAACAGAAAAACACTCCTACCGTGGGATCTCCAGCGATGCTCAAATTTGAGCAGGAAAAATCCAATTTAGTGCCTTTCTTCTTCACATATAGTGTTTTTCTTTTGATGGTAATAAATGTTGGAACAAAGCTCCTTACCTTATGTAGACAGTCATGGATGAGGGGAGGGAACAAGCCCATGATACCTCCTGTGGAAAGTCCAGAGCAGCACCCTGGCCCCAGGAAAGCAACATTCCTTCACAGGTGGGTGTCCACAGACAGACAAGGAATCTGTGGCTTCCTTTCCCTGTTATTACTGTCATTGGTAATCATCACCCACACTGTTCTCATGAGAATTGGAGCTGTCCTTCTTCTTGCAGGGGCTGCCACATTATTGTCAGACTTTACTTACCCTCTATTTGTTTTCCCAGAATTGTCCTGTGAGAGGTGACACCAAGGGACGCCAGACAGAGAGGAGATACCCGCCCTCTCTAAGGGCACTGCCTGACATGAGACACATTCGCATGTGATACAGCTGATGCTGGCTGAATGGCTGCACAGTTCCACTCCTCAAAAAGAGCCAGAGGCCTCGCCACAAGCAGTTTGCCATGAGCTGCACACTGGCACAGGAAGCCCAGTCCCTGCCTCAAGGGACTTGCAGTGACACGGCTGTGCTGCAGCAGAGCCCTGTTGTGAAAGCCTGTTTGTCTCTGCAGAGGAATGACCAAACCCCATTATGCAATAGTGGCTTTTTGTTCTGTTTACTGCCTTTACTCCCTATTTGTTTCCATGGTAGCAATATGGAAAAATTAGGATTTGTAATGTAAAATCAAGGAAAGAGACCATTCTTTCCTGTCAGAAGCCAGTTTGTGATATACTGAAATACATCTATGACAGATAAACCTAAATCTGTTTCATCAAGAACAGATACATTTAGCAGAAATGTTAAAATCAGGATTTTTACTTCATTTGTTTCATAATAGTCCCCTTCAGCTGGGGTTTATAGGATTTATTTTTATATTTTTATGCTCCAGCACAGAGACAATGCTTACATATAAATCCATACATACCCAAAACAAGATAGTAATTTCATAGCAAAGTCTTCCAGTTCTTTAAACTGCATTGCAAATTAACTTAAGGTTATGTAACACCAGAACATACCACTCCTGTCTGGCACCAACCTAAACATTTCTTAATACGTGTTCACATAGAGCCCTCCTGTGTTTGCTAGGTTTCATTACAACAGCCATCACATCTGAGAGGCAATTTATTGACCTACATCGACAAGACTGAGCTCCAGAATGCCAAGCTCCTGTCCTCTCACATTTACACAACATGGACTGTTGAATTCCATTTGCCAAATACTGTATCGAGTTCCAAAAGGTGACAAGTGAGAATCTGTCACTAGCTCTGTCTTACACCATTTTTCAGTGGCAGGCATCATAAACATCAGTAATTTAATTGTTGTTAAAAGTATTGCTTATGATTTTTATCATAGAATCATAGAATGCTTGGTGCTGTAGAAGACCTTAAAGATAATCTAGTTCCAGCCCCCTGGCCATGGGCAGAGACACTTTCCACCAGACCAGGCTGCTTAGACCCCTACCCAACCTGGCCTTGAACACTTCCAGGGATGGAGCAGCCACAGCTTCTCTGGGCAACCTGTTCCAGCGCCTCACTACCCTCAGAGTGAAAAATTTCTTCCTAATCTCTAATCTAAACCTAATCTCTTTCAGTTTGAATCCATTTCCCCTTGTCCTGTCACTACACACCCTTGTAAAAAGTCCCTCTCCATCTTTCCTGTAGGCTCCCTTCAGGTACTGGAAAGCCACAATTAAGTCATACTAAAGAGTTCTCTTCTCCAGGCTGAAAAAACTCAATTCTCTCAACCTTTCCTCATGGGTGAGGTGCTCCATCCTTCTAGTCATCTTGGTGGCCTCTGCCCCAAAAGGTCCTTGTCCTTCCTGTGCTGGAGTTCCCAGAGCTGGATGCAGCACTGCATGTGGGGTCTCACCAGAGCTGAGCAGAGGAGCAGAATCACCTCCCTCAGCCTCCTGGCCATGCTGCTTTTGCTGCAGCCCAGGACACAGTTGGGTTCCTGGGCTGCAAGTGCACATTGCCAACTCATTCACAACAGCCTCTCATTCACCAGCACCCTCAAGTCCTTCTTGGCAGGGCAGAATGTTTTTATGATTCATTCCTGCACCCCTTCTATACTGAGACATTCAAAACCCAACTGGACATGGCCTTGAGCAGCCTGTTGTAGTTGATCATGCTTTGAGCAAGGGAAATAGACTGAAAGACCTCCAGAGATTGCTTCTAAATTCAGTGGTTCTGTGATTCTATTAACTCTTCACTACTTTTTCTGTATAATTTTGAATCATGCAGACAATTCTCCAAATGACATGGGAATAGGTGGTATCCCTCTCGTAACCTTAGTCTAGAAGTCACAGGTGAAATGAGGAGCTGCACTCAAAGTAGTTTTCTCTCCTGCTTTTGCTGTAGCCTCTTAGCCATCCATGTGGGAAAGATTACCTGGTCCATACACCCATGTGTGCTTCTGTTTCTCTTCTGCAGCCTTTCCATCTATAAGAATATATGTACTTTAGTCTAATGGTACTATCACAGGACACATTTGATAGAAGCAGGACTTAAAAGGAGAAGAAAGATACTACCAGGCAAAAGAGCGAAATCAAATCCAGAAACCAGATGAGACAATGGGGAAAAGAAAGAGAGAACAGTGTAAAAAATGTAGGAGGTAGAAAGCAAACGCACAGAAGCTGGGCATGACACTGCTCTGCAATACTGAAAGACAGAACATGCATCGCAAGGACGACTTGGCATGAAGAACTGTAGGGAAGGGCTACCTTGAGTTACCCTTCCTCCTCTGTAGGTCCACCTGTAGTCTTCCTGGATTATCTATGCAGGGGAAGCAGATCTGTAAGTTCAGTAATTGCTCTGTTTTAAGCAGGTTTAGAGACAAGAAAATACATTTTGCAACTTAAAAGAAAGACTTTGTAGTTGATTTACCCTATAATTCTTCAAAATAAAAGTAGATATCTACCCCCATTTTCATAAATTCATTTCCCACATTAAGGGTAAAAAAAAAGAATATTAATTTTAAAAGGAGGCTTTGATTCACTCAGATTGAAATTTTCCCACTAGTGTTTTCAGAGGATATGACACTAATGGTAATTACATTTAAGGGAATTCACTATGCTCACATGATTTTAGCATATGAGAAACAGTTTAATTACGTATCTGTGGGTAGCCCAAGGATAGGATATTAGAAATTACTTTCACAAAATTTTAAACATTTTGTTTTCATGAGAAAAACAGCTCTAGTTCTGTCCTACATGCACTACAGTAATATAAGGTCTATTCTGGAGCTGAAAACAAAGTCAGAGTTTTTATCAAAATAAGTCACACAAAAGAAATGATGGACTATTTGAACTGAATGAATTTAAAGTATTCTGGTTCACAAGATTAAGGTGAAATACAAAGCTTTAGTTAAGTATGGAAAAATGCATATGACTTAGAAAGGACTATAGAAAAGGAAATAATGTGTTTGCTAAAGTTTATTTCAATATTTATTTCTATATTTCAAGGGAGATTCATGAATGGGCCACAGCTAGCTATTCTGAATGAACCAAGACATTCACTCTCTTCTAAATGTTCATCATTAACTCAAAAGGGCTGCTTACAATAAAGTCATTTTTAACTACTACAGGCCTACTGGAAGAGAAATCTAAGCCCTGGTGGGAGAATGACATGAAACATCTAATGCTTGCCTAGATTTAAAGACTTTATTTTTTTTTCTGGAAGAAAATGAATAAAAAGCTTTAAATGCAGACAACAGGCTACAGTTTAGACTAGTAGGAATGCACTTTGTGAATGTCTTGTTCAACCCATCTAAACAAATTTTCAAAGGTTTGTAATGACCAGTGAACCCAAACTGCTCATCAGAGTGTCTCTGTATGAAGCAGCCCACCAAACTCTTCTCACAGCTTTGAACAGCACACATTCACACAGAGGTGCTGGACGTGTTTGATTTTTTATTCGAGAATAGAAATTTCAGTCACTATAGTGACTTGAAGGAGATTTTCTCCAGTCCACATATGAAATTCTAAAGGAGATTTTTGCTTTGACCTTTATCTAGAGACCAAGACCTAATGTGCAGATGTAGTCCCTGTAGGGGTAAAGAGTCTTTAGGCCACTCAATCAAATGGAATCCTGGTATCAAATTCTCCTTTAACATTTTAAAAACTATCACACTACTATGTTTGAGAGTAAGAATCACCAGCTTTAACAGTGCTAAATGAACTGGAAGGTTTATTTTCTTTACTTCTGATGTTTACACGGAGAACAATAGAGCTTCACTTCTCAGTCACTGAGCTGCCCATGGAACTGAGTTCAGTACCTTGGGAGGCCTTCAGCTGCACCCCCACGTGGCTGCCACACCAGTTTTGATAATCAGGTCATTAGAAAAGACTTACAAAAGTGCATAGTTTGGGCTGTTGCAGACATGTACTGCAGAGGATGTAAATAACAATTCAGAGGAGGAGAACTGACTCCACTACAGGGGGAAATAGGCTTTGATATTGTCATCTAGTCAATGGTGTCATGAGGTAGGATGTTCAGATACATGGACAAAGCAATTATTCTCAGAAAACATTTTATGCTGAGGAATAAAATGTTGGGGGAATGCAGCAGATGTTTTCTCCATGCTGCCATGTGGAAAAAAAACCTAGCAACTGGGACTGTTCTGCATTGTGTCTCATCCATTGTTCAAAAGAAGAGAGCACTTCATAGCAGCTTCTGTCCAGGCTTGCATTCCTGGTTCTAGCTAGGAGTATAGAAGATCTACGCATGCTCTTCTGAAGGAAACTAAGGAAAACCATGCTGAAAAAGGTTAAGCCAATTAAAAAGAGCAACAAAAAAGTTATCCCTTCTCTGTAAATCTTGCTTCAGGTGTGCAAAACTATGCTGTCAATAAAAGTGACCAAAAGCTTATTGATATCCTTGAATAAGGACAGCCTTATTGACTTTATTGGGTATTAGTGATCTCGCTTCCCTGTGCATGGGTATAGAGTAGAAGCTGGCACCTGGAAGAACCAGTCATTACAAAATTTGGCCATCCTATAGATAAGTGTAAAAATCTAATTGTGCTTTCAAAGCTGATGAAAATTTAGGTTTCCCTGCCTCTGTTCTAGGATCTATTTCAAACAGTATTTCAGTGAAAAATTGAAGAATACATGTTCATATCAAGTTATGAATGCTTCTTGATTTGGGGAGCAATGCTACACGCCATTCCATGAGGAACTGAACATCTTGTGGATAAACTGCTGGAAAGCAATGAAAGATCCATCAAAAGCCATTAACGCTGGGTGGATTCTGTGTGGCTGGCTTTCTATCAGGAGAGTGTGATGTGAGAGTTTTCTGTAGAGGATAATTCAGAAAGAAGGGAGAATGAAGAGAAATGGGAGAGATTTCCAGAGGTTCTGGAATTGCAAAGCTGGAGAAGAAAAGGTGTCACATTTTTAAATTATGTATGTGCTCTACCTTGAGCAAGTTACCTCATCAAGAGAAAGAGAAGCTAAAGCAAAGCTATGATTATACACTTATGATGGGGTACTTAAATTGACTTAAGCAATTCATGCCTGCACCATATATCCCTGCTCCCCTCTTTGTGCAGGTGTGACTGCTTGGTAAATTGCCAGAGGGAACAGAGCCAGCTAGGAAGAGCTTAGCCAAAAACAATAAAAAACTGTGACCCAGAAGGAGTCAAGGTGATTCCAGAACTGGTTTGCAGTGAGGTCCCAGTCTCAGAATGAGAAATTTTTGCTCCAAAGGTCATATTTCCAAGACCTAATCACCAGCAGAAGGAAGATATTTTTAATTAGAACAGGTTGCCAGGGCTGTGGAATTGCCACCAGTGGAAAATACAAAATTAGTAACAACTTCTATGAGACCACCAAAACAAGCTCTACAAACATTTGTTAAGGATGGGTCAGGTACTGGTGGTACAGATAACCATCAGGTATGAAAGCAAGTTATCATTACTTGCTGATGCAGTGGTTGAGAAGATGAGGAAGTATCAAGAAGCAAGTCTAGGAGGTAACAAATGACAAAAATACCGAGTTGGTCAGATTCTCATCGGAGCATGTGGGAAGTGGTGTGGTGACAATTACAGGCTTTTATCCAACCTTGAGCTCTCAAAAACCCAGCAGGAATAGGTGACTCAACTCTCCTCCAGAAGTGCTTTTTTCACATCTGTAAATACTGTACACTTATTTGTGAGTCATACATGAACTATTGTACAAAATTAATTTGACTTAAAATAAATTACAATTTGAGGGTTTTCGTGACTGAGGGAAATGGAAGCAAGGGAGACCAGAAGGATAGTAGGTAGGACTCAAAGGGTCTTGATAATCATGCTGCATCATCTTACTACTTACTGGCAAAATCAACCTGCCTTACCTATGTGGACAGGCCACCTTACTTAACCTTCAATGGCAGCATGTAAATTATGTATGTTCAACAAATAGTGTGGAAGGCATTATGAATGATTCACACTGGATCATCCTACCAGAATACCTGCCTCCTCTTTCATGTCCAATGAATCTGGAAAGCCAATTAGACATTACCACCTTCCCCCAGTTGGGATATTTCTAATATCTCTCTTTATTCTCTGACATCTAATAAAAGGCATGCTCACACTGCAGTCTTCTGCTGTTTAATTAAAGACAATCAGTAGGGAGACACAAATCTACAGAAAGCCAGTCTTTATTAATTTTCCTGCCCTCGGAGTTATTTGTTTGCTTTCTGCCATATCCATTAAGGCAACAATGTCTGAAAAACAAATGAGTTTTATGAATTTAATGCTGAAGATAGGAAAAAAGGAAAGGTACTGGAGCACTGAGGTGCTGGCACTGGGTTGGAGTGATCACACAGCACATTTTTGTGTATATTACAGGCCCAAAATTTGTCTGACCCAATTGTACAGTAGACCATTAGTTATGGCCTACTCTGCCTGGGAGAAGAAATATGCAGATCCCTCTCCCTTCCTCCCAGACAATTTCCTCAGCATGATGGTGGAACTGTATTGTAGCTATGACTCCAATTTCAGACACTAATAAATTACAAGGCAGAACTTTCCACTTTCTGCTGCCATAAAAGGGTACCAGACAGAGGTGAGAAATCCAGATCTAGGAAAAATTAAATTCACCTTCCAGACCCAGTGGAGTAGCAGATAGGATTCAGCAGCTGAGTTAAAGTACATTTCGCTGCAGTCAGTCCTGACTTTCTGAAAGAACACAACATATTTATAGAAAAGTTAGAGCTAATTAAGAAACAAATTTTAGCTATGGTTGTACTGACAGTTTCGTATAACTAACAACAGCTCTCTGAAGGACACCCAGGCTGCCCTGATGCCAGGGCTGTGGGGGGACCTGGCCATAATGGTGGAAGGTGCTGTTTCCAGCTGCTTGCCTCCAGCCTTTAGGCAGAGGTTAGCCCCACGAAGTCTCACACAGGTGCTTTTTAACCCATTTCAGACAAATGAGTTGTAACATCTTATGCAACTTTGTTTCTCATAGCTTGATGCCTTTGGTTGCAATGGTGCGCATGAAGAAATGCTTAGATAGGAGACAGAAATTTGCTGCAAGGTGTAGTGATGGGCAGATGAGGGCTGGCTAATGATCAATGACTTCTACTGGTACAGCTATTTAAAGGGTTCATATCTTTGTCACTCCAACTGCTATCCCTGTAAATTTTTTTCACATTGTACCTGGTCATTTTTCAACACCAAATTCTAATTCACAGCCAAGCACCATATGCTGTGATATGATCCTTCCCAGATGTAAAATCTCTGGAGGTTCCATGCCTACAAAATAAAAGCTACCCAAGAATATCCTATTTCATTTAATACTAGTCTTGGAAATCTTTCGTCTGGTCATTCCAGTATAAAGTGTGACCAGACAGTGCACATGTGCAGTTTCACTGGAAAGTGAACAGATATTTACAACCCAGGGAACAGAGCAGGCCAGAAGCCCTAGCAAAAACAAGCACACAAACTATAAGTCATTAATTTGGTGCTTCAGAACAACAGTCTGAGGTTATTCTGCCATTTAGTGCTGCTGTCTAGGATTTAATTTTCCCAGCTAACGCAAGTTTATTTGAAAGGCACTGCAGCAAGCTCACAGTCATATGGCCAGATCTATCCTGGCTGACATTGTGAGGGAAAGAAAAGACAGATGTGATGACACAGGAATCTTTCCGATCATAGCTTCCTCTGCTTTATACCTGCTACCACTGAGTGCTTGCCAAAATCCTTTTTTGTGTATGTATTATGCAAGACTAGCTATTTTCTCCCGATACTCCCATGATCACTCATCTGCTTTTGAAAGGAGAAAACCTCTCTACAACCTTTTTCCCCACTTTGATCTAGGACACAGAATAATAGTATTTAAGATTTAGTGGGGATTTTCCACCATCTGCAATAGATGATAACCTCTCAAGTGCAATGCAAGAACCAAAGTCTGAAAATTAAGTGTCCATGTCATCAAGGGAATGTGGGAAAAGGAAAAGGAAGGGAAAGCAATTCAGACTTGCGAGTTTTATGACTACCTAGAGTAAAACAAATCATGTAAATATTGCTTCTTTTCCCAGTTTGATGTAGAAACTTGTAAAGCTCTGATTCCTGTAAACGGTATGGACTTTCAGAGAATAACAGAATCACAGAATATTGAGTTGGAAGGGACCCATAAGGATCATTTCAATGACTTCTAGGCTCTGGGAAGTTCTGCAAATTTAACCAGCTTCTTGCTTTGCTTTCTCTCTCCTGTGTTGATAAATACTTCACTTATTCATATTACTGGAATAAAATAATGATGTCCAAGTTTGGAGAATAAATACCTTCGTGGGCTCAATGACTGATCTTCTGTTACTCAGGGATGTTTCACATTAACAAAACTAAGATGTCAAGGAAGCTGGACATATGAGCAATAATAGAGACGTTAGCATTTTTGACTCAATTACTGAGTATATAATTTGGGTATCTTGCATGATTGTGTGGCCTGTGTCAGCAGCTCTGGTGTGCTCAGCCACCACTCACACCTTCTACATCAGATCTCTGTGCCAGCCCAGCTGAAGACACCCTCTTGTTTTCACCAACACTGGGTCAGAAGATCATGCCTCAGCAGAACTGCCTCTGGAGGCTTCCTGAAGGCAGGGCACGCAGTGCTGCTCAGACTTTGGCCTGTGAGTTGTGCACTGCTAAAAATCTGTCCTCCTTTTGAAACCCTGGGAAACACAGGTCTTGCTCTTTCCTGTTCTGAGCTTTGTCCGGTTCTGGGCTCCTCAGTACAAGAAAGACAAGGAGCTACTGGAGAGGGTCCAGCAGAAGGCCATGATGATTTGGGGGTCTGGAGCAGCTTATGAGGACAGACTGTGGGAGCTGGGCCTGTTTAGTCTGGAGAACACTGAGAGGGGATCTCATCAATGCATACATAAATATCTCAAAGGAGGCTGTTAAAAGGGTGGTGCCAGACTTTTTTCAGGGGTGCTTAGTGAAAGGGCGAGGAGCAAGGGCCTCAAAACGAAACGCAGCAAGTTTCACCTCAACACGAGGAAGAACTTCTTCACATTGAAGGTCGCAGAGCACTGGAACAGGCTGCCCAGGGGGGTGGTGGAGTCTCCCTCTCTGGGGACATTCAAAACCCATCTGGACGCGTTCCTGTGTCACCTGCTCTAGGTGACCCTGCTTGGCAGGAGGGGTAGAGCAGCTGATCTCCAGAAGTCCCTTCCAACCCTAACCATTCTGGGATTCTGTGTGATTCTGTTATTTAAAAACCTTCTGTCGGCTTAGCACACGACGGGGCTGAGCACGGGAGGTGCCCGCCGGTCCCCGGAGCGCGGCACAGCGCAGCGCTGGGCACCCCTGCCCGCACACGCCGTGCCGCCGGCTCTGCGCCCGCGGCCGCCCCGCAGCACTCCGGGCACTCGAGGCGCTCCGGGCACTCCGGGCACTGGCGGCACTCCGGGCACTCGGGGCACTGCGGGCACTCGGGGCACTCGGGGCGCTCCGGGCACTGAGGGCACTGGGGGCACTCCGGGCACTGGCGGCACTGGGGGCGCTCGGGGCACTGCGGGCACTCCGGGCACTGGCGGCACTCCGGGCACTCGGGGCACTGCGGGCACTCCGGGCACTGGGGGCACTCGGGGCACTCCGGGCACTCCGGGCACTGGCGGCACTCCGAGCACTCGGGGCGCTCCGGGCACTCCGGGCACTCGGGGCACTGCGGGCACTCGGGGCACTGCGGGCACTCGGGGCACTCGGGGCGCTCCGGGCACTGGGGGCACTCCGGGCACTCCGGGCACTGGCGGCACTGGGGGCGCTCGGGGCACTGCGGGCACTCCGGGCACTCGGGGCACTGCGGGCACTCCGGGCACTGGCGGCACTCCGGGCACTCGGGGCACTGCGGGCACTCCGGGCACTGGGGGCACTCGGGGCACTCCGGGCACTCCGGGCACTGCGGGCACTCCGGGCACTGGCGGCACTCCGGGCACTCGGGGCACTCGGGGCACTGCGGGCACTCCGGGCACTGCGGGCACTCGGGGCACTCCGGGCACTCCGGGCACTGGCGGCACTCCGGGCACTCGGGGCACTGCGGGCACTCGGGGCGCTGCGGGCACTCCGGGCACTCCGGGCACTGCGGGCACTCGGGGCACTCCGGGCACTCCGGGCACTGCGGGCACTTCGGGCACTGGCGGCACTCCGGGCACTCGGGGCGCTCCGGGCACTCCGGGCACTCGGGGCACTGCGGGCACTCCGAGCACTCGGGGCGCTCCGGGCACTCCGGGCACTCGGGGCACTGCGGGCACTCCGGCCGCGGCCCCGGCGCAGGCGCGGGGAGCAGGCGGGGCCCGGGCCGCTCCGCCCGCCGCTCCCGGTGCCCGTGATCCCTGCGCCGTTCCGTAGCGGCAGCGCAGCGAGGCGGAGGAGCGCGGCCGAGTCCGGCCCGCCGCGCTGGCGAGATGGCGGCGCAGAAGATTAACGAGGCGCTGGAGCACATCGCGAAGGCGGAGAAATAGTGAGCGGAGGGCAGCGGGGCGGAGGGTGCGGGCTGAGGGGAGCTGGCGAGCGGCTGCCAGCTCGGCGTCCGCGCTGTCCGGGCCGCCCGGCGCTCATACCCCAAAGAGGCGGTGTGTCCCCTCCTGGCCTGGCAGCGGGGCTGAGGAGACTCCCCGTGTGCCAGGCGGCGGCGCTCGGGAGAAGAGGGGGAGGTAGCGGGGCAGGGGGGCTGGCGGGGAGGGAGTGGGGGGCATGGCTGCTCGGCCCCTCCTGTGTCTGAGGGGAGCCTCCCTGCGGGGCTGGGTGCTGTAGAGGGCCTGCTGCCCCGAACCGGCAGAGCAGAGCGGCCTAAGGCGAAACAGTGGGGTCGGTGAGGTGGTACGGCTGAGAGGCCTGGAGCCTGAGCAGTTTCCTTCAGGGCCTTGTGGCCTCTGTTCCTCCGACCCTGACTGCAGAGCGAGGGCAGTCACTTCTGCCCTTCTGCTGAAGTTAATGGGAGCAAGACAAGTCACAAAATCAGTTAGGTTGGAAAAGGTTTTTTGACATGATCAAGTCCAACCTGTGACCCCACACCACTCTGTCAATTAGACCAGGGCACTGAGTGCTACATCCAGTCTTTCCTTAAACGCACACCTCTGGGAACGGTGACTATCACCTCCCTGAGCAGCCCATTCCAATATCTAATAACCCTTTCTGTGAAGAATTTCTTCCAAATGTCCATCCTGAACGTCCCCTGACACATTTTAAGGTTATGGACAAGTGGCAGAAAAGAGTTATGGAGACCGTGTTGGATAAAAGGGCTTGACTTTGCTGATGTGGTGTGTGTTTGTTTCCTACCCGTGAGAAATGTGTGATTGTGGCTTCAAAGGCCAGTACTGATGTTTATCTTGGAAGGCTTAACATCTGTGATAGTCTGTAATTTTGTATTTTAACACTGAATATAGCCATTTTGCTTATAAGTCTCAATTGCATGGACTACAGTATAGATGTAATAGAGCTGACTAATCCAAGGATGCCGTCGTTTTTGAAAGAGTAGTGACAGGCCCTCTGGAAATCATGGATCAAAAGTATAAGTTGTCATAGGGGGAAGACTTCAAAATTGAAAAAAACCCATCATATATTACTGAAGTTGCTTGACTGAAAGTACCCTCCAGCAGAATTAATTTTAAGCTTATCTGGAGAGCACTTGGAATAAAAGGCAACCTCAAATTGTGTAGATTGAGTGCATTGTGTATTTCAGCTTGATGCATTTGAGACTCTCTGTGATAAAAATAACACTATATAAAGGCTTGTGTTAGAGTTACATACTGTGGTTTTCATCCAAGTAAGACCACAAGACCACCTTAGTGTCCATATACAACTGTTTTGCCAAGTAGAGAGAGAATGTATTGCATATGATGTGTTGGCCTACAACAAATATGCGAGTGGACTCTAAAGTTATGGTAATTTTAAAATTTGTTTTAGAAGTGAGGAAGTCAGCATACTGAATTCCAAGTTGCCTAATGACTCACCTGATTTTCCAGTGTACATTTTTCCCTATGTATTTATGCCTACATGTGGCATCTTTTAGTGTCACGGTCTATTTTAGACATATAAATGACTTACGAGGTTTTGTGGGTTTTGTATTGGTAAGTAAATTCTTTTATTTGTGTATGCGTTGGAGAGTCTTTGGTAATTCTCAGGAGCAAAAAAAAATCCTGTAGAGGAATGCTGGAAACTTCCTGATGCGTGGAAAAAAAAAATTGTCAGGTGTTGTCATTAGAAATCTGGAGAAGATATATTGGTGTAGGAGGAAGTATTTTTCTTCTGCTGACTTCTTACTGCTGAGAAGATGGACTTGGGAAGACTCTCTGGGAATAGTGGAAGCATGTTAGGGTGAGGGTTGTAACTGTGGGAGATAATTGCAGTGCTTTATGCAACTCTTAACAGTGCTGGCATTTGTTTTTACAGTAGTGATGCCACTTTAGTATTGACATATAAGTAATTGCTCCTTTCAGGGGTATTCTGAAGTTTGAAATATATCTGAAGTGCCCTGAAGGTAAAACATAAAATCTTTACTAATTGTTTCTTGTGTTTTAGCCTGAAAACTGGATTCTTAAAGTGGAAACCAGATTATGACAGTGCAGCTACTGAATATGGGAAGGCAGGTATGTGTGGCTGTAAATATGGCCATATGTATTTCATAGTTTCAAAGTATTTATTAAGCTTAGTCCCTGCTAATGTTTTACATATTTTTATTACATTGCTGTGTAAGTAAAACTGTTGTGAAGATTAAACATAAGATGAAACAACAAAAAAATCCTCTTGGTAGCACTGTAAGGTAAATTTCATGTTGTACTTGGAGATCTGGAAGAGTTTTCAAAACCAATATTGTCTTCAAGCTTACAGCTTCTGTTTTTTATATTGCTATATGTGACGCAAATAAAATTTTCTTTCCTTCTTTCACCTTGTCCACCCCCAAATCCTGTGACTTTATCTACAAAACAACAGATGTTCAAGCTGGTTTTAAAATTTTGCTTTATCATCATCTTATTTCATAAGTCCTGTCAAAGACTGTCTCAGTAAGGTGAAATGCTGCCAGATTGGTTTGTTCTTTCCTCCCTTTTTCCACTATCAAGTGATACACTGAATATAAAATCCTTACTAGTCGATTTTTTTTTGTTCTTAAGCACTTTCTTCTTTCTCATAGTAGTAATTTCTTGTGGTCTCTTGGCTTCTTACTGTAGGCATTCCTTCTTATTCATTTAAGACTGAATAAAAAAATACAAACTTGGAAGAACAACTGGAGCATTTATAAATTGAAATTTATTTTAAATCTTACTTTAATATTTTATCAGTTAAATGAGATAGAAATACATATTTGTACCCTGAAGTGGTTGTGCTGATGAAGTTATGGGTATGCTTTGTTGGTGGCACACTTCTGTTCCTACTGTACTGATTTTGTATTAACCTCTAAGGATTAAAATGATATAAATACGCATTCCTCCATTTCTATAATTAAAATACAGAATGAGTGAGTTTCAAAGTCCAGCTAAACATATTGAGAGCTATGTATGATATTGTAGTGGTATGGAAGTGGTGTTGACAATAAATGTCTTTAATGGTAACTATGTAACTAATGAAACAAGGAGAGCCGTCTGGGATTTTTGGGAAGGCCTTGGTAAACTGTAACCTTTCATTTAAAGAGCCTGTTTGCATCTTTAGGTAGCTAAACTCTTGAGCAGCACTGGTAAAAAGAAGACAATGTCAAGCTGTAAATAAAAACTCTTATTTGTTTTCTTGCAGCTGTTGCTTTTAAGAATGCCAAGCAGTTTGACCAGGCAAGAGAAGCCTGTTTACGGGAAGCTGAGGCGCATGAAAACAATAAAGCGTATCTTTTCATTGACTGAGATTCTTTCTTTCCAAGAAGCTGACTAGTTGCTACTTAGATTGGAGTAATGGGGGCTGGTAGCAGGTTGTTTAATGTATTTGCACATTTTGTCAGTGTAACAGAATTGCTTTTTAAAGGACTGTTTCTGTGTGCTCTGAGTGGAAAAATTAAAGAACTCTCAGTTAGAAAATCAGTGTTGTCCCCAATAACAGCTGACAGGTACCTGAGATATCTAGGTACTGCTTCAGAATTTAATTGTTTTTTAATTACCTACTAATGCATAATATAAACTAAATGAAGCTCTGCCATTATTACAGTACTTGTAGTACTATTTAATAAGCAGGAAGGTATTTTATGTAAATGTACTTTTTACAACTTTATATTCAGCTGTACATTGGTATGTTGCATTTATTCTGTTCTTAGAATTATTTATTTTTGACAACTTGCCTGCAGTTGCAGTAGGTTCGATTTGCCTTTATGGGGTTTCTTGCTTTGAAGTTAGTAGTTGTGTAAGATTTTGTACATTAATATTTTTCCTGCATTATATTTTTTGTGGCTTTTGTCCTTGACTTTGACAATTTTATGTCCAGTCTCTTTCATGCTGCCAAGTAAGTATGGAAGTGCTAAGTAATCTGAAACTCATTTTTTAACGTACAAGCATGAACTGTCATTTTGATCTTAGTGTAGTAAATGTTCTGATTCAAGTAATTTTGCTGCTTCAAAATTAGTTCAGTGGAAGTGGAAGCTAGGAAAGTCTGAAAACCTGCAATGGCCACCTGAAGACATTATGATATCGGCATTCTTCAGCACCTTTTGATAGCAAATATTTTTTCTTAGATGAACTTCTCATAATTTTGAAATTCTACACTGTTGAGCTTATAAAGAAATTTTTAATTAAAAAGTACTTCAGAGATGACAATAATCCAAATATTGCCTGGGGATCAGATTAGAATAGATTTTTCTGTGGAGTGTGGTTGGATTTTGTGGAAGATAAAGTTACATGTGTGCCATGTAATTAAATAAAACACTTGAAACACCCTCAAAGCATTAAATATTAACAGTGAAGATGTTAGATAGTCAATGCATGTTAACTTTTGCTGCATAACTACAGCTTGTTGTAATACACCATCTCTAACCAAATTGTACATTTTTTTTCTCTGCAGAGCTTATGAACAAGCTGGCATGATGCTAAAGGTATTGTCATGTACTAGTTTTTATTTTTAAGTTCTATTTTATAGTGACGAGTATTGTGCACTGGACCATTTTACAAATATATGTAAGCAAATTGCATATTCAGGTGAAATTTTTTTGTTGACTCATAATCCCCATCTATACCTTCAGTAGATTAGGAAAGCAACATTTGTATTTGGGGGGAAAAATAGTCTTCCTTTTGTAGAAGGAAAGAAGAGTACTTCATGTCAGAGGGTAACAGAAAAGTGGTGCTGCTTTTGCTCCAAACTACCACGAATTCATGACCGACACAGAAGTTTAATACTTAAAAGTGAATTTTATGGAGTTGGTGGTCAACTTTCACCAGCTCTACAAGTTTGAAAATAAAAATTATAATCCTAATAAATAAGGTGTTGCAATTTGCTTTGATTTGTGTCCTTGCACATAAGCTCCTTTCCTGACAGGAGTGTCCTGTGACTGTTGCCTTGTAGGAGATGCAGAGGCTCCCTGAAGCAGTTCAGCTGATCGAGAAAGCCAGTATGATGTACCTGGAGAATGGCACACCAGACACAGCAGCCATTGCACTGGAACGGGCTGGAAAGTGAGTCTGAGTTATTGGTGGTTAGAATCTGTGCAGGGCATGGGTATGTCTGTGGTTTTCTTTTATGTCTTTTTGATGCTTTCAGGTAAAAAAATATTTTCCTTTCATCTGAAGAGAAAGTATTGATGTTTATTACAGGTTAATAGAAAATGTGAGTCCAGAGAAGGCTGTGCAGCTCTATCAGCAAGCAGCATCAGTGTTTGAAGTAAGTGGGGGATTTTTGCGGGTGTTTTTTGGTTTGTTGGGCTTTTTCTTTCAGCTGTAAAGTAAAGGAAATGCCTAAGATTAGGTACTAAATTATGTTTCCTTCATTTTACGTCAGTGGCTGAGTAATGAAGGTTAAGGCTTCTCGTGCTGTAGAGAAGGAGATGACAAAAGTTAGAAGTCAGTTTGCTTTGCCTTTTTCTCAGTTTAGGACTTGATGGAATCTGAATTTTGTAGATTGAGTTTTCTGCCTCTTGTTGGGCAGCACAGAGGGTAGAGAACATGTCTGCTGTGGAGTCCTGTAACCCAAAATAATTTGAAATCCCTGAATGCACGGAAGAGAAGATTTTGCTTGGTGCTCTACCTGTTCCATGAGCCAATGATTTGCCTTTTTGCAAGTGGCTTTGATGTACTTCTCTATTGTCAGTTGTCACGTGTTTCCAGATTAGCAAATCTGCATTGACATTCCTCTGTTCCTCTGCTGATCCATACAGGAGCTGGCTATGGAACTTGGGAGCACCAATACACTTTGTGTTTCCATTGAGTGTGTGACCTACTGATAAAAATAACTAACAGTTGGTCTGAGTTACAGGTGACACACTTAGATTAAAGTCTAGTGGTCTTAACTCTGTGCAAATGAAATAAGAATGTATGAATTCTTTTTTTTCTTCTCTAGAATGAAGAACGTTTACGGCAGGCATTAGAAATGCTAGGGAAGGCATCAAGACTTCTGGTCAGAGGACGCAGGTATAGCTTTCTCCCCTTTTGTTCTTTCAATGTGTTTCAACCTTAAAATGTGATTTTGATTGTGTTTTTTTGTCTTGGTGTTGTTGGGTTTATGTACTATTAATTCTTGTTTGAGACATGCTTCAAACTAAGATCCAGTTTCTTGGTGGGATATGCTGTGTTCATCCAGGAACCACCTGTTTTGTGTTCTGGGATGGGAGAATGTGAGCTGAAAGACTTTTGCTCTGTTTGTTGAAAGCAAACCAGTTTTCATTAATTCTTAAACTACTTCAGGATTTTTTTTTTTCCCCCCTACACTAATAAGTAGAAAGTACTTGAAAGTCTTCTATAGCTGTGGAATATAAAACAGAGGAATTAGGACTAACCTGAGGAAAGAAATCAGTTTGCAGCAGTCTGATTCTGGACTTCTTAAAGAAGAGTGAATCTTGGAGTCTCAGTGAGACAAGTGTAATTGTAAATTGCTTGCCCCAAACTTGACCTTCAGTTCATCTTAGACTTGCTTCATTGGAACATTTAGGTTCTTTAAGAACTATATTGCTAGTTCATGGATCTCAGACTTACAGATGCTTATAGTAACCTCAGGACATACAGAAATGTGTTAGGGTATGTAACAAAGCATTCATCTTGTACAATGTTACAACAACCAAGGTTTCTCTGAATAAATACCAGAGATGTTCTTAGCACGTACATAAAAGGAATTGCTGATTGTATATTTACCTACTCTGTTGCTAAGATCTACTGCTGATTTTTAGTTGTGTTGCTTTTTATTCCAGTAGACTTGCCACTGTATTAGTTAAACACTTTGCAATCAGCCTTGGGTTCATTGTGCTGTATTCCTGGCACTGATACTCCTGTTTATTTGGTTTTTAGATTAGATGAGGCTGCATTGTCTCTTCAGAAGGAAAAAAGTATCTATAAGGAAATTGAGAACTACCCCACTTGCTATAAGGTAAATTCTAAGAGACAACTTCTGATAATATGTCTCAATTTTTTTATTTTTGTAGTTAATGACAGCTGATATCTGACAGATGATGGGTACCTCTTGATTAAGGTTTCTTGCTAAATGATGAGAGTTTGTGGTAGTGGTGTTTCCCCAAACTTTAGCTGTACTTTTATAATTTTAAAGATAAGTTGTTGTTATATACAGGAGCTGTCAAAACCAAACAACACATAAAAAATAAAGATGTTATCAAAAATAAAAAACTACAAAAACTGTTACTTGGGACAACAGTTCATTAAAATGTTATAGGAGATAACCTATTTCATACCAGCTGAGGAGATGGCTCTACTTTTTCTCTGGATTGTTCCGACTCACTTGTGTCAGTATCTTAGGATGATTGTGAGTTATGACCTTTCTCATACTAGATATTAACAGTCTACCATTTTTCTCATATTTTATTGTTAATTTCTAAAGAAACATTAGGCTTACTTTTTTGTTGTTGTTTTTGTTTAGAAAACTATTGCTCAAGTCTTAGTGCATCTTCATAGAAATGATTATGTTGCTGCAGAAAGATGCGTGAGGGAAAGCTACAGGTAAGTCTACTTTGTGTCCTATAATTTTAAACTGAATGTTTCACTGGTGTTAGGTCTATCTTGCTTGACATTGTTCTTTCATAAATTTATAACCTGCACTTCTGTTGACTTACAGTACAATAATAATGTTCCCTGGTGTATGGCTAGCAGGAATCTTTTTCACACATAACAGATTTAGCTGTAATGGCTACAGTGATTCTTCTTAACAAACCTAAAATAAAAAGTCATAAAGAACTAGTTATCTTGCTTATACTTTCCAAATCTCCAGTTTTATATATAGAAACTCATTACAATTTTTCTGTATGTAAAGTGGAGAAAGAGTTTGTTGAGTAGTGAGGGAAAAGAAATTAAAAATCTAATATTCTTGTTTTGTCTTGACTATGATTGTGATCTTATTCTCAGTGTGTACACTAATATTGGTTAAAGTTCAATTTTTATGGATGTGATTCATGTACCCGAACAAATCAACCCTTAATTTCCTTCAGTATACCAGGATTTAATGGAAGTGAAGACTGTGCAGCACTAGAGCAACTTTTAGAAGGGTATGATCAGCAAGATCAGGATCAAGTTTCTGAAGTCTGTAATTCTCCACTCTTCAAATACATGGATAATGATGTAAGTAGGCAGATCATGTGATTGGGGTTTTTTCAGGATAAGAGGGTGTTTTTTTTCCTAGTAGAGGAAAATAAGAAGGGCACAGTCTATGTATTTATTGTGACTTGCTGCCATGCTGCCCTGTGGCTGTGAGCTTCCTGTGTTCTTTTACTTTGCCTGCCAGTGATGGTGCTGCCTGCCTTTCAGATGGTGTGAAGGATTAGGTGAAAGAACAGCTTGTTAAGGATTTGCTGAATTTGTTTAATGAGTTGACCAAAATTCAGTTCTCTTCTGCTTGCTTCCTTAAGGGCCAGAACAGTTTGCTGCTTCTGCTTTTTCTCAGAAATACCCTGCAGCAGATAAATGTGCATAAACATGAGCAGACGTGATGCCTGCAGGATGGTATCACTGAATGTTTTTTTTCCATTGCTTATTCTTAGCAAGGTACTCATTAAGGAAAGATTTTGAATTTGGAGCAAGTAGTTGTGTCTCTTTCCCCACCATTTTTTATTTAATTGTATTTGTAAATTGTAGGAAGTATAAGATAGGAAAGGTGTGAAGCAGTGGAAACACCCATCCCTACCTAACCTTGTAACAGTATTGACTAATTTTACTTCGTTGAATAGTAAAAATGAAGTTACTAGTCTTGCTGAACAACACTTGTAAGACTTTTTACATGATCTAATACTAGATAATGTATGAAGAGCTGCATATGGAATTATTTCTTTTCTACATAAAGCTTGAAATAGAGAAGCTATGTGGCCAATTTATTTGATAATAAACAGCATCAATACAGATCTTGTATGCCATTCTCAGACTATTTGAGAGAAAAATGAGCCAATATTATGTTTATTCCAAGCTGGAAAGATACACCCTGAGAGCATCATCACTCTGTTTCTATACTGAATGTTTCCTGCTTGGTTATTGTGAGCATCAATTTTATGATAGTACAGAAATTAAACTTGCCTTGTTATTGTCAGTATGCCAAGCTTGGTCTTACCTTGGTGGTCCCAGGAGGTGGAATCAAGAAGAAATCGCCAAATGCTGCCCAAGACAAAGCCAGAGGACCAGCTGCAGTGGGCTCTCATGCTGATGAGGAAGAGGATGAATATTCTGGTGGACTATGCTAGCTACAGACTAGGTTGTCTTAAATATCTGACTGACTTGTGATGCTGAGCATATCCAAAGGTACCAGATTTACCAGAGCTTCATTGCAATTGTGATATGGGAATCCTAATACTAACTTGGCAGCTTCTGGGTGCAATGCAGGAGAAAAAGCATGATTGTACCCATCATCTTGAAACATCCTTGGACTTCATCTCTTCATCCTTAGGGCCCTGCCTTCAGCTGACAGGAAAAAAATTGAGAAAAGTTTTACTAAAAGCACAGTTTAAAAGAAACCAAAACCTCAGAAGCACTGGAGGGAGTGTGGTACAAAATTTTAAACGCTGGATTTCAACAGCTGACACTTTTGGTCCCAGTAAGATGTTCGTGGTTGCTTTCGGAGTTAAATGTATGATCATTCATCTGGCTATTTATTTCCTGTTTAAGCAATTTAAGGCAGACTGTGCCAGGCAGGATTTGCACTTGTGTAAGCACTAGGGGGAGCATTCAGTTTGTTTTCACCATGTTTTTACTCCACTGGGGGGTATTGTTTTAATACCTTAATCTTTATAAGCCGTATCCATATGAGTGGGGAAAACACTAAGTCAGGTAGATTGAATTTATCTTGCAAGCTTAAAAATACGTACCTGTCTTTCCTCTTAAGAAATTTATTGACCTGAAGTCTTTAGAAATAAATAAAGAAGTCCATAGTGTTTGTGACATGCACCTTAGGAGTGAACAACCATCCTTAGCAGTGTTTTTGAAGTGTGCCATAACCAAAAAAAGAAACTGAAGTTAGCAGGTAACATGTGCTGAATATAAACTTCTGAAGACAGACGTTTAATGAAAACTTAGATGAAATGTTTCAGGGATATGTTTGAGTTTGTGAGTGTCCTAGGTGTTTATTTGCTAATCAGTATGCTAGTCTACGAATACATTTGATTCTTTCATATTTTCAAAGCATAGAACACGGATCTTCTATAAACAGCATTTTTCTAACTAGCTTAGAGTCCAAGGTAACCAAATTTTAATGCATCTTCTCTATTTGGTTTCAAGTCATCATGTGTTTTGCAAGCTTCTTTAGTGTCTTAAATCTATTTCACCATTTTATGCTTAAAAGTCGTCAACTCTAGACTGTGGCTTGTTTCTTCAGCAGGACCTAATCAAGGTCTGCACTAAGGTGACATCACTTGGAATCCAGCAGGGATTTGTGTGTGATGCCCAAAGCTCTGTAAAACAAGAGACCCAAAAGCACAGTGTTAAGTGTTGGGACAGTTTCTGCCATATTAAGGAATTGGATGTCATAAAAAATATCAAGCATATCTCTGACAAAATTGTGTTGGGCGTAATTGTGATGAAGGTTCAACTTCTAGAGGGCTAAGGCTCAGTTTCCTTGGGGTGCATAGCACTCAGTAGCATTGAGATGGGAGCACAAACTGCAGCGTAATTTGCACGCAGGGCTGCTGTAGAAAGTCACATTATTCAATTTAATGGGTGTTCAAAAACCAGTATTGTGTCTTTGTCTTGTATAATAATAACTATGAGTTTTAAAGCTATTTGAGATGCACCTGTAGTTCTTCACTATCTGATGGGTAATTTCCCTTTGGTATTATGATGTATATAAAAGTTTCGGCTCTGTGAAATTTTAGGAAATGAGTTGCTTTTTTCTGAGAATGCTTGCAGGTATACATGAAAGATGGTTTTGAAGACTTTCCTAGAATTCTAGAGCTCTTCTAGATCTTTTGCTGTTGGAGCAACTCACTTCATTTTAACTGAAGGGTAACTTCTGCCTTCTGGATTTGTTAATCAAGTTGAACATACATTTTTTATGGGGAGTCTTTATCGCAGGTAGAAAAAAAAATGCACATGTAGGAACTCAGGGAACGCTAAGTAATTTTCTTCAAGCATTTCCTGCTCCTTGTAGTTCTGGAATCAGTTTTATTGTGTGATCCCAAGGAGTCTGCTTTTTGTGTGTGTGAACAATTGCATGTATCTGAAATGATGAGGTGCAAGAAAACTGGGAACTTTGTGTGCTTCTGTGGAAGAATTTGCAGTTTTATTTAAACTGTGCTTGTAACACTAACAGGCCCTTAAAAGAAAAATTAAAATTTATGTGTTACATTTTTAAAACATTCTTTCCATAGGGCTAAAAAAACCACATAGATGTGCAACACTGTCTTTCCCCCTCCCTCAAGTTGTTTGTTTTTCTGTTCTGTGCCAAGTGTGGAAAATCTGGGACAAAAGTGGCTGGTACTAAACATGTTAAGCTGCCATTAAATTGACATTTCTGATTCTTAGTAGAAGAATCTTACTCTTTAATTGCAATGTTGCTGCAAAGACCAAATCTGCAGAAATGGAAGCATCTGAAAATAAGATGGTCTATTTTATATAACTTATTCTCCTATTTTAGACAGTAAAAGTGTGTTAGGAATGTTAACTGCCTTTTAGTAAATGTTTAACTATAGAAGAAACTGTCTGTATATTATGTGTTAGTGTTTGTTTCTATCTTTCAAAGCAATTTGCACACTGATGTAAATACCATTTAAGTGATCCAAAATAGAAAAGATAACATTTACAGCAAGAGAGTTTCCAAAACCAGTGTTGACTATAAGAAAAAAAATAAATTGTGCATGAAGGCTGAGCAGTGGCCGATGCAATGTATATGTAAAATCAGAAGATTTCTAAATTATCTGTAACTTAATACTCAGATGATCAAGTGCAGTGTGAAACCTGTGCTTTACTTGTTCTTTTTCCAAATCTGTGGTGTAATAGAGTACAAAATGGTGTTTGTGACAGCTCTACAGATGCTGCCTCTTGAGAAGAGGCTATGTTTCACCAACATGAAAAATAAAACTTGAAATTAATGCATGTGTGGTAGCTTTCTCTGTTGTTGATCAGGTCCTGCTGAGGCCTACCATTTGAAAATGAATATTAATTATATTTAATTTGTCACTGGGATAGATTTTCAAAGTGGTTTTTGGCATGAGAATGTAAGCTTCTCATTATTCAGTTGGATCCAATGGGGAGTTTGAAAAACAACTAGATTTCACACAATTTAAAGATGCAAATTCTGTAACTCTTTGGAGACTTCATAATTGTAGAAAAATCTCCTTTTCTACTATTTTAAACTGAAACTTGCTGGAATATTTGAAGGCTGAAGAATCTGGCACTGAAGTTCTACAGTGTAACAGGAATTGTTCCTCAGCTGCTGCAAATATGGAGCTGTGTAAAATGATAAGAACTAAGCTGCTCTCAGGAAATAAAAAAACAACAGCCTTGTCATCTAAATTTATAATAAGTAGTGAACTTTTTTGGATGCAGGAAATGGAAAAAAGAAGTGACCCCAACCTCTACGACTAGTAGTGGTAATAAAATTGGAGGAAGTAGATGTAACTTTAGAGAGCAGAAGGGAACCACTTGGGATCTGTGGTTGGAGCCCAAGCAGGCACATTAATCTCCGAGTCAAATGATCTGTAGAGGCCAGCATGCCCAGGAGCTGGGCTCGTCTCCTCCTCTGCCTCGGTACCTGGTGGAGAGGATGTGCAGAGTGTTGTCTCTGACCACCTTCCTTGGTTGGTGGGTTGGCGGGTCTTGGTTTCAGAGCCGCTGCTGTTGCCCTTCCGCCGTGATTTCCAGTGTAGCCGTCAGCCTGGAACGGGAGCAGAGAGGCAGCTGCATGGATGCACGTACGTTTTGAGAACATGTGGCTGTTGTGATTCATCTGCTGAGTCCAGTGGGAATAGTGGTGAGGAGCGTGGCCGGACTTGGCAGTGCGCGCTGCCAGCATCTTCACTGGTGTGTGACCAGTTTGGACTGCGCAACAGAAACGTTCCAGTCCTAGAGTGACAGAAGCGGGCCCCCAGTATGTGCACAGTGAAAATGGGTTGCCATTAGTTGCCTCGCTTGTTTCCGATTTGTATTGACGTACCTTTATTTTGCGTTGTTTCTGAGCTCTGCGTAACCCGGCGTGGATCTGTTCTCCCAAGAGCGTTGTTCCCTCTTAGCGCTAGATGGTGCCGCAGAGCTGGCATGGGCCTTTCCTCCGCTGCCGGCAGCCGCCGCTCCATGTCCGGAACAGCTTCTGCCTTTAAATGTGCTCAGCTGGAGTATTGGTTTGGTTAGAAATACCCACACGGGGACCTGCTCTTGCTGCTGCTTCTCGTGGCTTGAAACACCTGCCTGAAGTCAACTTACGAAGACAGCTTAGGTTGTTGTGTTTTCACTTCTCTGAATATGGGCCTGGGAAATTGAGTGATTAAGAGCTGGGTTATGGATAGTGGATGGGTGGGTGGCTGAATAAAACAGTAGCCAGTGTGCCCTATAACCTCCAGGGCTGGCTGTTTCTGCTATGGCTGGCGCTCTTACTGCAGCCACAAAATTTTGTGAAATACCTTGTGGACAGAAATCAGCAAGTATAGGGGGCAGGGAAATGAACACAAAATGGAAGAAGTGAGGAAGCTGGTCGTCAGGCAATGGTATGCTGATGGATGGAACAGAGAGCTCCTGCTGTAATTTGCTGAAAGGAGTTTGCTTTAAAAAAATATGCAACTTCCTGAGAAGCAGGGAGGGAAGGATGAGGATGGCACGACTGCTCTCTCCATGCTGGGGAGAGGTTCTTCTGCTGTGTGCCATGTGAGGCAGTATGAACACGGACACATTACATCCCTTGCCTGTCACTAACTGACTGGGATTCAGGAATGGAAGGTAAAACTTTGTAGCAGCAGACAGGGACTTCTTTGTGTGTGGAGCTGACAACTTTCTAGCCAATGCTTGCTGTGCTGCACTGCTCAACAAATGTCCCAGAGTAATTGTGTTGGTAATAACAGAGCAGAGAATTCATGAAGTGTAAAGACCTATGGTACCCCATGTGTTTTGTGGGTGCCAACTATTTTATTTAATTGACCACCATCCAGTAATTTTCTGGCTTCTCTCTTGTGTCAATGCATGATTTTCCAGTTTGAATGACTGGAGAAAGAACGAGGATCCTCTCAGCTGTACTGGAGCCCGGAGCACAAGTTGGGTGTATAAGGAGTGGCTGATTAAAGCTGGGTGGACTTGGGGGGTAAGGCAGCTGTGTAGCAACACCAACTGAGCAAAATATTTTAAAGCTTTAGTAACAGAGCTGCAGGAAAAGTAGTATATTTTAAAATTCTCCTTTAAGTAAGACATGATCTGGTAACTTCTGCTACTGCCTTAACATTTATCTTCCCAAATTTAGAGATACTGCACCCCGTGAGAATTCCTGAGAAGTCATTTTCTTTGAAACACCATCGGAGAGTTATTTCTCACCACTTTGAAACACTTCAATCTAATCTTGATACAAGACATGAGTTTGGTGACAGGCCCCGCTGCTGAGAAACCCTGGAAAGTGAAAGAAAACACCCTTGTTTTCTGTTGATTCAGGATGTTTTTTTTTTTCCTTTTTAGATCTTAGTATTCTCTAATATAAGGATTTATTTTTCCCTTTGTAGCTCATGCAGGTTAGTATGCAATCTGAAATTCAAATAACTGTTTTTCTGTATCTGTCATCCTGCAGCCATTAGGGAGCAAAAGATTTCTTGTGCACACTAGTCACTTTTTGGTTCTGGGTATGCTAACACAGAACTACTTGTGATCTCTTCATGGATAGGCTGTCAAATGGCTTCACATCTATGTGATTCTGCTACCTCTTTTTCCCCTGGAGATGCCATGATGATGTTGGAACAGGTATGAATGCCTCATGGTATTAGTGACATGCAACCAAGGTAGTACGTGCCAGTAGCAGCCTGAATGCGCACACATGCTTTATGCTTATCCCTACTGGCACTTATATCATGATAATTTTTATTTTAGAAGGTCATGGATGTCTAAATCAGGAACCATAGTTCAGAAATAGTGTTTCTTCACAAGACTGAAGTGCAGTAATAGAATGACTTGAAATTTACTGTAATTTGAGCTATTCATTAATTCCTTCAACACTTTCAGGGAGATTTCTGTTTCCAGGATAAATTTCTATGTATTTGTTATGCAGGAATCAGATACGGGAAAACTCTCCACATCTGTGATCACTCTACTTGACTTTGAAGTATTTTGTTAAAAATGTAGGAGGGGGGAATTCAGAGTAATTTTTTTCAGGGTATTTCAGGAATAGTGCCTGTTGGATTTTCTCTGAGTTTGTATTGTGGATAATTCCGCTGATAACTATATGTTGTATTGTATTGCTATAATAAAAAAATTGGCCACTTTTAAATACAGATACTGCAGCTACTAGGACTTTGATATTTATGAACCAGAATATAGATTCACTGTGACTGAATATAGAGAGACTAGGAGGCAATGTGATGGAAGGGAATGAACTTAGAGAGAAGAAACCAAGGAGGATTCCAGCCCAGTGCTGAGTACTTATGCCCTCTTATGATTTCCTGATCATAGCCATGGAGAAGGGTGAAGGAACAGCTGGAGACATATTTTTTTTGACAAATATATATTTGTTTGACAAATACGTATTTGTTTGACAAATAAAAGAACAGCAAGATGAGTCACACATCTGATGGCTTGTGTAAATCACAGAAGTCACCATTTTTCTCAGATACTTAGAGGTAGTTTGAGAATAATTCTGATACAAGGCAGCAGGGGAAAGCATTTTTTAAGATGTCCCTTCAATTAATGTCAAATTTAGACTATTCTGTTCTAAAGCATTTGTTCAGTGGAGTTTCCAGATGCATAGCAACTGAACAGAGAGTGTAATAAAGGGGATCCTGTTTGCTGCATTGTTTCCTTTCCTTTTTAGTTGTGTGTGTTTTGTCTTTGCTGCAGGAGCAGGAGTGTTCCTTGAAGGCTTTGCTGTGTATCACGTTCTGGGGGGGTTGTTTTGTTTATGGGGAGGTTTGGGTTTTTTTGTTTGGGATTTTTTTCTTCCATTTATGCTGAAGAGAAACCACACCTTTGCTTTGAGTGGGTATTCCAGTAAGTTTTCACCCTTTTGACCATTTCTTGAGTTCTCAGCACCTTATTAAAATCATTGCTTTTTAATTGACAAAGTGCTGATCTTGGTTTGTGTCCATTGACGAGAAACAGTGGTAGAGTTAATGTACTATCATGAATCTGGAGCAGATGGAAAAACTCATGGTCTTTGTCAGGAATCCAGGATGCACTGTGTTGGTGGCAGCAAGGCTGGCATTTTGTCACTGTTTTCCATTTTTATCTTTGACCAAATATAAATAATGAGTGAATATGGCACAAAATCATTGATTTAGGCCATGCCCATGTTGAGAGTTGTAGTAGATCAAATGAAGGCTTGAATTTAAAATGTACAAACTATTTATGCACCCTGAAGCAGACTTTAGCAGCTCTGATTTGTCACCAAACTCTTTTAAGTGTGGAATTCATACTCCTTTAAGTTGGTGTGGCCCACTAATATAGTACATGCCATATGATACAGAATTATAGCATTTTGAGAGATTTTGAGCTGGGTTAAATGTGAATTAATTGCTTAAAATAGGAATGCTATGGTTTTTGTCAGTCTTCTAAGTTATTTCTGTGTTGTTATTTGTGTCTTTGGCTCTCCTCCCGATTTTCCTAAACTTCATTTGTAAGTAGTTTTTAAAGATGTTGATATTCCTGATTTCTATATGAATGGTTGGAAGTATCTGGCAGTGATTTTCTCTTCAGATGAAGATTTAAGTTGCTCCTAGACAGCTGTGGTATATTTTTGTTCACCTTGTCAATCTCTGTATTACATTTGTCCCTATGGTTCACTTTGTTTAAGCAATGCCATGTTACATATCAACCATGTGAGTCAGACTGTCTTACTTCATGGCTTTCAAAGTGTTCTGGGCTTTTTTTGGATGGATGACTGGCAGCCTGTGGACCTTTGGCAAACTCTGATAGCCAGGCTGTAATCAAATTGTTTGGAGCAGAAGTCTAGGACAATTCTTGATTGTAATCTTGTTTCTGCTGGTTGAGCTCTTTAATATAAATGTCCCAGTGCAGGAGGGGGAGGTTCTATGAAGACCCTGGAAGCTGCACATCTGCACTGAAGTTAAAAGAATCAAAGGGTGGAACTTTTTTAACCAACAGGAGAGAATGAAACACTGTGATAGTCTGTGCACAGATTTGTCTGCACCCATGACTGCATATGCCTTTAAAAAATCAATTTCAGGAAAGGATGAGAAATAACTAAAATAAGGAAATGACATTTATTCTTTATTCCCTCAGTAATGCAGATTTTAAAAAAAATAATTATGGATGCTTTTATAGCCAATGTTGCAATCACAGAGCTAGAAGTAAATTCTGAAGTCTAGTTCCAGATCTGGATCATCAATTGAATGTCCCTGGAGCTCAGTGTGGTAGATAAGTTGTAGTCCAGTGTTCTCCAAGTGCATATTAAGCAGTAAACTCTCTCTCCCTCTCTCTCTCTCCTGTTAACATATTTGCCTCCAGACAGAATACAGCAGATGCTCAGCTGTGCAAGGTGCACAGCCTTGAGGCAGCCAACTATACCCACTGGCCAAAATTCCTGCAGCGAAGGATTGCAAATTTTGGCTTTCTACCCTTTCTCCCAGACAGGCTTCCATGGCAGGCAAGGGCTGGACTGAGACTCCTATATGTGTTTACCAGTCACAGACTCCCTCTCTTGGGGGAAAGACACTCACTTTCTTCTTCTGTCAGGGTTCCTAAATGCTGGACTGTGCTTGCCAAGGCACTGAGTGGAAGAGACAAGTGGGCAGGGAGATTGAGGCCAAGGATGAGTTGGAGGTTGAAACAACATCTACCATTTGTCAAGGTCATTAATTTCCAATTGTCTTTGAGCTTCTTTGGGCTGTTTGAGTTATTACTGAAAACCAGCGGTTTCCAGAGCTGAAGGATCCACAACATAATAGTATGCAGAAACCCCACAGTGCAATAATATGAAAAATAGTTCTCTCTAAATACTACTACAGTATAGATTTAAAATAGGAACTTGATGTTGTTTAGACTAATTGCTGGACTGATTAGCCTTCCATCATCACTTCTGGTTCTGCTACATGCCTTAGTTTAGCTTTTCTCTTCTGTCATGAGAATTTATTGTCACATATTGTGGTCATAACCCTGTCACACCCAGTGATCCTATACTGGCTTGCTCTCCTTGTGTTTGTTACATATAAATTGCCATGTTTCATTCTGTTGGTTTAAGAGATTGTTAATTAGACAGTTCCTAAGCAGTAATGCCACGTAGGAATAAATCTGCCAGACAGTAACATTGCCGTAACTCTCCAGTTACAGTGGGTGGGTAACCTGAGATCAACAGCATTTGTATTTTGCCTTTAGTGAAACCAGGGCTGAATGAAGAGTTCTGGAAAGGTATAAACGTATCTGAAGTATTGGCATTCAGAAATATGAAAAAACCTCTGAATATGCATTGAAATCTTTAGCACTATCTGATATATTGTCTATTACAGTCAGTCCTTAGTTAATTGCTGACAATAAAATACTCATAAGACCTGGAGTCTTACATTTTTTGGCTTCCTCCCCTCCCTGCCTCCTTTCCTTGCCCCCATCCTCAAAAAGAAAAGAAAAAAGGAAAAAAACACAGTAGTTCTCTGCTTTATAAGACAATCTCATAAATTACCATGGTGGAGTTAGTTGTCCAGCTGCCTGTGACCTGCTGGGTATTTGTTGGGGAAAAAATTCTAAGAGTTTCATGTCTTAATATGAATGATTCCCCATCCTAAAGTTTGGACTGGATTGATTATTCCCCAGTTTAAAATATTTTCCTCTTTCATTCCAAGAGTAGTAACATTTACTTAATCCCGGGGAACCTGTCACTCAAAATGCAGATAGCATTGGAGATATAACATAATTGGAGGGAAGAGCTGGCAATCCACCCATAATTTCAAAATGTTATTGGTCTCTGGTCACCACATTAAAAGAAAGCCAGGTTCATTTCACACGACTTACTAACCAAGAATTGAGTTAATTTTAACGGAGAACATTTGAAAAACTGTTGATGTTTTTTTCAGTGTTAAGAAGAGTTGGAAAAACACACACACATTGCTACCCCAAGGTCAGAACTATCTGTGAACCTGCAACCCAAATCTGTGCAGCGCAGGAGAACCAAATTGTACCTCATAACCCACAAAACAGGAAGGATGTTTATCAGCAATAATCTGGCTTCTGCCTTTACTCTTTATTCTGGTCCATTTTGTTTCATCTTCTGAGACATGCATTTATATTTTAGATGCTTTAAACTGGGAGTGATGGTTGAGGAGCAATCCAGCCAGAATGAGGACAGGGAGCTAGGGACACAGTCTCCTCCAGATTTTCTCTCTTGAGGTGAGAGATGTACCGTTCATTTTAATCCATCTACTTCTTCAGGTAAAGTTGCAAATAATGGAAAAAGGATGACCCACAGAAACTGGGAGATAATGCTCTGGTGGCTTCTCTGGATATAAAATATGAACTCGTGGGACTGACTGGTCCTTTTCTTTTGCTCACCCACTTCATTTCACCTCTCTTCAGCCCCTGGAAGGAGATAGAGCAATGAAATCAAGGCAGAGTATTATGAGAAACTAAACTCCTCATATGGGGCAGCTGAAGAAGTCAAGCATCTGATAGTAATTGGTTAGTAAATTAAATTTTAACAACCTAGAGGTTGCCTACAGTCCAGTCCTGCTCCCCTAATATAAATCACTCAGATTTTCAAATATGAAACACATGTTTTCTGTCTGACCTTGTCTTTTATGGAGCAGTGGAGATTGCAAACGCAGATGCTCAGGTTTGTCGGCTTTCTTGGCCGCCGAGGCCGTAAATGGCAGCTTTGCTCTGGAGCGCACGTGATGCCGGCATTGCTCCGCACGCTGGAGAGCAGCTGCGGCTACAAGCAGTGAAGCTGAGCTGGATCCTGCTCAAACGGCTTTGCTCCCTTTAGGCCTTGTTCACCCAGGGCGGGACTATGACCTCGGATCGTGGGCCCGGCCTATCTCCCTTTCCTTGCCTGGGAGGGAGGGGGATGGCAGCTGCCCCTGTGACATGGTTGACAGCAGAAGGCTGGCAGCCACCTGCCCTCTCTACCTGCAGCAAAATGCAGATTTTACCCCTTTCCTAGCTGTTCTGGCTTAAGCCCAACAGCCATGGACCACTCTGGCTCAACTGGTCCCTGATGGCTTTCCCCAAGCTTGTTCCCTGGAGCCACAAGCTCCAACGTCCACTTGAGCACTGTCACCAGTGCTCACCCTTCTCCCAGAGGTGTTCAATGGACCTGCTCAGTCAGTTTTCCCTTCGAGGGCCAAAGCACTTGTACTGTTTTTCCCCAGGAGGAAGCTGGGGCTCCCTGCATACCATTTCTTCCCTCTTTCTCATCAGAAGGACATGTCCCAGTCTGACGCCTAATTTTTAGCATTGCTGTTCCGGAGATGAAGGGGAAGCTGCATGTTTAAAGCTTCAGATCTGCTCTGAGTACAGTCAGTGGGAATTTTCCTATGTAGGTGCTAAGTATTATTCAGTGTAAGCAAAACTTGGCCTGTTAGTTGTAATTTTTTTTCCATTATAAATCAAATCCTCTCTTTAATTTTTGCCTGAAATCTTTTCTCCTAGAGAGGAATTTGCTGTAGCTATAACATTGCCATGAAGTATTCCAGCCATGAGAGATTGAAAATAGTTTTTTCCTTTACAGATATTTCTTAGGGAGTCTGACAGGTCTAAGGCCTGTGTGATTTATTGATGTATTTTGACCCTTAGAGGATGTTGCTGGTTGTTGGGAGAGCAAATGGATTTGGTCCTGAGGCCAGCAGCGTCGTAGTTGGAGGGGTTAACAAAAGCTTCTGATGTAAGCAGGTGTTTTAATGCCCATGTATCACTGCTCCCTAGGGCTTGATAGGACAGCTTGAAAAATTAAAGTCCTGCGCTTGAACTTCCTTATACCACCAAAATAAAGCAAGCCTTAGCTTCAGGGAAAGCTGGGGTGTGCCTTCCCTCAGATGTGTTACAGCGTGAGGAAGGGGCACTGTGGGACTCTCCTTCAAGGAAAGGACAGCAGACCTGCCCATCTTTAGTCACACTGTCCCATCAGTGTATTGGTGATCTCTAAGACCCTGTGCTGGAGTGTGGGAGAGGAAATTGAGGCAGTGGGGATAAAGGGAATAAGAACCAGAGAAATGAAAATATGCGGAGGCCAAAGGCAGGACCATCACTTACAACCTCTTGCTTTGAGGAGACAAGGTTTTTAAATAATCTCTGAATTCACACCTGTGAACAGGATGGGACAGTAAGGACACATCAGTGGGACAAACAGTCAGTACCAAGGTTCTAGCACTGACATCATGTGTGATTTGGGTATTTTACAGTGATCTAGCTCTAGCCTGGTCCTGTGCATCATCTTTTGTACTCCTCCATGACCACCCCTGTCACATCTCCTCCCCAGAAGGAAAAGGGTTGAAGGCAAAAGAAGTCTGGTCCCATGGACTGAATTGCCTGTTAGAGGTTATAGCACATTTAATATGCACCTGTAGAGCACCCTCTGCATTAGATTCAAAACAAACAGATTCAGACAACATGCTACAAAACCACTTCTTAACACAAATCAGAGTTTGGTAAGAGGGATCTGCTTGGGAATCTGCCCTTAGTCCTACACTGCAGATCCAAACTACAATGCTTCTGCTGTGGACACACCACTAAGAAGAACATAGACATTTACATTTTACTGCAAAAAGGAGTCCCCAGAGAGCCCTGTGATACCTTCACACTAAGCAACACTTAACAATATTTTCTTCTAAAAGTATTTCATAGCCATATAATGTCTGGAGAATTGCTTTGAGGTAGGAGGGAATCCTTTAAAGCACTTTAAAGGTTTAGTTGCATGAAAGAATTTAGTCATGTGACAAACAGTACAGTCTGTAATTCAGCATTGCTTTGGATGTTCACTGATCATCTTAAATCTTAGTTACATTACTAATCTTTAAATCTTGCTGATTACATGAGGCACATGAAGCTGCCTTTGTGCAGACTTCTGCCAGCAGCCTTATACTCTTTCAGTGCCTGCTTTCTTGTACAGGATCTTCAGCATCTTTTTTTGTGTGTAGTTAAGGCTTTTTTATTATTTTTAAAGGCTAAAGTTCTAATTTCCAAGCTGATGAAGTCCTTATCAAAGTTAAATGAGCCTTTGGAAAAGTCAAGTATATGGTAAAGGTGGAAATTAAGATTTCACCCACTGGGAGCTTTTATTGTAAATTTTTTAGCACAATATCCCTGCACTAGCCACTTAATTAAGACAGTATATGCTGATATCATTAATATATCTTGTAATGTAAGAAGCCCTTTCCCCTCATTGTAGGGACATGACTATGCAGTCTTTTCTATTAGAGGGTTACAGTGCATGTAGATTGTAATTTTATGCAGGAAGCTAGACTGATGTACTTTATTCTCCAGAATAACAGGCTTATTTTATCCGAGATGAAGTCTTTATCACTTGTTTTAGGCTTTTCAACCTGGACATGTTAGTCACTAATGCCTATTGCTCTAAAAACTAAAAGCTAAAGCTTCCGTATGAATTGCTGTTGGTTGACAAGTTCCTGCATTTCAGTATCATTTCAATTTGTGTGTTGTTACTGTCTGGATGCGGTCTATAGTTCTGCATTAATTTAAAGTAATAACACTGAAGTGATTTGTTTAGGATTTGCCTTTTTTTTTTTCCCACGCCCCGTTTTCCTCTGAGGGAAAAAGTGTTAACAGCAGTTTTGGTTGTGATATGACCAAGAACACACCAGCACTCTCTAGTGAAATTCCCATTGCAGTGATGTTTGCAACCAAGTATTCTTTTATCCTATATTGTTCAGAGCCACCAGGCTGATGAAAACAGACCTGCAATCCATCAGTTCTGAGCTGTACTGCAGCCTCTCACTATTGCACAGGCTGCCTTCATCACCCTGCTTCAGCTGACTTCTTTTAATCCAAGCATCATATTCTTTTATTCAGCAAGCAAGCCCTTCCTAGCAGCTGCAGTGCCTCCTGTTAAACCTGAGGCCAGCTGTAAAGTTGGCTGTTGTGCTTGGTCCAAGACTGCACTGAGCAGTCTGTGTTTGGTTGTGGAGATGTCATGGCTCTCTCCAGCTGGATTGTAGTGGGGCTGAACCATCCTGGGGGAGAGGCCATGTGCATGGCACAGGTCTGTAGCTGTTTCTGTGCACTAACTGACAGGGAAGAAGGGCAACAGGTCTGATGGGAGATTTTGGGGCCTTGCCTTTGTGCAGAGTCCTTTTAACTGCTTTGTGGCCACCAGAAGTTGTAGGGCTGGGGACTCCAGGCAGAGATGGCTATACACAGGCTTGTGGAGTTGACCTCGGAGACTGAGTCTTTTGTGTGAAGAATGAGTGATCTCTGTGCCTCTGTGGTGCATATATTTGTATATTTTACATATAACCATATGAATTACATAGATATTGTGTAGAGATTTGTTACATTAGTAGGTTTACTGTACAGGTTTACAGTTACAACCTGCAGCTTTGGAAAAGGTGGCAGATGTGGAGCTCTGTAAGCTTGCAGTCTTTCAGTGCATTACCTGGATCTTGCTTTGCTGGTCTGGGTAGAACCAGCTGTTTGCTACCTGCTGCTGACACAAGTCACTGGAGCAGGGGGATTGCTCTAAAATGCTCCTCTTTGGGATTCTCCCAATGAAAGAAGCCAGCTACCAAGTAGACTCAGCCCATCCACGATATTTTCAAATATGTCCTAAGCAATCTGCCTTGAGGGAACATCTAAGTTTGGTTTCTTTTGACCGCTAATTACTTAAAGGTCTGCTTTTGCTGAAAAAACCCTGTACTTTAAATGTAACAAATCTATACACAATATCTATGCAATTCATATGGTTATATGTAAAATATACAGATACATGCATTGCATTAGCTGATACAACAATTACTTAATGCAGCATCACTCCTGTATGCCATGGGATGACGCATATGAGGAAGCTTTAAATGTGTTTTTTCCAGCTGTGCTACACGGCTGTGAATCTTTGTGTTTCCTGATGGCTACAAACAGTATCTAATGGGAGAGGTTGCACAGACTCTGCTACAAAGGTGACTATTTGGAGGTGGATTTCACTGCTGAAGGCTCCCGTATTGTTGCCTTTTTTCTTAATTAAGACTGCTGTTAACACTCCTTCCCTCAAAAGTGAGATTTAAATCTGAAGTGACATTTCCCCCACTACCCCTCCAGTGTATCTGAGAGCACAAATTTCCTACAGCAAATGTTGTGGTTTTCTCCTGTAAGCACCTTGAGGCCCAGCAAGTTGCCTCTGGCCACAGCTGAGCTGGGATTGACCATCCTGCTGTGACAGCAGCAAATTCCACTAGCCCTCCTCCCTAGTGCTCTTCTCTCCATCTTGTATAATTATTCATCTGCCTAAACTTATATGTATTTTTCTCTTTTTATTCCAGGCCCTGGGGAATTAGGGAGTTAAATTTTATTTAATGTCAGTCCAATTGTCTGAAACTTCTTTGAGTGTGAACTGGGAATCCCTGGGAGAGGGCTGGAAGTCTTCCAAGCTCGTAAGACCTGCAGACCTTAGGGAGCTCTTGCATGAAGTTTTTCATTGTGGATTTCTTTGCCAGATCAGCTCTAAAATGGACTAGAGATCCTTGTGATGAAAGCTGAAGAAGGCTGAATGCTAAAGAAAATATAACAGCTGCTGGAATGTGCAAATGTGCAAAGCTGTACCTGGCAGTGGAGAGATGTGGGGTATGCCCAGCCCCTGCCCTGGAGGGATCTCTGCTGAGATAAGAGATTGCACAATCGCCCAGCAGGACTCCCTGGAAAGGCAACCACTTCTTTGGTCACTGCGAGGAAAGACAGACCCACAATCCTTTAGGAGAAGCTATGCAGATCCTTCGTAACCCATTGGCATGTACCCATCCCAGATCCTCTGTAACCCATTGGCCTGTATCCCTATAAAAGCAAGCCCTCTGCCCCTGTGGCTCAGAGAGGGTTCTCATCCCTGGCTCTCCCCTTTGCCGGAGGGGACCCACAATAAAGCTACCTCTGTGCGGAACCAGCCACACGAGCCTTCTCGTCTCTCTCTCTGGTCTGGCTTGGCCTGGAGGCTGCCCTGCAGAGCTGAGCTGGAATCACGAGCTGATATCACTAAAGAGCTGACAGCCTCTGCAAGGGCTCCTCTGCCAGCAGCTGAGGGAAGACACCAGACCTCGGGAAGGCGATTCCTTTCGGGACCATCTCCCCGGACCAGTCACCTCTTCCTGGGTCAGAGCCGCTGACCCCCATCACCAGCTGTAATAGAGAGAGATCCAAAATACAGAAGTTCATGGGATAAAACTCACAGAAATATCAGTGACTGGACTGTACAATATAACTTCTTCAGATGAGCTTGTGTATTCAACTACCTGAAAGAAGTTTGTGGTGAGGTGGGGATCGGTCTCTTCTCCCAGGTAGCAAGTGATAGGACAAGAGAAAACAGACCTGAGTTGTGCCATGTGAAGCTTAGATTGGATATTAGGAAAACTTTCTTCACTGAAAGGGTTGTCAGGCATTGGAATAGGATGCCCAAGGAAGTGGCAGAGTCATCATCCCTGGTAGTGCTCAAAACAATGTGTGAATATGGCCCTTGGGGCCATGGTTTAGTGGTGGACTTGGCAGTGCAGGGTTAATGGTTGGACTTGATGATAGTAAAGGTCTTTTCCATACTAACCAATTCTATGATTCTATGACAGGACTTCAAAAACTGAATCTCTTTATAACCTTCTCAAATCTGCATTCACTTGTTGCCTTTCAGAAGTGCTGGTTTGTCCCATTGCCTTCTGATCTTAGCTGTTTCCAGTCTTTGCCTTTCCTTCTGTGTGTGCATGTCTTGTGCTCTCATGGATTTGTGTGTTTTAGAGTAAAGTCTGGCTGGTGCTTTGATCACTTTCCTTCTGTTTTCCCTACAAGACGATGCCAGCTGCTTCATACAGGCATTGGGCTAATCTGTTCACTTGGCTCTAGCTAGGACCAGCTCTACTATTTCACCTTCACATGAGCCTTACTGATCTTGTTTATCTTACTCAGAGCACGACAGCTGCAAATAAACAATTTTCTAGTAGTGAGCACAGAGACTTGGCCGTACAAACTTGTTGGCTCCGAAAGTAAGCCCTAAAGTTAAGTAAGCCAGAAGAACGGGCAACTAATTTCCTCTACTAGCCTTGGAAGAATGCTTGCCCAAAAAGCAGACCTGGGCATCTCTTCTCAGTCACAGCCTTTTTGTTAAGGTCCTAGAAGTCCAGGGAGTTGTTTCTAACTCAGCTGAGTGATCTCTAGGATCCACTTAATAAACAGACACGTCATCCAGCAATGTCTACTTTCTCTGTTGCTTGCTCATTCCTCTTTTGAGGAGTTGCCTATCTTCAGAATGCTGAAGATCTACTTTTCCCCTAGTTATTGCAATACAGCCAACAAATAATGCATTTCCCTCTCTAGCATTTAAATATTCTGTCAAGGTTGTTTCAAGAGCATGCAGAGATCACAGGTAAAATCCATATCTCCTTTACCCTCTGCCTCCCTCTAAGATCTCCTGCTTGTTCAATTAGAAAGTTAATCTCTCAGAGTTTGGAGAGGCTGTATCTGCCTCCCAGCAAGAGAGAGAGCTTTACCTAGGCAGGGATCTGCTTACCTTGACATGTTACTCTTCATTTCACTTGTAATTCAGCAGTTCAGAGGTAACTTCTGCCTTACGTTACCGAAGTAGCAGAGTAGAAAGGTTGTTTTGCGTGACTCACATGTTCCACATTTTCTGTAAACTTTCTGTGTGGCATTTGCCCGATGCAATGAAATCACTGCTTACCTGATGCAATTTTTTTGTCCCACGGGTGCAAAGCTGTAAAGACAATCTAACCTTCAACAGCTGAGGCTCAGACACTGCTGCAGTACATGGTATTTATAATCCTACCACTTGATTAGGTGCTGAATGGTGTCTGGAGAGGCATATGTGATAATTCAGATAACTTGAGTGGCTCTGTTTGAAAAAAGAGAAAAAAACAACTAACTAAAAAAAAGAGACAGAAATTACATCATGGACCTGTTCCATAAAATCCATTTCTGTTCAGGGTCTTTCACCTGTGTTAGATACTTTAAATAAGCAGCCTTCAAGCTTTTAAACAATGTGTTGAGAATCAGTGCCATAACCGCCTCCAAAGAGGTTGTTTAGGAGTCTTGATCTTGCTTTTGACAGCACTGCTGATACTGAAGATGTGAAGAGAGAGGCAATTCTTGATGTGCGATGCAACCGCGTGACCTAGTTAATTATACTTCACTCGCCCTCCTTGTGTCAGTTCTGAGGAGGCTCACGTGTTTCTTGTAGTAATGCTGTGTCTAAATGCTCAGACAAGGGCCATCACAGCTTTGGACTGTCGTGGCAGTGCTGAGGAGTGACGAGGCGACAGAGGAGCCTCCTGGAAAAGAGCAGGAGGCAGCTCCCCTCCTGCCAGCCCCCTCCCCGCTCGCCTGCCCACACCGTCATGTCTAGACTGCCGCCCTGCACAGGGCAGGGACTGAGCTCAGCCCTTTCAAGTCAAGGAAAGCTCCAGTTGAGGGAATTTCACCTCAGAGACGAATGTGGGCTTAAGCATCCAGTGACTTTACAAGCACTTTATATCCCTAGGTTCTCCGTGCCTGCATTCTGCTGGCTCAAGGCCCTGAGCGGGTCAGTGCTTTGGGACATTATTGCTACCGGCTGGCAGCTGAACAACTTGTGTCTCATGAAGAAATTTCTCTGCCATTTCAGACCTGGTTTTGTTCTGACCCAGGGTGAGACGCACAGCTCCAAAGAGTTTTATGGGACAGGCGTGCCATAAAATTTGAAAGCCAAAAATAACTTTTCCCCGCTCCCTCTTTTCACCTCCTGCCTTCCAAGCCAATATTCACGAAGGGTGGGGAAAGGAAGGGAGAGGCATGAGAAGACTGTCAGAGAAAGAAGTGCCTGTAAAACCTTTGGGATGGGCTGCAGCCTCTGCTTAGGTTGCTGACTCCTGAAGCATTTTGCCAGTAATTAAGTTTCACCCCAACGTTGTTTTTGACAGAACTGTAACTCCTTTTCAAAACCACCCTCGGAAATTTTATCAGCTGTCATAAGCACACGGATGGCTTGAAGAAGTAATAGCTACATCCTAAATGCAACCAGCACTCTCCATGGGAGAGTCAAATCTGAAGAAATAACACTTCCCCAGGAGATGGTGATAGTGTATTGCAGAAGTCTTAAAAACAGTCTGATGCGGTCAAGGAGAGGGAAGTTCAGTAAAAGTTTTGCAGCAAGGTGCTGAACTTGAATGTCTCTAAGGACAGAGATCCTCCAAATGTCTTTATCCCTTGTAGTTAAAAAATTATTTCTCTTATCTAATGGGAATCTGTACTGGGACTTGTGTCTGCTGCCTCTTGTTCCATCACAGTGCACCTTGGAGAAGGGTCTGGTTCCATCCTCTCTAAAGCCACTTACTAGGCAGTTGAAGATAGGAACTCCCTTTTAACCACCCCAAGTCTCTCTGCCTATCCTTACTTGTTTCCTAACACTGTTTAATGTTTTACTTTGCTTCCAGAGACTAGATCTGGGATTAGGAAACAGCATTAAAGGTAGGTTTCCTCCACAGGTTGTATCAAATACAGGTTTGCCCCACAAGCTGTACCCCAGTGAGGAGCCTGGAGAATGCCAGAAGTGGAAAGAGAGCTTGTGGGAGGAAGGGTGTAATGGGGAAAGTGTGATGCCTCCTGTTTTAGACCTTTAGGTTGATCAGCATAAACATTTCCTATGGCTTGGAATTGAATGGGGCTTAATCTTGATAGTAAAAGTCTGGAAACTCGTGTTAGTGATCACTGCTGCAAGGAGTCAGATTTTATGCTTTATAAAATGTTCTTAGTAAATGCAGTATAGTTGTGTCTCATAGTCATCCTTTCTCTAGAGAGGTTTTTTTCCCTGGAGTGGATGTTTTTCAGGAGGTGTGCATGATGGAGGGCCAGGTGTTTAATAGCGTACCCGCAGAAATGGTTTACTCGTGGGCTACAACAGCTCAGTGCGGGTTTTGATCCTTTGTTTAAACTTTCTCTGCAGCTGCAGGAGGTGGTCCTGTGGAGAGGGCATGGGCTTGTGCAGCAGATACTGGGAACTCTGCTCCTCTTGTTTGCTGACTAGTAACTGTTTGTGAGAGAGGATGAAGGTAAAGGGGTACTTTCCAGAAACAGAAATAATCAGATGCTTGCACCATGGTTCAGAGTTCAGTTCCTATTCCACTGGTTGAAAGAGTCTACTTAAAAAAAAAAGATGAAAACTTGAATTGTACTGCTCTTGACATCCAAACCAATTCTCTTCTGGTTTTATATGAAAATAGAATACAAGTTACAGTTTTGGGAATCCATACTTCGGACTTAGTACTTTTTGACTTCTGCGAGTCTAATTTCTCAAACTGACTATTCTGTTATATGTATAAATTGAACAAGGCTATAAACACCTGTAAGCAAATGTTTTAATTGTTATGTTAACAACATAAGCATGTACGGATGGCTTTTTAAATGGCATAAAGGACTGAATCTGGTAGTGTTTGCCTTTGTGAAAGTCAGGTGCACCTGGACAGAGGTGTGCCTTCCATCAGTGTTGGAGCCTTTGTGGCAGTGATGCTGCCACCACAGCAAAGCTGTACACCACCCTTCCCTCCATGGCATCTGTAGGGTTAAAAAGGGACAGGTGCAGTGTAGAGTCCTTGTCAGCTATGTGTAGGTGCAGCTGCTTTTGTCACCTCTAATAGTCATCCCAATTCACCCTCTCTAAAGCTCTTGCTCCTCTAATTTCCTCTTTACTGCTGCCTCATTTTTGTGGGCCTTATGTGAGTTGGGGATTTTACAGCCCAAAAAGGGTGGATTTCATCTGTAGATTAAATTCAACTATGGGGAGCAGGTTTTTTAAAGTCATAAACTAGAGTGTTGGCTCAGGCTGAGTCACAGTGTCTGAATCTTGGTGAAGTTCAGCCAAATCATGCTGTTGATTAGGAACAACAGTCCTTGATCTATTTTGATCCATCCTGATAGGTTTCTTAAGTACAGGTTGGGAAAGCTGATGAGGGGAAAAAAAAGTTCAGTTCCTAGTCAGCAGCAAGATGCAGTGCACTGAGAACTGGCTAACCTCTCTGCTTTGTGGACCTTCCAGATGAATTTGTAATAGTGAAGGAAGAATGGTTTTGGAAGTAAGTGTTGCCAGGTGAAACAGAAAACACATTTCTGTAAACACCACTGGTTGCATTTGATTTTTTTCCTCAGAGTTAAAACTGGTGGTTTTTCTTTAACAATCCCTCATGTTTGATGGCCCTTGCATCATTTTTCCATATTACCTGTTGCCATAGTACTCCAGAAATAGTGCCAATGTGATTTGAGATGAGTGAAATCGCACATCGCTGTGTGTTTACCTTTAAGTTGGACAATGAGAATGTAATGGAAAACTGCACCAGATGTCTAAAACTAGCAGGGCTGAGGACTGTATTTGGGTGGATATATTCACATGAACAGCTTTAGGTCTGTCCTTTAGGTCCCTTGTTTAATACTTCAGCCCCTTGCATGGTCAGTGGAGAGAGATGCCCCAGTTCAGGGTATTGCATGATCTTCTTCATGCATGTTCTTGTTTGCCCTCAACCATATAGGAAGCATGAAATGAAGTATTAAATCATTGTTCTGTGCTGCTGCCAGATGACTAAAGCTTCTCTTCAACAAGTGACCATCAGAATATATATGTGTATGTGTGTGTTTTCCTTTTATCTTCCAGATACCATGTTGAACTGCAGCCCCAAAAGCAAGAATTATTGTCTTCTCTTGCCTGTGTGACCCTCACTAATACTGCAAGATGAAGAGTTGTAGTAAATGAAGGCTCACAACTATTTACATTTTGAATAGTTCTGGTGGGAGCCAGTGCATGACTAATAAGGAAAAACTTCAAAATTGGGTACATCTTCTACAGATCCTTTTTAGAGAAGTTAATTCCTCTGTCTGATTCATTGCACTTATTCTGCTCCTGACCTGCAAGGCAGAAAAGCTCTTACCTGAGTCACTGAGCCCTAGGATAGGTTTGCCCCTTTTCAGTTGGTTGTGTAGACAGTCTGCTTCCCCAAAGCCTACACCCCTATTCCTGTGTAGTTCACATTCTTGTAGCTGCAAGTGGAGGAAACCTCAGTGAGATGTGCTGAGCTGCAGGGAAATGCTCCACTGTATCCCTCAGAGGCTGCTGGCTGGGAAAATGCCCTTTTCACTGCTCTGTATGCCTTGCTCTTTACTTCATGTCAAGGATCTTGACCTCAGCGCGTGCGTATCAGCAAGCCTGGCCACAGGAAAAAGGGACTCTTACCTTAGACTGAAGGTGTTGAAATTGGTCTCCCCAGGCTGTAGCCAGGACATTTGGTTCAGAGGTATTTCCTACAGAGTTCAGTGGAAGGTGGCACTCTCTCTTTGGGGCTGGCCACTTTGGTTGGTGACTCCAGCCTCTGCCCAGGAGACCTTGAGAAGTGTTCAGCATAGAGAGCACCTCCCTGGATGTATTTTGAAGAAGACCCATGGCCATCTGAATCTCTGCTTGGTCAGCTGAAAAAGAAAGGGATGTTGGACCAAGGGAGATGAGAAATACATTCACCTGCTCCAGCACAGCAGACTCAGAGTCTGTCAGAAACCCTAGTGGAGACCAGTGCCTTTCCTCTCCTTTGGACCACAAGCAAGACCACCAACAATTTAAAAAAAAAATTATTTTTAGCTGAAAGTAGATGAAGTAGCTACAGAAATCCCACAGACCTGGTGGAATGGCTGTGGAGCCTTGTCTAAGCAAAACAAACAAGAGAAATATTACTTCATCAACAAAGTACTAAGGATATGTTTTGAATCCATACATCATGAGCTAATTACCAGATGGGCTGAGTACTGTAAAAGAAACAGCTCAGATAGATAAACATCAGTAGGTAAAAAAGGATGATTCAAAAAGCCATCTGAAAAGGCATTTTGTCTCCTTGCTCACATAAATAACCTTCAGTCGTTTTGTTTCGCAATGATGGACTTTCAGCTCTGCCAGATTTCCTCAGTTCTTTCATTGTGCCTTTTATTTGGGTGGGAGTACAACTGTGCCATTTCAAAGGCCAACCTTTGGTGTCTCCCGCTGCCTTATGCTGGTGCAGGAGTTGGAGCTTGCCTGGGCAAGAGAGAGCTTGAGGCTGGACTTGAGCTGGAAGTAGTAGGGAAGAGGCAGGGCTGGCTGGCATTGGGATCTCTACATCAGAGCCCTGGCAGCTGTGAACTTGTGCAGATTTTTAGGGGATAGGGAAGGGGATCTGTGATGTGGCACATGTGAGATTTGATGACAAGGGATGGAGCCCAGCTGTAAAAGTCATGTTGGTCATGTAGGCATGAGGAAGAGAGCAAGCAGAGTCAAACCATGCAAAAATGACGATTTTTGACCTCTAGGGGCCTCATTGTAACAATTTTAAGTGCTACACCTATTTGTCCATCTGACCAATTGGTAAATAGAAGCATTTCTTAAGGTTTTTTTCTCATCTATTTGCTCCTTTATCTATTTTTTTTCCTTCCTCTTTGAATAACAAGACCACAATCTGCTGCTCATCTCTAAAGCCACCATCTGTAAGCACTATGTTTCTGCTCAACTGATGGTGAGCCGTGGAATAGGAATAAAACCAAGTGGGATCTTTTGCAGATCCTACTTGCCTTTTTGCAGCCCAGGTTACATGGTGTTGTATCAAGCTTGGAGGTTTTGGAGTTCATCCTTATTTTGTGACACTTTTTGAGGAAGACTATTTTGAACCTTTAAAAGAGAACTTTAGAAGGCTTTCTGTGAAAAGAAGAAAGGTACCGTCCAAATTTTGTCCAAACTTTCCATGTGTTTCCTTTTGATATGCAATGAACTTTACAACTGGCCTTCTCTTTTCTCTCTCTGATCCACCCATCCCTCCCTCCCTCCTGTCCCCAGCATTGTTTAAAACAGGGAAAATGTTATAGCTGGATGAATATCTAGTTAATACACTGCCTTGACCTCCAAAGTTTAGACTCTACAAGGTATTTAGAGATGTCAGCTGAAAGGGTTCATAAATATTTTAACTGCATTACCTCACCCTTTCTGCCACAACATTAAAAATGTGCTTTCCCTGAATGTTTGCTACAGGAGTCTGACGGTCATGTCTGTGTCTGCTGGCAGCTCCCTCTTCCGCCCCAGCACGAGCTGCAGAAGGCAGCAGCTTGAAATATTAATGAGAGCTAATACAGCAAAATTGTGCTCTTGAAAAACAGAGAGAGAGAGACACACACCTCAGACATGCACAGATGCACACTGTCCATGCACGTGTGTGTTTGATGTACTTGAATGTGCAAGGCAAGATGCTAAAGTTGCATAGGAGGCATTAGCTAGTGTCCAGTGATGCAGCACATCCAGAACAGCTGGGCTGCCTCAGGCCCTATGGAGGTGTCAGATTCCTCACAGTAAGACCAGATTCCCTCTGAAAAATGATACCACCTCATGAAAGCCTTTGAAGGGGGTTTGGGTTGGAACCACAGCACTGAGAACTTCACACGAGGAGGGGATCCTCATACATTCATTTGTGGACCTCACACCAAGGAAATGAAAGGATTGTGGGTGATCTTGCTAGTGAGGAGAGGCAGGAAGAGATCACAATACATCTGAGCTCTGTGTGTGATGTGTATTCCTCTAGGCAATGAATCCTGGTTTGGCCTTATGATCTGGTGAGTCCAGAGCCTGGGCTGGGACAGCGTTAGTATTTCCATTTCATGCATTTTGTTAAGTATATCAGTAATCTCTGCATATGGAGGAGGGACAAAGATAGTTTCCTTCATACATGAATACTCCCCCTGTTACTTGAGAGAGGAAAGTCTGCAGTTCCCCTCATCATCAGTCATTCTCCAACTAGTTTTTTCCATAGCAGAAGATTGTTTTCATTAGATTTCTGCTTTAATAACAGTTCTAAATAGCAGTCAGTGGAACTGGCCTTGGGAGGTGCCTGTCAGGCCAGGAGAGGCAGGGAGAGATGTTTGGTGGTCCCTTGCATGGCGTTCTACTTGTGCAGCACATTCCTCAGACAAATCTTGAAGCTATGGTGTGAATGATTTCTCATACCATGAACTTCATCAATTTGAAACAGGATTGAAGGAGTTCCTTCAATCACAGGAGTCTCACTGAATGATTCTGAATACTTATTTCTTCTTCAGCTCTTTTTCTGCTGTCCTAAGTGTCCACCTTAACTCTTAATGTAACCTAAAAAAGCCTGTAGCCCTTCAGTACAGTGGGTCAGGGTGGTACTGCACTTGTAGGTGCTGCTCCCTTGGCCACTAAACAGGGAATTTGCCTTTCCTGTTGCACGCTCACAGTTTGCTTTTCTCTTGCTTTCCCCAAGCTTTTAATAAAGCATTAGATTTCCTCTGGTTTCCTTCCTCTCAAGAAGGAAGCAACAAAACCTGATCTAAAATAGTCCATATGCACCCAGAGTAGAAACCCTGTTTAAATATCACATGGTGCCAGGCAGAGCAGCAGCAGTTTTATCTAGTTATTTATCTGTTTATATTAATTACCCAGGGATTAGCCAGTTTACCAAATCAGGGAAAACTGTGAAAGCTTTGATTACACAAACAGTGCAAGCTGAACATTTTGCCTTGTCACACAGGCAAGTGAGAATTCTGGGATGCCTGGTGGTACAGCTGGGTGTGTTGTCAAAGCACTTGTCCTTGCTCTGACTTACAAACCACTGCCTGCGTAAGCACAAGCAGGTTTCTAAATAGAGCCAAGGAAAACAAACTGCAGCTGAAATCTGCTTCTCCTCCTGCTTTATGGAGTTATGTCTGAACTACTGATAGGCAGAACAAGAGAGTGAATGCATCCACAGACTGGGAAAGCACACCAGCAGGTTACTTTTCATCTCTGTCAGAATCTTAAAATCGTGATGTAATTCAGGTTGCAAGGAACATCAGGAGGCTTCAGATCAAACCTACAATCCAAAGTACGGCCACTTTCAACAGGTTGCTCAGGGCTTGCTCAGCCAAGTTTTGGAAACCTTGAAGGCTGAGGATCTCACAGCTTCTCTGGGCACTTGCTCCAGTGTTTGACTCCCTTATGGTAAAAATAATTGTCCTTCTATTTAATCAGATCTATCATGCATCTCTGCAGAGATTGGCTCCACCTTTTCTGTACCTCACCATCAGGCAGCTGTAGACACCAATAAGCTCTTCCATGGGACTTCTCTGTTCTTCTCCTGCAGCCTCTCCTCACATGTTGTGTTCTCAGCTGCCCTCTAAGTCCAGTATGTCAGTATCTTTCTTGCACTGGAGCCCTCAAAGCTGCATGCAGTTCTCCAGATTCGGTCTCACAAGTGCTGAACAGAGGGGACTAATAAATTGCCATGACTTTCAGCTGTGATCCTGTAAGTACAGCTCAGTGTGCTGTTGGTTTCCTTTGCCTCAAGGGCACACTGCAATTCCCACCCCTGGTCTTGGCTCTTTTTATTCTAAAGCTGTTCCCAACCCATCTACATAGTTTGAATTGCTGTAAGGGTTAGTCTGCCTCAGAGGCAGGACTTTGCTGCATTTGCCTTAGTTCATGAAGTACCCAGCAGATAATTTCTCTGGCATCCTGAGATCTGCCTTTCAAGGAAGTCCTGCCCCCACTGTAGCAACTGCCCAGGCCATGCCCCAGGAAAGCAGCTGACGCACTTGCATTATCACAACCCCCCCAGACCCAGGTTGGGTGAAGCCCACCCACTTGCTGAAAGTGCACTCTGTCGTGTCCTCCAGGATGTCAGTGAAGATATTAGATGGTACTGGCCCCAGTACTGGCCATTTAGAATGCCCCTGGAAGCTGGCTGCCACTTCAACTTTATCTGGACAGCTGGACTCAAAGGACAGTCTGGTACACTTCTCACCTGTTGCAGGTAGCTACCAAGTCCAGACCAGTGATTTGACTATAGGCTGTTTTAAAAATAAATAAATTAAAAAAAACCAACAGAAGAATCCTTTTATTTTCAAAGTTTGATCAATCCATGAAAGAAAGAGCAGCACATTTTTGCAAAGCCCAAGTAACTGTACAGCTCGTTCTGAAGACAGATTTTTCTTACCAGAAAGGAAGTGCCTGTTAAAGATAAGGAACCAGGAAGGGAGCTGGGACCAACTGTGGCCAGCATGGTTCTGCTGGCTGGTACCTTTAGAAACACACTACATCCTTCACACTTCTCCTTCCAGTGTTAGTCTCCTTAAAATCACTGAACACCCAGGTGAGGATCCATCTAACTATAAAGGACATTTAAACATCCCCGAGTGCTGTGTCAGGGCTGCCTGGTATATTTCAATTTTCATTCACAGGACCTATGGAAGAAATGGAGAAAAACTTTCTAGGGGGAATGCTGCCTGGCTGTATGAGCAGCCACCTTTTTATTATACTTCAGAGGAAATCAGGTTGTCTTCCAGTGAGTTCCAGTCACCAAATTATTTTATTGTTACAATATCACGAAGCCATTTTTATTTTGCGCACGTCAAGGTGCTCAAAATGTTAGTTTTCACAGTATAGAATGGATGTGACAGCATTTGTCATGGAAGCACTCAGCAGAGTATGTTTCAACTTCATTTAGTTGTGCTGTTTTATGAAGTTCTGCAGTAAAATGTGCCAGCAAATTATGTTAGTTTCTTTCTGGTGATTAACTAATCATTCATATAATAAATAGCAGCTAACTACAAGAAAGAGATTTATTTGTCACAGAATTAGAAGAATGTCAAACTTTTCCCATTTCATGTAAAAAGGCAGAGGAAAAAATACTTCTAAAATGACTTTGCAACATGTGCTTTATTTTAAGTCATTACTGAATCAAAACTACAAGTATATCCTTTTAATATACCCTACCCACTCAATGATTTTTTTTCTCAGGTTTTTTTTTTTTTTTTTAACATGGAAAGAAATCTACATTGCAATTGTAAATTTTCATGCTGCAATGTTCTCTAATGAGCCGTTTGTTTCACTAATAATAGCAATTAAAAATAAAAGGGCATTTTTCAAGCTCACATGTATGTCTATATTTGGGAACTTAAAAAAAAACCCGTCTCAGATGTAAAAATGTGACTTGGAATATGTAAACATTTTCGTATACCTGAAACACTGGAAGAAAAATATCAGCTAACAGCAAAACAACAGTTGCCTTAAATCATTGAAATGGGAGAAAGCATGTCATGGGGAGCAGAGAGAAGCACACACTACTCAGTCTTCAAAGGGTTATAAGAAATGAAGTAGCTCATTAGGTCATTGAATTCACTTTCTTTTCTCATCCAATGGAAAGCAGTAATTCTGAAGAGAATGGCCCAGCAGAACACCCCGTGATTCACCATAATTATTCTAGCCATTAGTTAATCTTGACAAAGTGTCAAGTTTCAGTTGCTTTTTCTTTTTCCTGAGAAAAGTCATTGATGTTTGGTGGAAATGTCTCCTGTGACTGTACAAATAAAATAAGGCATTTCAAGAGATTGTTACTTGTTTTCTTTTTGTTGACAGAGGCTTGTCCACAGTGTCTTTTGTACATCAAAACCTCTGCTTTTCTACAAATGGGTATGGCTAGAATGTCTTCAGTTCCCACTGTGGTGCTGGGTGTTGGGTGTCCTGAAGGCTCGTCAGCGTCCCATTACTGTAGCTTGAAAGTCAGTGATGTACAACAGCATATTGCACAATCCAAACTGTGTGGCTCCAGAAAGGATTAAGAAGGTACACTGGAGTCATCTGTGGGTTCACTCCTTTCATTTCTCTCTAAGTTGTAATGGTCATCTGGAAAATTAAATTAGCCAAAGATGCAAACTTTTTGCTGATTAAATTACAAAGCAGTCCCCAGATTGTAGAGGAGTGGCACATTAAAAACAACAAATCATTCAACCTTCTTCACTGTTGATGCTTAATTTGAAAGGCAGCATGGATTCCTAAGGCCGTAGCTTCCAGGATTCCTTCAGTGAAAAATCATTGCTACCCAACTATAAAAGGCTTAGCTCTTAAGAGAATATTGTGCTTTTTTTCTTTTTCCTTTAAAATTCAGATTGAACCAACTTGTTTTGCAGTGTGACACCAAAGAAATCAATTAGTTTTTTCCCTAGTCCACTTGATCATGGTCTCTGGTGAGCGATACAGGAATATTAGCTTGGCGTACAGGTCTTCTTCTAGTTCCAGTTCTCCTGTCTCTCGCACTAGGAAAATGTCAGTACACAGCTTCAGGATTCGGTCTACATTGGGTAGCTCCTCAAACATGATGGAGTGAGAGATCCCACTGAAAAATTCACGGACGAACTTCCCTATCACCAGGACAACTGAGGCATATAGTCCCATGATGCTGAAAAGAAAGAAAGGAAGAGTTCAAATCGTGCCTTGTAAAAGGGCAGCCAAGTGTGAGGAAGCTCATCTACATGGCTAACTGTAGTCTGTCAGCTGGGTGAACATTAACTTCTAATTAGGATCTTGTTTCTGCTGTGCTGCAGGATGAAAGAAAAGAAGATCTCTTCGAACACCACACAAATCTGGAATCATAAACAGCTGAGGCTGCTGATTAAATTGTTTAACCCCAGTTGCTGATGGTTCACATCCTGCCTGCTACAGCTGGCACGTCACAATTGGAAATATGACAGCAGCTGGCTGCTAAAGGCAAATAATCTGTCAGGTTTCATATATAATATTTTTTACTGAAGTATATGTAACTGGTGACAAACTAACATTTACCCACTGATAATCCTTCTATAGGGACTTCTCCAAAATCCTACCTGAAGGATGTATCTCCTGGGAATGCTTAGTGTCCTGCCTTCCTCTGTCTGTGCAGATGTATTTCGTAATTATTTCACAACCAGGGTCCTGGCTATGAGATTGGGAAGGGCACTAAAACCAGGCAGAGTTTGGGCAGAACTTGACCTGCAGCTAAACTAACATATTTTGAATTATTTCACTTCAACAGGAAATTGGTGTGAAGGGTGCTTCTGTTTTTATTCCCACCAGAAAGCAGTTAGCAGGGGTAATACTAACCTTGCAACTATTAACCCTTCTATAGATAATATTGACATGAATTTGAAAATCTCACAAAACCCCTTTTCAAAATGTTGCAACTTTCAAACACTACAACAACAAAAAAGAAATAGCCCCCCCCCCAAAAAATAAAGCAAATAAAGTCATCTCTACTTCTATCTTATGTACTTTATTTAATTTTATGTGAAGACTTCTCCTTACCCATAACCAGCCAAGAATCCAAGGCTCGGTGGACTGACTTTATCACTGAATATGAAGAGTTCAAGACTCTCCTGAGACGTTTTTTGTCTTTTTCCAAGCTGATTCAAAACCCACCACTCACGAGCTCCCTCTTCAGATCCATTTTTGACAAGGGAAACTGTAATGTTTTCCCACTTGCAGTCTATTCAAAAAAGAAGCGTTAATATATATACACCGAGAATTGCAAAAATCAAACTGAGACAGATATTTCAAACTTCAGCATTATAAAATGACTGAGCAATGCAGAAGCAAAATTTTTCTAGACTCCATTTTGCATTATTTCTGTATACAAAAGTATAAAATCCTGACTTCTGTGCTTTTTTTATCTGTAAATCTCATCTGAATCTGCACTAAATAAATAAAATATTTCATTTCACCTACATTCTCTTCTGTACAACTGTCAAATAATTTTGGTATTTTCACGCCAAAATATCAATAGCATTCATCACACCTGCATTTCGGGCCTAGAGAAACACATTTAACCTGGAAGGATAGCAGTCAGCTTCTGTATCTCAAAGTGAAACTATCACCATAAACCATTTATGTCTGAGATAAAAGATATTATTCTCTCTCAAAAAAAGGATGCTATGCTATTTTACGTATACTGATCAAACAGACAGGAGATGAACTCTGGTCCTCCTGAGTGTACATAAGCAGTGTACACATTAAAGCCCTTCTGAAGAATCTCAAATTAGGAACCTGACCAATGACAGTGAAGCACTCATAACTTATTGCTACTCACAGAGCTGGGCTCAGCCTCAAGAATTGTTTTTCCCAAAGAATCTAATCACTGAACCTTGACAGGAACATACTATGTAGCACTATTACTATTACACTCAAGCTCCAAATTTAGCCTCTGTTGAGAAAATTGCTCTTAGATAAAGACTTGTTCCTACTCTTCCAACCCAACAGGTTTTTCACGTGTGTGTATGTGCACGGGTGCACCTATTCTGTAGGTCCGTGAGTACTTGTATGGATTCTGACTGGCTGACAGCACTCTGAAATTCAATGATTTATCTAAAGTGGATTCTTTGTAGCCAATAAGGAAGGAATAGCTTAAAAAAAAACCAATGCAGTGTCATTATTTAAGCTGAGGAGCTTATTTGCAGACATGCAACACTTCTGACTGTTCACAGTAAGGTAGCAGGGAGATGTAGAGAAGTAAAACTTGAGATCACTTACACATAAAACAAAAGAAAACAGTTCCTAAAGCAGACTTGAAGGAAAGAAGGCAGACTTCATCCTTAGAGCTCTTACTGTTAAATCCAAAGCTAAAATACATGCAGACGCATTTTCTGCCTTATACTATATTACCTTATCTCTCCTCAAGCTTGCAGACACCAAGTAGAAACCATTTTAAGTGCATTTCAGACTGAGGTGCCCCATAACAGCTGTGAGTGTACAAATGTGAGTGCTGCCTTGCACTTCTTTAAACCATACTCTGTTCCCCATGGTCTGGAGACATACCTCTCAATAGCTGCTTTATGGGTTTTGCCAGAGAATCACTAGGAGCCTTGATGTAGTACGGGTACACTTCCTCTAATGTTCTGGAAAAAAATGAGATACCAAATATTTCATATTTTTTCACCTCTAAAATAATTTAGAAATACCTAACAGTGCTATGCACAATTCACAGCCATTCCTGGCTTAAATTATGACTTCATAGTGTGCAGATGTCACATCTGAAAATTAGCTGGAGTTTTCAGCTACATTTTGTCAGAACTTCAGCAGAGAGTTCCATCCATAATGTCACCACTCACACACCATGAATTCCACATACCTGCAGCATGTGTGTTTGCATGGAATGTAGACTTTATATTTTGTTCCCCTTTTTAAAAAAGCTGCTTTTATAGTCAGCTATAGAGTCATAAATATAGGCAGCACATCACCAGTAGTAAACAAGCTAGAAAAATGTGGTGAGCACAGCTATTACTTCAGAATTGCAAGGTGTTTCGATAATAACACCTGAAAAGAGTGAGAATTTTTGCCAGAATTTTTCATTGGGAAATATTTTCACAGTTTTTAGGGAGATTTCAAACTTAGAAAGAAAGATGGTTGTAAAAGTTCATCCATTGTACTCAAAATCAAATCATCTTAAGTGGGAATAAATTACCAGTATCTAGAGGGAGACACATTTAATTAAAAGCAGAGACACAGCCTCAACATTTTCCTCAAATGACAAAAATTCCAGGAAAGAGGAGCTCTCAGAGAAGTCCTGTGACACTTGGCTACATTGCATGCACCACGTTGAGGAAGAACAAGGGTAGCCAATTGAAAATCCCTTCTGATCACTCCAGCAGGTCCAAGAAAAGGTTAGAGCTCAGCAACTAAATTGTCCCAGCAGAGATGGTGGCAGAAAGCTCCCTGCTGAAGTATCTGAATGGCTAATAGCTGTCACAACCAGTTTTCCTTTATGACCAAGTAAAAAACCTTAAATGTACAAAATTACTGCAGGACAGGCAAATGCAGCGGTATCTTCTATGTTACTGCCTGCCTCCTGCAAAGAGAGAATTATGAATGAATTACTTCTAACCACAAATGAGAAAAATCTACCCTCTGTGGCCCTACATTACCTTAGGAAATACTGCTGTATCTTCACGCAGCAGGAAAGAGGCATCAAGTGTTTTTTAAGTGCAATGATCACATGTGCAATAGCAGTGTGTTTGGAAGTACAAGTGTGTGTGGGTCCAGAAAAACAGCTGTGCACAGAAAAGGCAAATCTAATTTCTACCTAGTAACAGATAAGAACCTCAGAGTTTTCACAATCCCTGTTGGTTTCAGATTAAACTTTTCAACTCCTGTGGCTACAAATCAGATCAAGTGGCCTCCAGGGATGATGTGTTGGCTTAGCAGTACTTAGAAACTACTGCTGTGAAGTAATCCCCAGTGAGAAGGTGGAAGAGGAAGAGCCAGGCTCTTCAAATCTGAAAGGAGGTACCACTGCTGTTAATGCTATAAGGCTATAGCCGTAGACTAATGTTTGATATTCATATGAAGAGCATCTCTTGTGAATTTCCATCACAGGAAAAGATCTGATGTCAGAAACGACTGCAGATGTTACCCTTTGACCTCAGTTATTTAACACTTCCTTGCCAATCTTGTACTATTCAGGAGTAACAATATGAAATACAGTCTGGATGGTTATTTAGAACAAAAAACATCCACAATACAACATCCTCAGATCAAGTTGAACAAATGTAACTCGAAGGCGAGTTGAACTGTGAATATACTGAACTTGTGCTTATCCAGCAAATCAAAGAGAAGTTACTAATAGCTTCACTATGCTTGTTGTTGATGATCCAGTGTTCATGGTCCTCTCAGCCTACATTTATAATAGGAAACAAGTTTTTACCTCTAATATTACTATTACTTGGCTTCAATGCTGTTAGCATCTGTTATTAGAGTGGGATAGATGGGCAGACAAATGAAACATTTGCACAAGCTTGACCACCTTAGGAAATCAGGCTTCAAAGGGGAAATTTTGTGCCTAAATAGAAAAAGAAAGTAACTTACACCTTTTCCGGTTGACGTTTCTCCATCATTGTAGCAATAGCCCTTCTGGTATGGTTTTTTAGTGCAAAGGTAAGTTTATCTGATGCTATTTCAGCTTTGGCACCAAGGGAGAGATTTCTGTTGGAAGTAAAAGGGGAAACACATTGACAACCTACAATGAGAGCATAACCAGAGCACTTGTGTTATGAATGCAAGATCTGGTTGTCCACCTAGTCTAGCTGCACTGACCCTGGCTATCCTAGTGTGTGATAAAGCATCATGCTACCTGTACCTGAGATGGGGTGGTTTTTTCACAGAAGACATGTACCAGCCTTAAGGGTGTGTTTTTCTAACTGCCTATGCCTTTGCATGTATTACAGGACAAGGATGACAGATTAATGTCGTTTTGCTTACTTTAGGCAATGGGACCATTCGGTGCCAGGACAGCTAAGGATGTTGCAGTCAGCTACAGCTTCCCTGGAGAAAGATGTGTCTGACAGACTGACAGGACCTCCTTGTCTCGCCCCCAGGCTTCACTCCAGCTGCAGAACACAACTGGGGCGAGATCAGCTTTTGCACAATGCCTTAGGCCATGCCCCTGCAGCAGCTGGGTGAGGCAGCTCCTGGGCTGCTGGGGGCTGCAGAGAAACACCCCCGGCAGATGATGGGCAAAGGCAGAAAATGTGTATGCTGCCTCAGTGACACAACAGGCACACCTCACTGCTGCTTGTGGCCTCCTGGCCTAGATGAAAGGCAGCAGTTGAGGAGGAGGTCACTGTGGCAAGTCTGTAACACAGTCATTCATGATCACCATGTACTCCACAAGATAAAATTTGAGGGTGAAAAAGTTCTCTTTCCACTAGTGCATGAATGCCTGTAGCTATGAAATCATATGAGCACACTGAGTAGCAGTACTAAAAATTAATATAAGGCTCAGAAATGATGGAGTGATGTAATTCACTAGCTAACAGTCTGTGCTTCTGGGAAAATAAGGGGGAGGGGGTGTCAAATAAAGTTGAATTAAGGCTGCAGATTCATTACAAGCCTATTTCTGACTGTGGAAGAACAGACCCAGCATGTTCAGAGCTCCCACAGTGATTCAGCTGACCTGCCTCTTGTGCATAGTCTTTTCTTACAACAATCCCGCTTCTACTTCAAACAAAACATGTCAATACTGAGGCTGCAAAGGAATTTAATTTCCATGGAGTGATGACTTAACTCCAGTGTAATCCAGCAATGTACAGGAATCCCAGCTGGCAGACAGTAGCCAGAAAATGACCTTGATGACTGGGTGTGCTCTAGCCTGCGTACAGCACCTTTATAGTCTAGGCTGTCTCTTTCAAAAACTCCATTGTAAAGTTAGTTCACTGGGGCCAAAGTCTCAAGTGAACAGACAAAGGTCTCAACAAAATACATCTGTGCCATTGTTATGGTATTTACACATAAAAATAGCTTGTATCAGTTCCAGACTCCCTTAATAAGAGGACCAAGAACTTCTGTTTGTATTTCCTCCTAGGTGTTCTGCCTTAATGAGGTCTAAGTATTCACTTTCCAGAAATGCTAACAAGGTTGCTGTTAAGAGCAGTTCATTTGAACATCTCCATCTAAAACAGGCTAAAATTTTCTTACTTTTTCCCCTTCCCATCAAGTCCCATTGAAAATTCCACCTTGAAATTTTAAATAATCTATTTGGTAGTGGCTCCACTTCTTTATTTTTTGAGATGTGCAGGCAACAAATGTTTTTGTGGGTAACAAAAGTGACTTCTCTCTGTCTCTCTCCCTCCTACTCTCAGTTTTTTGCTCTGCCATACAATAGAATTTGCTGAAGAACTAAACCAAAAATGCAGTGTGGAACTGTTCTACTGAGCCAATGCTTGGCAAATGATCCATCCACCTCATAACAGCTTTAATTACCTCTGAATGGTCCATGAAAGAACTACAGTGAAAGCAGCATCAAAGTCTAGAAGCCCCTGTATCATTTTCTTTCTACTGGGAGGGCTGATGGTCCATAAAGAGTTTGAATTCCCTTCTAGATCTGCTCGAGTTATATCTTCTCTTGCATAGCCCTCTAGAAACTGCAAAGCAGCCTGTAGGTGCAGAAGAGGAAAAGAAAATTTCAGTGTGGTGATAGTCACAAGACACAGAGCCGCATTTCCCAGTCAGACAGATTTGTAAATGCTCGATTAATTGTAAGTGCAGTGGTGTGCACTGAGTGTTTTCCTCAGGTACCAGCTGGGGCTTGAGATAGGAAGGGGAATCAACAAAGTATGGCCAAGCTAAAAAGGCAAAACAAAAATGGCCTCATTGTTTGATGGCCATGTTGGCCAAAGTGAGACTGAAATTTCATGAAGTAAACTCTGTAGAGTCTATTTAAACTCAAGTTAAAATTTTACTCTGTCTTTTGTTAAGTATCTTTCTGCATGGAAGAGTGTCTGCAAAGCATAAAGCAACTTGGACCTTGTAACTTCCAAATGGATCTAGGTTACAATAGTAGTGCTATTATACATGGGCTATTTGGTAGGATCTAATACAAAATTCTAATATCAAATTCTTGAATGGGCTAGTAGCAAGCACTTCTTTTAAAGTTATATCTGATCAAATACCAGTTACATTAGCAATGCAACATCTACTACTAATTACTAGTTTTTTCCTGTAGAAACTTGTGAAAACTGGGCCTGTTGCTCCATGAAACACTGAGATGAGACTATGCTTAAATGCTTATGTTTTGACATTTTAATGTCAAAACATTTCTGGGCTACGCGCGCTTTCTTTTGACAGCACCACCACTCCTCACTGGGAGGTGAAAGATGTGTGTACTCTAGGAAGGGCATGGGGCTTAAAAGTGCACAAGACACTTGTGTCCCCACAGCATGCTTTTATTGGCATTACACAAACAGCATCCCATCTCCTGAAGGTTTGTGTCATTTACAGGGGAGGGTTTCATTCAGACAACGGGACAACTAGGGTTTCTGCCTTCCAGGATTTTGTGCAAAGATGACTACACTAATGGTAGCTTGTCTCATAACCCAGCCCTGTCCTGACAACGTCTGAACTTTTATTCATGCAAATCCCCTTTATAGAAATATCTCCCAATTGATGACAGCACTCGTGACCACTTATAACTACACAAACAAAACTCACAAAAGGCCTCCATGGAAACATGCACACATTTTTAAGTAACGAGGTATTCTACATTTCACTTACGGTGTTACCCGTATAGCTTCTCAGAAATTCATTGAACTCATTCGCATCCAAACTTTTGAGCTGATTCTGCTGAGCACTCATGGTAAAAATAGGCTGGGAAACAAAAGAACACATGCTTATCACATTTACTTCACCTTGGCTGCTACATACTCAGTACAGCATCCTGTGCATCACAGTCCAAGACAATTATGGCACTCAATTCAATAAGACAAGGTTATAGTCTCATTCCACTGAGATGCAAGCTACCTACAATTATCTTGTATCTACTATGTGGACCTGTAGGATAATTTTATTCAGTTTCCACTGCAAGTAGATTCTGGTTTTAACTTGAAAATGAAGATAACATTTTACGTCTGTGATAAACTAACATGTTTTTAAACCCAAAAGGGGTAATTTATGGAAGCTTGCCAGGTACCTTGCATAAAGCAGGAGAGTTCAATTCAATGAAAGGAAGAAGAAATAGCACAAGGAAATACAGTGCAAAAAACAGAGTTTGCTTTTAGTGTTTCTTCTTTTTTACCTGATAGCCTCCTAGAGTTATTGTGATTGATACATCTAGAGGCTTGTTGGTGATGCCTGCAACAGATTTGATTAAAGACATGAAGAGCAGTGGGAACCAGACAATACAAATCAGCAAGACGATAATCATGCCACCCATTCCATACTTCACAACTTTCTTTTTCTTCTGGCCTCTTGGTTGGGGATATCTCTGCAAAAGCAAACAGCAATATGGTAATGTCTCTTCTATCAGACCTACACTTCATGTGATTTGATGGGTGAATATATAACAATCTTAAGGGTTCCCATCTCTTGTGGTAATTTTCTACCCCATGTCAGGCCAGCTATTTTTGAGATTTTTTTAGCCAAACCTGCACAGACACCTGATTTCTGATGACAACAGAGAAAAGTGACAAATGAACCCAAATCAAGTGCGTGTCCAGTGTGAAAAATATTGTAAACCTCTGTGACTTTGATTCTTTGGAACCATAAAGAAGGGAGAAATTGGGTAGGATAATTTGATTTTTTTTTTGTCTGAGTGCAAGCATGAACTCACAAGAACAAAATATAAAATAATTGCAGAAACAGTGATACAAAAATTGGTTCCAAAAACTGCTATTGTGAAGGAACCACTTTCTTATATTTGCATTTCCAAAAAGTTTTCTATCAAAACTCCTTAAGGCAGACTTCTTCCCACAGATCTTGAAATGATGCAAACTGTATACTGTGGGGGATGGAGGGAGCAGGAAAATTGCCAGCAACTGACATTCACAATCAGTAAAATGTCTGATATTGCACTACCTCCACATTCATTTCACACCTCACTTACAGTATTTCTAAGAGTTCACCGGCTTGATCCAATCTGTTTCTAGTGAATTCCACACCAACTGCAATTAACTAATGTTTAAAATTTTGTTGCTTTTCCTAAAATCTTGATACTGCTGATGTAACATCCTTCTTTTTTTTTAGCTTCTCAGGACAAAAGTGACTGCTTTTCTTCTCCCTTCAAAGCAGATCACACGGCATGTCTGTTTTGCCTTGCCCGTACTGCTTGTCCTCTGTTATTTGCCTCATGACTGAATACTCTTAATACTTTCACCATCCTGTAAAATGTCTAGCTTTCGCTGTAATTTATTTTGGTGTAATTCTCTTACAGGATTTAACTCTGCAGTGTTTAGTAGCCTGTCCTCCATGCACTGCATACCACATGTGCAAAATAAAGATGCACTGAACTGCACTGCACCTCAAACACACCAGGAATCTGGCTCTCAGGAAATTGTTCTTGCTTTGCAACATGAATCCATAAAGCCCTATGAGAATATTAAATTTGTAATACAATGCTATATTTAAAACCAATTATTTACTTTGCAAAAGCAGTGTATCAAGTAATTTGTCTCATGCTACAGAATACTGTTTTCATTAAAATATAGTATCAAAATCAGCAGGGGTATATTATTTGTCTGCAGGAGATTAGTTCAGGCACCTTTAATGATGTTATAGAACACTTCAGAGAGACTCAAGCTGTTAGAGTACTTAGGCATACCACTCAGTGAAAGACAGAGAACCGAAGTACCTTGAACAACACTCACAATGTCATGAGAGAGTTATTTTGCTGTATGGCATTAGCACACACATGCCAGCTGAGGCATGGAAATATTCCCACATCAGATCTCTGCTACACATAATATGAGTTGTAGCATAAAAAAAATGCAGTGAGATGGAGAGTCAGGGTAGAACTGGGTTATTACTTCTCTGACTCCTGAAGTTCTTCAGAACTCCTTCCATTCATGGCAGAAGTGGGAGTCTGAGAAAAAGCCTATATGCAAGATTTGTGTGCACTTTAGCTCTGAGTTAATCTAAGTGACATACTTGGAAAGTAATTGCCATTAAGAGACAGGATTATAATAAAAGTAGAAATACGTCAGTAACACTTAAAAATAAATCCATTTCAATGCAGATGTAGAATTTCTGACTGGTTTGGTCACTCTTAAAATAATGTTTAATTTCTCTTTCAAACTGGCAAAATAAGCAAGCATATGGTTGCAATCTTTATAGCAGTTATAAAGAATCCAGAATGTGCAAGTTTAATTTGAACTGAAGCTTAAATGATTTAAAGACACTGAAATTTCATTGAGACAAATGGTGGGTTTATCTGGCCTGCAGTTCAGTTCTGGATGTGCAGGGACTCTCCTGAGACAAAGGACCCAGCTGAGTTCCCTCTGCAGTTACATGAACCTGGTGTGCCTGGGACCTATGCTGTGGGGCATGCACTTCCTTCTACTGACCTTTGTCCTCAGCTGCAGCTTCCCTGCTGCTCCAGGTTACTCTTTTAATTGTGTGTGAGACTGTGTGAATACCAGGACTTCCAACCCCCACCTTGAAACCCAGGCATGCAATTAAGCCAGCAGGCATGTGCTTGTGGAGTTCACATTAATGGTGGAAAAATCAGCTGGGCACAAAAGAGAAGCCATTTGAAGTTTCACTTGTGGTGGCTGACAACTAATGTGAAGTACCCAACAGTCTGAATATTTCTGAACACAAGTGCCAGGCATATCTTCCAACAAACTTTTTATTATTTAGGGACTCATGATTATTTCCCTTCTGCATGGCGGAGAGAAGGCCTGAATCACTCATAGGGGGTTTCCTTACTTTTTCTGATTCTCGCCAACACTTCAGGATGAATATATGAGCATAGATATCTTCAACACAGATCCAGCTGGAAAGACTGAGAGTGGTGTCAGTCCAAACCCAGTCCATTACTGCTCTCAGCTCAGTCAAAAATGGAACTAGGCGGAAGCTGAAGAGAGACCACAGCAGGTAACTTGTCAGAAATAGAGGCATCACATCCAGCAAACACAGCAAGTGTACATAAGATAAAAGGGAGAATTAAGACAACATAAAAAGAGCTTAATGGGGGATTTCGTAAACACAAATACATTCACATCCTGAAATTGCCATAGCTCATGTTACTCTACATCTACTTGCCAGGCCATAAACATGCTTTTGCATCATTATGCCCAGTAATTGTGATTGAGATGCTGGTGGAATAGTACAAGACTTTCCTGTATCCCTAAATTCCTCTGACCTGGGAGTGGAGGACATGTTTTCCACAGGATGGTGGGAATTAGTTTTATACCTCCTTACACCAAGTCTTGCATGGCATCTTTGCAGTAGGTGGGCAGCCCTCAGTTGCATATGGAACTGGGCTTTGTGACTCAGGATTAAGCAGCAGAAGAAGGCGGAAATCAACAGGAAATCAATACGCATAGAGCAGCTGCTCAAAGTGCATAATTCCCTTTCCTAGTCCCACACTTTCCTGATCAGCCACACCTCAAAGAGTATTTCATGTGAGGAAAGCTTTCTTCTGTAACTTGTCCTTGGAATGCAAGAAGACTACAGTGCAAATACTGTGAAAAGGCCAAAATTATTCTGTTTTTTCTGTGAAATCCATATATGCTCCAAACTGGCTTAATCACAAGACGACTGTAACAGTGTAAGTGGAGGGTGTGGTCTGCCTCTGTAAAACCACCTTTCACTCCGAGGTGATGCTATGCCTGTTCCTTGCACTAACACTCCGAACTCCTGAGAGCTTCAGATGTGCAACACTTCTCAAAGCAAACATTTCTTTTTGTGCTTATTTTTCAGTTCTTACTTCTCAGGTGTGTTTTCTTTCATTCTATTCCTTACACCTGCTGAGGTAGAGCCTGTAGACCTGCTCCAAGGGTCTCCTTGGGACTGGACACCTTACTGCTTTTTTGGACTGCAAAACTAATAACATTACCTGTTTTCTAGCACAATGTGTAGCCCCTATGTCTGTTTACAAAGGTGATTTCTTAGAAGTGTTAAAAATGTCTCTTTCTTAGGGGACTGAATGGCTGACTGGTATATCAGGCTTCTGTTTTCAGACTGGGAGATGAAATTTTGTGAAGTTTTCCTTCCAGAGGTAGATTTTTCTTTTTTCTTGTGGACTACAGGGGGACCTATGGCATATAGAGAGCATGCTGCGCAAAATTTACTGTCTTTTTTACAGCAGCCTGAGAAGAAAAGACATTAATAAACCCAGCATTTCACTACAGCAGATCTTTATTGCACAAAAGAAAGAAAAAAGGCAGTAAGTCTATGCTTACCCTTGAAATAAGAACAGGTTGACATAGTTGTAACTTTTTGTGAGGAAGTTGCCAAGAACACGAGTTGGATATCCACAGCGTATCTGATAAGCTGATAAGCCAAAATAAACACATTTCACAAAATACCAGAGCTGGGCAACCGTGTTCTGGCTAAATTTCCTGTAAAGGAAAAGATAGATAAAGGAAAATGATGAGCTTTTTGTATGACCAAATTAGCTTGAAATGTTTTTTTGCTCCTGGCAGTTTCCTCTTCCTGAGGTCCTGTGAAAAGCCCTTGGTTGCTGACCCCACGGCAGGGTTAAAACAGAATTGGAAAGACACTGAATGAGAAAGTCTAAAACCAGCATCCATTGCCACCTCAGGGTCACAGGGGAGAGACTGGGAATAGGCTCTCCAAAGAGTGAGGCCTTGGGGCAGTGCCCTCTCCCTCTGGATGCTGGCGGTCCTCTGCTGCCCAACACAGACCAGTCTTCCTCAGCCCCCATGATGGCACAACCCTCTGTGAGCCTTGGGTAGGGGCTCAATCAAGGCAGCTTTGGTGGCTATTTGTGTTCATGGCAGCACCTCATACAGGAATTTAAGACGGAGTGACCTGTGAAAATATTTTTCACCCTTCCCTGCTTGATCCAAGTCTTATTCCAACAAATAGTTCAGAAACCTGGGTTTTGTGTATCTCTGAAGATGGAGATCCCAGAACCTGTCTGAGGAACCTGCTCCAGTGTTCAACAACAGTCAAGAGTTTTCAACATATCTAACTGGAATTTCCCTTTTTTCCCAACTTGTGCCCTCTTGTCCTGTCTGAAAACAGCTTAGCTTCTTCTCAATGCCTTATTAATAGGCAGCTGGAGCCAGCTCTTCACTTTCTCTTCTTGAGACTGAACTAACCCTCAACCTCTCCTCACATGTGCCATTTCTCGTTGCTATTCAATAGCACAGTGGATCTGCAGCAGATGCCTCATGATGGACAGGATTTGTCAGCCAGTCATAACCCAATATTTTCATTTAAATCCCACAGAAGTATTTTAATTAAGAAATTTGCAGAGATTTCCAAGACTCAAATTGACTTAGAAGGAATACAGGATGTTTCAGATGCAGATTTGAGATTAACAACTTGATAGAGCTTTCCCAAAAGCACAGACAGAGTCAAAATTATTTTATTTCATAACAATTCTCAATGTGCAGTAGCTAAGAGATCCATTTGAAAAAGGAATTTCTTTTTTTTTCAAATTTGGGCACAATTGCTAATGCACTGAGGAAAAACAAAACATTTCTTTTTGAGAAAAAGTGAGACTTTTCAGCCTTTCTTTACACTACAAACCTATTTTGTTTTCCCCAGTAAAATAACTTGACTGTTAATGAAGTGTAATGTGCCCAGGTGACTCACTCAATTTCCATGGACAGTCAATGGAGTGAGGGAAATACCTCAAGGCAACTTAAAGTAGGAAAAGGGGAGTTAGCCAAACATTAGGGAGGGAGCTTTAACACCTCTGCACTGCAGACTGCAGTGGTCAGTGCCCTGAGCCATGAAATGAAACATGTTAGATTTGGGAGTGAGTCTGACCAAGCATGTGACACTAAATTTCGTGCAGCAGGTGACCATCTCCACACCACCTCCAGAGCCAAGTGGCAGGAGCATGGGAGGAGAAATTTGCTCTTCAGAACAGACACATATTTTAGACGTTCCTCAGTTTAAGGAGATTTAAATTTACAGTTCACACATTTCAGCAAAGTGCTAAGTTATAAGTTACTCTGAGGGAGACATTTTCTACTCGCTCTTCTAAAGCAGCATGCAGCAGTCTTGGGAGCAGGGAACTGGATCAGAGGCCAACATTGTCTCAGCTGAAGGCTCTAATCACTCAATTACAGGCAATTTCTCTTTCACCTGCTTGCATTTTGGCCTAAATCGAGAATATTTCTGTACATATATAACTAATTCTTCCTCAAACTTACATTGGCCAGAGTTACTGCTGTGGAAATGCATTCCAACTTTCTGCTTAGAAATGAGACGAAGAAGAAACTTGTTCATCATCCCAAAGCCTAGCTATAAGCACCTCCAGTTTAAATACAAACAACTTGGTCGAGCATCAGCATTTAACCCATATTGTTTGTTTAGAAGGGTTATACCTTTCTGTCACTCCAGGCAAGATAAAAAACATCCAGAAATGTATTCCAAAAACAAGGATGACCTGGAAGATGACTTTTCCCATGACAGTCTTTTTGAGGTACAGTGCTCGATCTACCACCATGGTACCAAACTGAATGAGCACCATCACCAAAAATGCCTCTGGGACCTGGTCCTCTGATAATGAAGAGGTGATATCTGCTGCAGCAGAGTGTTTCTGAAAAGCAAAATATAAGGGTGGTCAAAGAAAAAGGACACTTGCATGGTATTTAGCATCTCCAACATGTAAATCCTGCTGAGGAGAGATGCCTCTGTGACATACCCCAAAAGCCCAAAATCCAAACACAATGATGATGAAGTCCACTGTATCTGCGAGGAACATCAGCACGTACACATCAGTCACTGCGCTGTAGTCTGGATGAATAAGATTGTAGAAAAACTGTCTGATGGGCACGTACACCTGGAGAGTCCTAAAACAAAATAGACCACAATGTCATTTAACAGCACATAACTCACACTGAAGAAAGTAAAGGCTGAGTGTAGTATGATTAATATTTTTAAAGATATCTAAGATCTACTCTGACAGCCTTCACAGGACTGCAGAGACACCAGTCCTTTGTTCTGATTACTTCCAAACCCCTGTATTAGGATTTGTTCAGTAGAAATATACGTAGCCAACCAAGCTCACATGGGATACTTAGCTTTTTTATCAGGCAGATGCTGTTTGAACAACTGCCGATTTGTCTGATGTTCAGCTGGTAGGACATCTGCATACAATGAACACTTGAATTAACAGCAGTAGTAGCCTGCTCCCTTTAAAATGCTGGTGTACTGCTTTACTGTTTGGAACCTCCCCCCAAACCCACACAACTCCTCATATTGCTCACTTTTTAATTGTAAAAGCTTTAGCTTTGATCATTTGTTCTCGAAACTTTTCCATGAGAAGCTCTTTTCTAGATTTTTGTTTGATGCTTAACACACTGCTTCCCTTCTGACTGCTGTTCCGTGTACTGGTACTTCCTGGAAAAAAGGGAGGGAAAGAGAAGTCAATTCAAAAGAAGAGTTTAAATACTAAAGCTAGAAAGTAATAACTCTTGCGACTTCCATCTCATATGACTCCCACATTTGAAAGAAGCTTTGAAATGAATTCTTCTGCTTTTTTTCCCCCAATATGATAAAATCTTGAGAGCAGCCAGTAAAGGTTTAACCACTGGCAGACCAAAACTTGATTAATAGCTACAAAAAGGGAAGACTAGAGATAAAAGCAAGTATTTAACTGATCTGACTCAGATACCTCAATTGGTATTACATACATTTAGGCTAGAGTACCCCCGCCCTTTTTACAAGATGGGACATGTAATCTCTTTCAATATACCCAATAAAAACATTTTCTCCGTTCAAGTGTCTACAAATGTAGATATGAAAAATACATATGCTTTGCATTCCCTCTCGCTGGAGATTATGCTGGACCAGAACTTCTGGATCTGGGCCACACTGAGCATTCCTTTCCCAGCTTTTGGATAATGTCATTTTAAAAACATAATGAATCACAAAGTATGGCTCTTCATTTGAACTTTAGGAAGGCTTGGAGTGTGTTCAAACATGAAGATACATTGATTCATATCCTATTTCACCACTGAGAAACAGCAGCAATCAGGAGCTCCTGGGAGCTCTGCAGCAACCGGCCCAAGGTTTCAGCAGAATGATCCTATGGGAAATGAACAATTTTCCTCCAAATCCTAGAAATGCCATGACATTTACCTCTCTTGGATCTGTGTGAGGAGAAGCTGGACCTGTGAGAAAGCTGGGATATGCTGCTAGAACTCTTCCTCCTGATAGCAGTCTGCTGCTCAGGGAAGTGGACATGGATGGACTCCACTGATGCAGCAAGATTGACAGATTTCAAAGAGGCAGAAGAGTCTCTCCTGCCTCCTGTCAGAGAGAGCTCATCATCTGTATCCTCTTTATTACTGGAGCTATCTCCTTTCTCATCTTCATCCCACAGTCCATGGCACTAGCGGAAAAACAAGAAGAGAACATATCAAGCCTATATTTCTGTCGCAGAATTTATCACAGGCATTGCTCAGCTCAGTCACGTGTTCACATGGGAGGAGACAAATTCATTGTGTTGGGATATCATAGAATCACTTTGGTTGCAGAAATTCTTTAAGATCATCAGTTCAACTATTAACCCAGCCCTGCCAAGTCCACCACTAAATCATGTCCCTCAGTGCCACATCTAAATGTCTTTTAAACTCTTCCAGGGATAGTGACTCAACCACTTCCCCGGGCAGCCACTTCTAATCCTCAGCAACCCTTTCATGGAAGAAATTTTTCCTGATATCCAAATGAATTACTTCCGTATATCACATGAGTGACTTAAAGAATGGAAATGAAAAATTAATATAACATAAGAAACTACCTGAACCCAGATTACCTTTAAAATGGATCTATGGAAGAATAAAGCAAGAAGCTGAACAAGATCATAGTGCACATAACCCTCTTTCTTCTCAATGCCAATAATATTGGGTGGATGGTAAGGTTTATCTTTTGTGTAATCCACGTGTTTATTCCAAGGAAAGAAGCCAAACTGGAAGAAGTATTTGATGACAATGGCCACCTGTTTGGAAACACAACAGACTTGGGGTGTTTTATAAGCATGTCAGATATAATAGCCTCATGACAATAAGAGGGATAAAATATGACCACTTTGTCAGTTTTATGAGAACATAAACAAGCATATTCATTACTACAGAGAATAACACTTCACACTTTTTCAGTAATAAAGTCAATCAACATTCACCAACAGATGATACTCAGTGGTACTTGAGATACCACAAGCAGTGAATTCTGTCTCTTGGTTAACAATTACATAGCAACAGTTTGCAAATGCTCTGTTCTTGTGAGAACTGCTTTACATGCCAAGAAGGATATTGCTCATTGCAATGAAGGAAATAACAAACAAGATCATTCTGTACCACAAAAGTTGCTGAGGGCTTTAGCAAATATTTGTTTTACTGTGAAGGGCTGAACGCCCACCCCTGATCCTAGAGATCAAAACCAGAAAAGGGACCATGCAAAGCTTACAACTTCAGTTTTCTGTGTTAGACATGGGCTTGCAAAGCCAGCAGCATACCTCAGTGTAGACAATGGCTGTCATCCAGAAGCGTTTGCTTGGCCGAGGAACAGACAGCATGGCCCACAGGAATATAAGGATGGGAAGCACCAGGGTTATCATGGAGGCAGAGATCATGTGGTTAAGGATGATTACAAAATAGCACACCATTTCTGACCGGGCCACCAGCGTATTGTACAGGGCATAAATAAGGAGCAAGACTCGAGGCTGACCAACGTAGAACTTCTCTGACTCCTCCAGCTCATCATCACGAAACATCCTGTGAGGAGCAGAGTACAACAAATGAACTGACATGAACTTCACAAGAGCTGCTTTTCAAATTTCTACCTCTTTCCTTTTAAAAAGTATTAAATTCTCCTGCTAAGCCAAATGGAGGGGAAAAAAAGGGAAGGGGGGGATTTGGTATTATAATCAAATAGCCTGATTCTAAGCTCAGAAAACAAGAATTTCAAGCAAAGCAACTAGAAGCACTGATTTCCCATTTTTTAATTTACCCAGAAAGAGAATCAGCCCGGCCTAAGAACTTTTACAAACACGGCTTTCCTACAGCTGCCCGACCAACATATCTCATGCAAATCATGCAATACTGGTGTGGATTCACATCTGATTTATCAACACAGATAGGAATTTGGAGAAAAAACAGAGGTACATCACAAGACCTATATTATGAATCATCCAGGGGCATAAGACTAGAACATAATAAATTCCTTTGAGCATTAGATGTGCCCAATCTTCTCATTATATGACTCAAATAAATATAAAGGCAGTGACTTTCATACACTCTTCATAATTCTCTCCGCTTTTCATAAAGTTTCCTGGCCTGAGAAGAGATCTTACTGAAAAGCAAAAATTGCTATGGAAAACCAGAAGACAAGACGTTGCATCTGACAAAGTCAGATCTATCCACCCTCTCTCTCTGTGGGTGCAGTTAGGCTGAAAGGCAGCTCTGTGGTTTAAGATTTTGCTCTTGTATTTGGGGAAGCCCTCCCCAACTGAGTCAGGCCAGAAAGCAGCTGAAGAAGTGCAGTGGCACCATCCCCACCTCAATGCTGGTTGTGCTACTGAGCACAGTGTCTAAGGGGCAAAGAAGGGAACATCCTCTCCCTATGAAGCACCTAGCAAGGTGGTGTCTCTATGTAACCCTCAGCTCCCATTGGCTTAAACAAAAACTGCCAAAGGTCAGAGTTTCCCTTACAGTAATCCAAAATAATTAAAGGAGAAACATTTTCCCAGATAGCCCTGGAGGAAATTCATTTGAAATTATAGTTGCCTGGAGAAGAGAAGCCCTCTCTACACAGAATATTTAGAAAAGCCCTTGACCCCAAGACAATTGCAGCACAGAAATTCAATGCTAATTGGAACAATTAAATATGGTATCTAGGGAGAAAGCAGAGATTCCTTCCCAGATGAATTTGAGTCACTTTAGAAATTTGTAATTAGAACAACTGCACAGGAAATGAGCTTCTTCCCTTAAACCAAACTTAGCACAACGTCTGTATCAGAAACTGCAGGGTAGTTCTGAGACAAAAACCCAAAGTAATGACAAAACTTTACACATAGTGACCAACAATTTTTCATGGCCGAGGATTCTTACTTGTTCAGGAGCAGCTCGCTAGCTGTTAGCTCGTGCGTCAGTGGGGGGAGAATCGTGTCGAGTTTGTCTGTCCGACTGTCGTCTGGGCTCACCATCATGAGGCTCTTACCAGCTGAGTCATCTGGGGAGCCAAAGGGAAGATGTTCAAAGCTGACAGCTTTGCTATAGGAAGGAGGAGCTTCTGCATTGCTATCAACCGTGGAGTACAACGGCACATCGGTATCTGGAGTATATGCAGCTCCTTCTGAATCCAGGCTATAATCTTCCACCTCCTCTTCCTCCAGCCTTGATGCAGAATGAGCTCCTTCTTCCTCATGCTCCCCTTCTACCTCCTCAATGGTTTCTGTGGTCCCCTGACGGGAATAGAGCATGGTGACCTGCGTAGGTTCACTGTGGGAGATGGATGAAGAGAGTGAGCTGAGGTTTCCAAGAGCCATGATCAAGCAAAGTTTGTTAATTGTACCTTTATGCAGACAGCTAAGCAACCTCATTGCATTCCCAGGCCTCCAAAGTTCATATGGTCTGGTAGAAAAGATATCATCCTGATCTCCTCTTATACAGATGGAACACCTGGGTCCATCTCTTCCCTGAACGAAATCCCACTGAACTCACAGTGATTCACCATCTTTTAACACCAGCAAAGGGCAAATGAATATCAGCAAGAGAAACTACACTACCTTTCTGAAAGTAGCTCAAACATTTCTGAACAGAGTCAAGATTTGCTATTACATCTATTTAAGACATGCTCCATGGTGAAGGATAGGCAGCCATGGCATTGCTTCTAAACATAGTGCTTTTAACAACCACTGTACGACTGTTGTGTACAACTGGAACATGAACTGAACACGCACATATCAACTCTGATTCAAATAAAAGACCATGTAAATTGCTAGCTTGAAGAAATACAAACCAAATTACAAAACTGTTCCAGTAACAGGGTATCTTGCTTACCTTTAGATTGCCCTGTGTTCTTCAATACAGTCTTCCTTTTTACTTTACCTGCCTGCTTTACTTCTGTATGTATCTATTTCCTTATTCAACTGTCTGATGCACTCTGATCAGTTCTTTGCTTGATTGACCTTCCTTATTCTTGGCTTTGCATAGACTCATAGAATGGTTTGGGTAGAAAAGTACCTTAAAGATCATCTAGTTCCAGCCCCCTGGCCATGGGCAGGGACACCTCCCACTAGACCAAGTTGCTCAGAGCCCCATCCAACCTGACCTTGAACACGTCCAGGGATGCAACATCCACAACTTCTCTGGGCAACCTGTTCCAATGTCTCACCACCCCCTGAATGAAGTATTTCTTCCTAATACCTAATCTAAACTTGCCCTTTTTTAATGTAAAGCCATTTCCCCTTGTCCTATCACTTCATACCCTGTAAAAATTCCCTCTATAGCTCTCATGTAGCTGTCCCTTAAATACTGGAAGTTTGCTCTGCAGTTTCCCTGGAACCTTTTCTTCTCCAGCATGAACAGCTCTGTCAGCCTGTCTCCATAGGAGGGGTACTCCAGCCCTCCGATCACATTTCTTGCGCTCCCTCTCAAGTATTTTTTTACCTCTCTCCTTGAACATCACTCTTTCTCTTTTTAGTCTCATTCCACTCCACAGCCTAGACAACAGGCACCAACTCAGTGTCTTTGTTGGCTGCATATCCCTGTATCTCACAGAGACAAAACAAGATTTCCTGTAGCTCCTATGAAATTAATGGGGCCATATTTTCACATAAACTATAACCTTTTAGAGAAAACTGGCATTGGCAAAGCCATTGGCACTATCATCTTCTGCCAAAACAAAAAATTAACTTTCCTTTTTTTTTTTCCTTTTACGCTGCTTCCAAACTTACTGTGGCTATGTTAGATCACTTTTTTTGTAGCAGAGTTTTAATTAGAACATATAACACTTATGATGATGTGTGTTTGGATGATTCACAGTAGCACTCATCCTGGTTAAAATGCACAAAATCATAGAATCCCAAAATTCCAAAACTGATTGACTCCAAAAATTTGTCAAACACTTCCAACACTGAAAAACAATGATGCAAAATGACATAAAATTTCTGATTTATAATATTTATAAAATGACTTGAAACACTGCTTCCCAATGTCATGTAAATCCCTGGGTTTTACCTGCCAAAAACTGAGTAAACAGCTCTGAAAAATTTTCTCTTGCACTGGATATTAATATTAGTTGCTATTTTTTCATAACTGTTTTCCCTTTCCTAACTGCAGCACCTTACTGTAAATCAATTCTAAAGTAATCAAAACATATTTAGAAATCTTTCCTATATGGACAAAAATAAAAACTGAAAAACTGGCACAATGGTGTCTATCTTAATTTCTAAAATTACACATCTCAGCCCATATTTAGGGTAAGTGATTAGCTGAGAAACCTAGCTTCCAGCTTCCAATTTAAGAACAACCATCAGCTCAGTAACTCTGAAAATAAGACTGAATGAATACAGACTTTAGCTGAATGAATACAGACTTTGGCCTGTTTTTATACACACAGTGTAATGCTATGGAACAACTTCAAAAAATACATCAATTAAGGATGAAAACAAAAACAAAACAAAAAAAACCAGAACAAGAAGTGAAACAGCAAATGAATCCTAGATTGTGATCCTGACTTTGAATCTCAGAACTGTGCCACAACACAGGAGGGCGTAAAGCTTCCTTTGACCATGCAATCCACTCTGCACACCACGTGTCTGCAAACACAGATCCACGTACACTGCAGTCGGAACAATGGTATGGGTAAACGAGTGAACAAAGCATGCATGAGTTAAGCACCTTGACACTATACTGCCACTGTCAGCTGATGAGGAGGACATATCCATGCTCTGCATTTTACGAAGCCTAGGTCGAGCGCGCTCACTTGTTTTAGGAACAGAGTCTGGTCCATCTAAATCATCAAGGGTTGACTGCCTTGAGAACAGCATGGTTGCTTCAGTGTAGCAGCTACAGCAGCGCAAACAGTTACAGAGACAGTGTTAAATCCAAATGGTGTTATGATACACACGGTTCAGTAAACAAATATGCTCGCCATGCAGCTAAACACTGACACAGAGAAAAAAAGGTTCAGAGAGAAGATAAGGATTTGTTTGGAGTCACCACGGAAACACATTTCTATGCACAGGTTAGTCATGGTCAATTTCACATAGGGGCGATAGGAGGCCATCTACCCACTATTCAAGCAGTTACGGAACCAACACAGTGCTCTACACGCTTTCCAGGGGAACAGACTTATATATGTGAGCAGGTTTTATTTTGGTTTTTTACCCCTGAAATTTCCAGATTCCACAAGGATGTTTTAGAAAAGGATGTCCTCTGTACAAATTCTATTTTATTAATGATATGCTGTGCTGAGCCTTTTTACACAGGTACAAGCCAACTTCCTAGAAGAGCCCTTAAAACTGAGAAAGCTCATATTCCACAAATAGAAAAATAGCTGTCAGACATTGGCTAATCCTCTTTCCAAACCAAAGAGCCAAATCGGATATGTTACTTAGCCAGTAAATGCATGCCAAATATAACCTGCTCTGCATGGGATGGCTTTTATTTTGATATTTACTAGGAAGCTCTGATGATTCTTTCCAGAAGATTTCATTGATTTCGATCACAGTATTTCAAAATCGGCAACATGCGCATCTTGAAATAAAGAACAGATATAATAAACCCTTATCTCCTTTCACTTATCAAATACAACAGGACACCAGAGACATACACAATACATTGAGCATTCATGTGTAACTGGAGAAAAGAACTGGATGAGTTATGAGAAAGAGAGTACATAATTAAATACAAGCATTTAACAGAGCAACAGGAAAGAAGCAAATACATTAATGAGATATGGTAGGTAAAAAGATTATTTCTCCTGTAAAAATCTTTGACAAACACAGATGTCAATGAAATGAGTTGAGTGGCCTGGTGTTTTAACATATGCAGTGACCTGCCTGAGTCTCTCGGATAGAATGAAAGAAGAAAAGACCCCAAAATTCAGGATTTACGCTCTACTTTTCTTCTTTGACTCCATCTGTATTACACCTGGAAAGTGGCAGCAGGGGATTTGCTTCCTTGGCAAGCATTATGTTTGTCCAGGGGTACAGAGAATTGGGAAAGAGGTCAGAAAGGAAGGGCAATGGCATTTTCCACATTCCTTTGGTCTTGCTAGCTTGAAGTGAGGAAAAAATCCGCTGGCATGAGGTTATAGTCTGCAATTATTGTGTTTAGGAAAATGAAGGGGAAAGAACAAAATACGTAGAGAGAAGAAGCAGTTATTCTTAGGCCTACCCCCACTGATGATCTTTTTTGACAGAATGGCTTTTTTGACTGAGGCTAAAAGCATACCTTGGCCTTTGAACGGAAGAAAAGAATCACCAAGATACCAATGGCATTGTGAAATATTTTCCTTAAGAACCGCCTCAATGGCAGGGGCACCTCTGTCCTGCCAGTTCACTTGGCCAAAACCCTTTACAAGCCACTTCATTATTTCTGTGTGTGCACAAAGGTACACAAGGCCCTCCAGACAAAACCTGGAGGGCTGTCTGCATGGTGTATGGAGCCAGGACGTCTGCCCTGGAGGTGTGATTCAGCAGTATGGAAGTCAGCTGAAGCTCGGTGTTACTAACTCAGGGAGCTCTTGAGGGAGGAGGTTTCCCTCTGCACATACACACATGGAATATGGCCCAGCTGTTGCTCTATCAGTGAGGTTTTGGTGCTAAAATATGGGAAGATGGCAGCAAGGAGACAATATGGTTTTGCAGACCTTTCTGTCTATGTGCTACGATGTTTTATGCATGTATTTTAGGTCTCAAGGGCTGAGTTTATTCTTTTGAAGAGCAACACCTAATACTAAGGTGTTGAAGGATTTTAAATGCAGACATAGTTCAAAGGGAACCGTCCAAGGGCCTTAAGCAGAGCAGCTGTTCATGTTCACATGCCCACTCATATATTTTCAATGGAAGAAACATATACCAGCTGCCTTCCTAAACATGCCAGCTCTGACCTTGCTCCCAGAAAAATCAAAGGAAAAACATCTATTAATCCCAATAGATAAAAACATTTGGTTTAAAGCTGTTTTAAATGAAGAACGAATCATCAGAGTAATTACTGACTGAGCAGCTGCGCTGTATCCTCGAATATCAGGAGATGCACATGAGTCAACACCTGAAGCACAGTCTGTGTATTCTTTATGTGCTTTAGGAACATGCTTCCCAATGTGGAGGAAATGGGAACACCAATGAAGTGGAGAGATTCACACTGAGCAAAGTTGATGTTGACTCAAGTCATTGCCTATCACATAAATTTGATCCAACCATATCTTCCTGAGTGACTTAGAATTTGTGTTTTTGGAGACCTTGGAAACATCAGCTTCTTGAAATCATACAATGACTAGGTTTTTAAAATGGAATGCTCATTAAAAGCCCCAAGTTCAAATGTTTTATATGAAGTTGATCAGGTATCCATTTTAAATGGGGATACATATATACATATATAGCAGAGATGTTTTTATCCCCAGTGAGTGGAAAATTTTTAAGTTTATGGCTTCCTTTTTGCTAAACAAATTTACCCTTCTCAAAGAGTTTAATAGCCTAGTGGGTGAATTATGATTTTTTCTGGGGTAGTTTTTTTTTTCTGTCCGTGGGCTACTTACTAACTGGCATTATCTGTTTGGACTACTACTACATTCCCCATGCCTCCAAGAAAAAATCCCAATCAATCCCTAACAATCACAGGCCTAAATTGGACTTTGATCCAGCCCAAACAGGGGTTCTCCTTTCATCCTTCCTTCTGCCTCCCTAGGTGAGTTACCTCTCCAGTACTCACTGCCTCAAGCCCTATTCTCCCTTCTAGTGAGGGAAGCACAGATAAAAGGTGGTGTTCTTAAACACCCTGAGAGGTGTTTAAGCTCCTCCTCCTTCAGCTCTTATAAAAGTCTACACAAATGTAGAGTCAGGAACTGAAAACATTATTCATAATGCACAAAAATGAATACAAACTGAACTGGATACAAAACCATAGATAACCTGAAATCTGTCTTAGCACCTGTGTCTAGCTGCTATTACATAATTGTAGGCAAAGCCCCATGAGGGCAGCCAACCAGTTTTAGTAAGTTCCCAATCATCTTACTGGAATTCACAGGCTGTTTAACCTAATAAACAGGTCATCAGTCGAATGGAAACAAACTGCAGAAAATGCTCTGCCATGCTAGATTCCAATCCCTTCCAGTGGTGTTCCTCAAAGAGCTTGGCAATGAACAGCATCAGCCTCTTCTCCTCCTGGCCCATATGAACTTTGCACTTTGCCTTTAGGATACATGGGAGTATTTATACAGAAAGAGAAACCAAACAAATACCTTATGAATACATCATACTTTCTAATGTGTAGAAAAATGACCGAGAATGAATGACAGACCTACCAAAAGAAAAAAACCACAAAGGACACTGTGCAAAAGTCCATTTAGAGCTTTATCCAGGCTAAGAACAACATCCCTGGATTAGACTTATGAGGGTCAGCCCTGAACTTCACCAGAAATTTACAGTTCCTGCAGCTGATCAGGAGGGCTTTTCTCTTTGGCTATCCAGGGTTTACCTACAGTAATTCCTATCCTGAGCACTGAGGATTATGTCTTATTATAATGGAATAGCTTCTGTTCTTCAGCGTTCCTGTGTGCTTCCAGATGTGTTCACCTTACTCAGGGACCTAATGTCCACTACAAAATTTTCAGTAGTGCAACCAAAGGATAAGCAGAACAGAAACCCTCTACCCCTTCCCAAAAGTTTTCCATTGCAACCTGAGATCCATGATCACAGGGATGCTTGAGATTTAATTAGTCACTTCTACATTTACTGGAAATCATTACTTTAAAATACAAACTGCCACCTGCTCTTGTTTGAGCAATTAAAAAAAATCAATAAACTCATAACAAGTTTAAAACACTTCACTTTTCTAAAAAATGTCATAGGCACTTCTGTAATCCCTTGAAGAGATATGCAAGAGTGCACCAATACACAGACGGCTTTATCATTCAATCAACAGACTCATTATTGCTTCATCTATGTCCACAGATGTCCACAATTCATAATACTCAGTGCAAGAATATTTGATTGTTCATTACCAGAAAGAGAATTTGAGATTAGAAAAATCAGTCATAACTCTGCCTTTTCTATTCCTTTGTTTATAAATCCTGTCACTTCTTCAAAGGAAATGGAGATGACAGAAACCCATGTGAAAGATTTAACTTTTTCTGTTGCAAAGCAGCACCCCAGAATCACTGAATTCTCTGAGTTTGAAAAGAGATTTTAAACGTGCAAGTGTGCTTAAAGCAGGGTGAAAAATGGGTGGTTACTCTGGAAAAAAAAGAAAAAGACACAAGTGGAGCTCAGCATTGGATACCATCTCAGTGAAGAGGCAGAATCTATACATGAAAATGACAAGATTTCTTTTTCTTTTTTATAATTAATTTTGGAATTGGCTTCCTTTTGTTTATGGTTAAAGTTCTTGCTTAATGATTGTATAGTAATGATAACTTCTATCTACGGTAAACAGGGCAACTAAAAACTATTTAATGAAAGTAGGACTGATACTACTATTAATTCTTTAGGTGAGACTGAACTTTGTGGAGTTAAAATCTGCCCTGCAGATATCAAAGTTGGTCCAAGTGAGCTGGTAACAGAATTTGAGTTTTTTCTCGCATCATTTGACTCCTGTAAAACTTTGAGACAAAACACAAAGGTGTTGCTCAGTTGGGCAAGAAGCCACTGAGAAAGATTTGCTCAGATTTGGTGTTTTTACTGGAGTGAACCTCTCAAAGGCCAGTGCTCACTGAAGAGCAATTTGTGGATATTTTGTTCAAGCATAGTACTCACAGGCACTCTCTTACCCTTGCTTTTCAATACTATCAGAAAGGAAGACAACCCCTCGTTATTTTCAGTCTGCTGACATCTACCCATATGTCATTAGTAAAAGCTATGTATAATTTACTCTACACAGAAGTATCTGAGTTTGCTGGGAGTATCAAACACAATATGATTCTGCCACAGTTCACAGAAGGAGACAGCAGAAGGCCACGGATTATGAAACAGCTGGATTTCCAAAGCCCTCCCTTCTCCCCCTCATGTTACACAAATTCTGCAGAATCGTAAAAGTCAAGAACACCAGGGACATGGTGGGAACAGACTGCCTCTGTAAGAGAAGGAAGTGAATGTGTGTGCCTCTGTGTGCATGAAGCAGCAGGAGCAGGCAGTAATTTTGGCAGGGGACTTGATGGCATCCGTTTGCAGAAAAGAGTGAGGAAGGTGGTTTTCCTGAACTAGTTTGGGTATTTGATTTAACAACCATGTAGCTCTGCTGGACTGTAGTCATGGCAGTTGGGAAACCAGGCTCTTCAGATGGTTTTTGCCCTGGGTGTATGAGAGGGGATTTTGTTCTTTCAAATGCAGAATCTCTTTCAATGTGAAGCCCTTTCTGATTTGTGGACAACAGACAGCAATTTATTTTACAAAGACAAAATATTCACAATGAATGGTCCCTTGACAAATTACATGCTTGAATTTCTAAACCATTATCTCACAGAAGCATCCTCAGCACCTCTTATGTTCCACTGCTTTTCACAAGAACAGAATGCCAATGCCAATGACTCCTAATTCTAGGGGGAACTAAAAGCAGTGAGATAGCTATGCAGTGGAAAAGAAGTTAAGCCAAAAAGTGAGTCCATCACTATAAAGGAATAGTAACATATGGTAGTTTTCACTATTAAGATGGCATGGAAAAATCAAAATAGAATTCAGCATTGATTAGAAAGTTCATCAGTGCTTAGACAGTATCTAATATTACACCTACTGCACGATCCCTGTGTCTTTCACAGAATAAAATTAAATCAATACCTGGAGATGCTGTCACGAGATGCTGCTGAATCTAAACTATCCATTCTTTCAGATGCTTGCAAACCAGAAGCTTGACTGGGATTTTTATCAATTGAGTCCAGTCCTGACTCCTCAGAAAGTTTCATCATATGGTTCTGGTAATATAAATGGATGCTCTCCCGTGTTGGAACATTTCCCTGTAGAAGAGAGTAGAGGTTGACATACATGGCCAGGGGGAGGTGTATTCTTTGAGGAAGCAGTTTCTTCTGTAATTTGGCAAGTAACAGATTAAGGACTGAGCAAACATCTTCCTACTAAATAGCAAACTCTCACCTGTAGTTCCTTCCCCGAGTGCAAGTCAGATTCTGACTTAAACTACCATGGCCCAAAGTGTTTGGTTTTCAAGCAAAACTGGAGGAACCCATGTGGTTTCAGGCTATATTTAGCCACCAGAGCTCCTCTGGATGGACTGCAGATCCTTCAGCATGGGAATGAGGAGTGGACTCAATGTGTAGTCCAGCAACTTTTGATGGATCTCTTTTAGATAGCTTTACTGACTCTCAGAACAATCATTACTGGCAAGTAGCAGAATTTTTAAACAGAAAAAAAACCAGGAAACTGGTTTCATATACAAACTGATCTAGATATTAATTAGTGTCCCAAAATCAAAATTTATAAATGAATTATGGACACAGATGGAAAACCATGAAAAAAACACTGAAGACCTTTACTCCTTCTCTGTGGCTTCACAATCAAGCTAGTTTGAAAGAATAGTTTTATTAACTGTCAGACCAGATCTGGGCACAGGATCAAGTCTTTCTGGCTGTGATATTGTAATCAGAATTCTAAAGGTGTACCATAAGGATAAAACTGAGAATTTTCTGTTCTTAGGCAGAAACACATCCAAGTCATTCCACTAGTGGTTGCATTGACTTCAGATCATACACTGAGAGGGGAGATTGCTATTCTTGAACAGTAATTTTTCTCATTTATGCAAGGACTTTTTCCAGCTAAGATAATAAAAATAGTCTAAAATATTTCCTGTATTTCCTTTACTAATTTTAATAGTTTCCAGTATTTCAATTCTGGTCCTCTACAGTGTCCCAAAACTACAATACTTGAAATCTGATGTTTTGAGAAAAAAAAAAAAAAAAAAAAAAAATTAAAAATCTTAAGAACAAAATTTGACACTCAGGTTTTTAATTAGGTAAGTTTGTGTACATGCTGTGTTGCCTCTGCAGTGATAAATGTTGGTGCCATTATGACATCCTGACTCTGAAATGATGGCACGAGTTACCTTCCAGCTTCAATGCAGGCCTGGCATAAAGGGTAAGAATTGTATCGTCTACTTGCATTTGGAAGATCTAAATACACTTCTAGTTACACTAACAACATTAACCTCTGCTAATAATGGGTTTTGCTAATATGCAGCTAGCTTGTGAAGGACCACATAGCTTCATTCTCACTGAACAAATGTATGCCTGTACATTGTCAGTCATTTCCAGTGCAAGTTGAGCTACAAGAAGAGTGAAATATGCAAACTGAGGTAGTTTTTGAGCTGTTTAAAATACCATGCCTTTTCCTCCCTTCTTGAATCTATTGTGTCCCCTCAGAACCACACTATACTACAGAAGTGTTTCAGCCAAAACCTTACATCGACCTCTCAAAGAATTATTTTTCCCATAATTTGTTTTGTGTCCAGGTAATAAATCAAATAATTTATTATTTATGGATTTATAAACCAGCAAGCAGTAAAAATGTCCAGACTCATTTGTAAAATGCATGTGAATGTGAGATTTTCATAATTTTCCTCCTCACTGCCGTGATGTGAAAAGACAGCTTTTTGTTTTCTACCAAGCTGGAAATGGCATTAGCAGACAAAAAAGGTTGAGGGGTTACCTTCTTAATCTCCCTGGTCAGCATACAGCGCTCGATCCTGAGCACAGTGGAGATATCGATGTGTTCTCTGGAGATGGAGTTAAGCCAAGCTGTAAAACTGTCCAGCGTTGCCAGAAAAAGGACCCAAGTAAACTTCAAGATATTAAATATCCTCTTGATGATGTTATCTAAGGGAGAGCAAAAGCAACAGAGAGTTAGTGAACACAAATATCTTTTATTGTACTTTTGCCTGGAGTTAGATTTATTTTTCTTTTATTGTCTAATAATAATATACCAGGCTGCGAGACCCTGTCATACTAAGGAATCTTTGAAGGTGGCTAGAGGCCTGTCTGGACCATTTTCCTGACTGTATGCCTGGGCTTATCATCTGGAATCCCTTTTCCACCTTGTGAGTCCTTGGTCCTGAAATCATTAGTCATATAAACAGTTCCTGATTTTAGAGAGACACTATATGCACAGGTCTGTAAAAGGAAACCCAAGGATTTGGGCATCTCCTGAGACCACTCAACATCCCCAGGTCCTGTGATCTGAACAAGTGCTCAGTGTTGAGCTGAACCTCTTCAGTGTCTAATTACTTGTGGTTGTTTCTCTCTGCACAAACTTTGCATTTTGTGCTTGAACCTTGCTAAGCTGAGCTTTAAAGTCTAACCTGCCTAAACAGTCTTTGAATGTGACCTCACATCACTTTGAATCACACTTTCCTGTATTTACTGTTTTCAAAGTGTCTGTTTATTTAAGTAGGCTGCACTGTGCCATCAGTGATCTCAGATCAACAAGCACAACTATAACAGGGCAAATAATAATTATAAAACTTTATTCTTGCACCATTTTGGCAAAAGAGTACACTTTCCCATGGATAAGGCTTATGGGTGTACACCAACAATAGTAGCTTTATTTTGTTCAACACATCTGTCTCAAGTTAATTTCTCATTTCAGTAGTTCATTTGGCATTCATAATGGTATTTCTCATCTGAAAACCAGCACTTTCAACTTATTTTTCATCCACTCACAAACATACACACCACGCTAGAATTCTCATATAGTACTGCAAGTTTCAAGGCCAGGTTGGATGGGGCTCTGAACAACCTGGTCTAGTGGAAGGTGTCCCTGCCCATGGCCAGGGGGTTGGAATCAGATGATCTTTAAGATCCCTTCCAACCCAAGCCATTCTATGATTGTACGAATCTATAAAATACTAAAAAAAAATCTTTCCAATAGTCAGTTCCAGAGCTAGTTGTCCCTGCTAGGTTTCAAAGCCCAGAGCAGCAGGTAAAGATGCATTTTAGATTAAGTAGAAATAAGAAATACTAAGAAATAGTAGAAAACTGTCAGTAATTTGCCATGCATGATGCTCTCAACAACCTCACTTCTTAGCTGTACCACAAGATGGCACGCAAAACTCTGCAGAGTGAGCGCACAGCTCCCTAGAAAGACTGCAAAAGGGAAGCTATAATAAAGCAAAAGATTTCCCTGTTCAGGCAGGGTTGTATGCACATTTATGTGGAGAGAAACTATGGGAAAAAATCATTAGTGGAACCTTCCTGAAAAGTGGGTGCTGAAATGTCAGTATGTCCCATTTACCGGAGCAGTGCCGTGGAACTGGTCTGCTGGCACTGAGCACAGGAGCATTTAGCACCCCTCACTTGGTCATATAATTATTTCAATAATATTTTGCCCTTTTGTTCAGGTCATTTAGACCTGAACATGTCTGAATGTCATTTAGAATTGGAGGAGCATTCAACATGCAGGTCTTGACAGTAAGGAATTCCTGCCATTAGAAATTAAATGGAAAGCTGTTTCTACTTCAAGGACCATTCATCACCCTTGAATTCTGGAAAATATTATGAGTAGGTGATAAGAGAACAGCACACAAACACAAAAACTTACAGCATACATTCTTTTTTAACCCACACTCTTCCTCTCCAATTTGTAACTTCTGCTACTGACTTCATGAGAAACTTACTACTCTCAGGTTAAAATTATTTTTACTATTGACTATCACTAGCCTGACATAGTGTCACCATGGTGCCAGGCACTTCCAGCATAATCTGAAAGGTCATTTTTCTCCCTGGGATGGAGGTGTCTTAGCATACATTTTTAATGACACTGTAGCTGTTCTGGCATCTTTGTTGTCTTTCAAAACTGTTTAAAAATAATCTTTTGGGGATTAATTGCATCTAAGCATCTTCAAAAAGGGAAACAAAATTTACTTTGTACAGAGAAGGCTGCTCTCTTCCTGAGAGTGTGAGATAGTATTCGATCTAAGGCTAGTAATGATGTTAATGATTCATTACCAATTACTGGCCAATTTTTCTAGCCATCTTCTTTAACAAATTTTACCTAGGGATGGCCAAAGTATTTCAACAAGTATATAAAGCACTTTAATTTTTTTATTTCCAATATAAATTAATTATAAACCTCCATCTTTTTCCCCTAACTCCTGTGTAGCAACAACAGTACATCCCTAGAGATACATTTGAGTGATTCACTTCAGTGTTTTAACACAGGTAACTGCATTGCCAGTAAGTAACAAACACAAGTCCCAGCAACACCCCCCCGTCCTCATAGCAATGCAGATCATTTATTTGAGACCACTGCTCTTGTGAGATAGAAATGACATCTCCCACATCCTTGTAACATCTTCTGCCCTGGGAGTCATCAAGGACCCAATTCTAACTGGAGCTGTGAGAAACAATTTTATACAGAGAAGAAATACAGTTTTTGACAACAAAGTCTCCCTCAAGGTAAGCCATGATGAAGACTTAAGAGGAGAGTCTGTTTTATTCTTTTACTCCAGTTAGAAACAAGAAGCCAAGCTTGGATTTATGATCTATTATATTTCTTTGTAGGAAAACTTTGAATCAGGGCAAGATCCTGAAAACTGCTGGCATTTCTTCTGTTTTACAGAACTGCACTAAGTCTGATTATGAATGAGAATGTGTAAGATCAGGAACAAATAAATTTTCAGAGGTGATTACTGTACCTTGCTGAATGGATAAGTACCAAGGAAAGCATTATACTAACCTTGCTAAAACACACTCAAAATCAATGGAGATTTTAACATAGGGCTGTGTGCAATCAGGTCTGGGAACTTAGCTTAAGTTGTTCTGTAAGTAAAATATACAGCAGTGATCAAGTCTGAGCTGGCAGGTCTATTTACTAAAGTATTTAGAGAGTGAGTGCAGTAGCTAATAGTCCAGAACTAGAAGTTCCTACACCCAAGGCTTGTAAATCTTGCAGTAGAAAACCTGATAGCAGTTAGGAAGCTCTTACTGCATCAGTCAGAGAGGATCATTGCAATGCTGTCTCTGTGACAGGCCACTGGTCACAAGTGCATTGTAACAGCAGGGAAACCCTCATTTTGCCTTCATACCTGGTCCATCAGATTTCTTCTTGACAGGTTCCTCTTCGCTGTCCTCACAGTCCGCATCATTGCCACCTCCTGCAAGCAATGAGCGAACCAGTGAGTGTTACACCTACAGAAATGCTGGTGTAAATGCCATCCAAGTTAGAAAATGCTAGAGTTACTAAGCAATAGTGACTGGTTCCTCACCTACCACCATAACAGAAAGCAGCATATTTCCATTTCTAAAGCACCCAAGTGAAGGGACCACCCTGTCAGTGAAAGTGTTCATGGATGACCATCCCTCTATTGCAATTTGCAGTGGCATTTTCTTACTAGGTAGGCTGCCGAGCGAGATCATCTCTTGGTGTAAACCCAGATACTTTCTCAGTCACTCCTCAGCCACACTCAGCAGTCTCACCTTCTGGCTCACACTTTAGCTCATTTCTTCATCTCCTGCAAAGGGCAACCTGGGCAGTGCTCTGATCTCGTCCTGCCTCTGGCCCACCAAACCTGAGGGAATTGAGTGGGACCTTCAGGCTGACCTGAAGCAGCAGAGTTGTTTTGACACCACCACATGCATTTATTTAGGCCTGTAGCAGAAGAGTGTTGTAGCATCACAGGCAGAAGTGAAGGACAAATAAGTGACCCTCCTTCTATCTAACGCCCAGTAACTGCAGCTATGGTTTTAGTGGCAGAAGCCCAATTCTAAAGCTACTTTTTTGACAGGTGAAGGGGCCAAACGGAGGAAATGTCCAGCTGATTAGGCCTGTATGGGCCCTTCTCTGACCAGAAAAGCTTTTGAATTTTTATTTTCTAGCTTAGAAAAGGAGAAAAAAAAGAAGATATATAAACCACTTACAAACTTCGCTTTTTTTTTTTTTTTCCCCCAGAGCCATAAATGATTTTACACTGCCAGTAAAATCTAAACAAAATCAGTATCAGTTTTCCTTTTGCTATCTACTGAATTTAGGGGTTTGTGGATATTTGGGTTTCTCAGTGAGTACAACATGGAAAGTCAAAAACATTTCTAAAACATTTCTTTATATTCTTCCTCACGTATCAACTCAAGCTTCTTTAAGGAACAATATAGGCCAAATGTAGCCAAAAGAAATAATATGTGGCTATTTAATTGAATTTTTTTTTACAGCTCCACTTGAACTACAGCTGTTTGGGAACTCCTTCATGAAATAGTTCTTCAACACCTTTCCCTGGGAATACACATGACTTTACCATTGAAAAGAGTGACTTTGATGAAATCTAGAAACCCCTGCACAGAAAGATAAACTTTTTTAGGAGATGAGGGAGTGAAAGGTTAATGTCCTTGCTCTTCCTGATTCTGGCCAGACACCTGGAATTTACACTCCTATATTCTGGAGAAATGCTGTTAACTACCAGGTTATTCGCTTTATAAAGTTACGTCTTTACAATTTACTATTGCAAGTACTCCCCAAAACGTTTTCACATAGCTGATGTTTTCTGCAATGTGTTGAATCTTCCTACTTACCAAAAGTTCTGGGCATCTCTTGCAACCCCATGGAAAATACATATATCCCATCTTCCCCTTCACGTCCCTCAAAGTGTGTTACACAGAACAGAAGGACAAGGCCATGGCTGACCTTGACATGAGTTGGTGGAGGAAAAGACGGACAGCCAAAGTTCACTCATTTTTCTAGCTCCTAGCCAGCACCGAGGGCACTTGTCCTCTAAACCTCATCTGCCTTTCACTACCAAATACAACAGGCAATAGTTAATATTGTTTTTTTCAAATGGAAAAGGTTACATACCATCCCCAGATCCTTTTTGCCTTCGCTTCTCTTTCCCAAAACTTTTCTTCTCTTTGCGCCTCTGTCGTAGAGCTGTTTTAGGGTCAGTTATCCAGGCTTGATAAACAAACTGGAAGGAAAAAATTCATTTGTATCAAAGTTCCTCATGTCCTGAGAGTAAGCCATAGAATAAGCTACAAGCAGGACTATAATTTTAGTAAATGTATTCAGACCTGCAGGGACAAGGAAATACTTTTAATCCCAAATCAAACACCTCCCCTGCAGATCTGCTGAGTTTTCATGTGCTATTTTTGTAAGTGTAAAACCAAATGTGAAAGTACTTGTGGGTGACCCAAGTTTCATTAGAACCCACAAAAATTCATGCTCAGAACTTTGGGAATTAGTACATTTTTGTGCATATGGGCTACCTTGTCTGAATCTCTCAAGTCTGTATTTCTACTTAATCATTTTACAGGCAAGATGCAGAGCAAAGAAAACTTTTAGAGAAAGTGCTGCAATCCACTAATTAAAGCATCAAAAGATGTAGAGATATCCCTGTACAGGTAATGTGTATTTTTCACAGCTTAGATACTTTTTGCCCCTCTGTAAGTCCCAGTGGAGTGTTTACAGATTTGTTACCTATACACAGTCCCAAAACTGGCAGTCAGGAATTCCTCAGATTGCTTCCTGATTTTAACAATGCCTTTCTTTGTTGCTTCAGATAAGTCACTTATGAATCCTTCTGCTACTGTTTCTCCAGTTGTAAAAGGAAGACATTAATACCCACCTAGTTGTCCAGAGTATTTTATGGGACCAAATCCTACTCATAGCACTGACAGATCAACAGTCTGTTGACCTGTATGACTGCATGCAGCATGGAATTGGCCCAAATTATTTATAAATTATATAGCAGTAGGGGTAAAAAAAAGTAAAAAAAAGTTACCTGAAAGTAAGTGTTTTAATAGTTCCACTTAATCTTTGAAGGAAGGTTACAGAAAAAAAGGAACAAAACTTGTATCTTTTATCCCTATGTGACATAAAATGTATGTCTATAACAGAAACTAAAGTAACTTTATCTTCTCCGCAGCTCTTTAGGGCAAAAGGTGTTTTTTTTTCTCATTTAAAGGTCTTCATTGAAAAATGGTAATTATCTTCAATTGTCTTCTATTTCTAAGCAACACAGGCCTCTAAGAGAGACAGGGCAGGGAAGCACACAGATGCAGGCAAGAGGCTGAAAAAGCACAGTAACAAAACAGTTCTATCTAATCAATTCACATCACAAACATGCAGACAATGACAACAACACACGTGTATCTCAGTGAAGCTGGAATTGCCCCTCATAGGACAGAATGGTAAAATTTCTATTTAGTTTATTTATGCTGTCAGAATTTTCCTATGCAAATTCCTTTGGAACATTTGAAGTATTCTTTTAAAACTGTTAAACTGACATTAAATTAATTCAAAAGGGAAAAATACTTTGTTTTGTTTTGTGAATATATACAGCCGTGGAGAGAAAAATATTCTGGTACTGTTGAAAAGAAGATCCTCTTCCAAATCTCTCAAAGTCTTTACCTTCATTTTTATATGTCTGAGTTGTTCACAACAAGCACCACATGAGAAAATGTGTGGCATCAGAGGCCCTGGTTTCCCTCTGCTTGGTAATAGGTGTTTTCTAATGAAGGTGATCTAGGGGAATGGTGATACTTGAATTAATTAATAGCATATTAACTTACTGGAAGTCAGAAACTGCCAACATCTTCTATTGTCACTTAACTGTGAAAGTGTACACCAGCCACAATCATAGTGTGAATAAAGAAATTAGAGGTAAAAGGCAGACTTGGAAGGGGGTAGAAAATTAGAATTAGGAAAGGGCATTTGACTAAATTTAATGTAACGACTTATGCTAAGCAGTGGGTATTTTAAGAGCAGATTGTGTTCCTATATATTAGTTTAGATTTCTACCACTGCACAAACATTCAGTTCAGTATCTTTTAGGCTTTGGAGCTGGTAGTTTCAATCTGTAACATTCAATTCTTACAAAAGTCATGTCACATGTGGAGTGGAAAATGATACACAGTGCCCAAAGCTAGGAAATGCTAAATGTATTAAAGAAGGGCAAGAGAGAAGATGAACAAATCTTTTTTGTGATGATACAGGCCAGAAAAATAGAGGGCTAAAAAGGGGTTTGGAAAAGAATGTGTGTTTAGCAAACCTTTCACCAGCTTTCTGAGATCAATTACCACGGTGTCCATAAGATACATGCAACTTGATGTGCCCAATCAGTATCAAAAGAAAATAAGAATTTGGGTCTGCATTTTCTCTCTGTGGTTACATGTAAAAAAAGATAGACCACTTTGCTTGTGACTTGACCCTTCCGAATCATGAAATGCATTGCATTTACTAGGAATGAGACTTTAGCTGTCATCATTTTTTTAAAGTCATTCATATAAGAGGAAAAATGCAGATGAGGACAGAGGTATACTTATACTACGTCAGGAACTATGGGGTGGGTCACACAGTGAGCATTTGCAAAATGTCGAGTACCTTTGCTGCTTTGATTAAATACTGAAGAATAGTTTTGGGTAGTTTAATGATAGACTTTGGCAAGGCTAAAATGGCTGAGGCAAATTTTCCAATAGCTCTCTATAAAGAAGGACAAAGCAAGAGTAGTTAGTAGAAAAGCAGAAAATATTAATAAAAAGGATCTCTCTACTTACTGTATCTAGAATACTAAGAACAAATTGACATTCATAAACTTCAATATGAAGAAAAGATCATTTATGTTGTTCATGTTAAAATTTCAAAAATGTGACTCTTAACTGCATGCATTCTCTAATTTAAAATCTCCAAGTTAACCCTTGAAGGGACTATTGAACACAATTTACACTGAAAGAAAGATCAGAAATTAAAATAATTCTTTAACAGAATCTACAACAAAGTTCACTTTGCTAGTATTTTTACTAAGACCTTGTGCATGATGGTGGAAGGTGAATAAGATATGATAACCAAATGATGAACAAACATTTCATGAACGAAACCAGTTTTCTGCTCTACAGAAGTCTCTGCTTATATAAAGCCATCCAGCATCTTCATGTTCACATATTGCAGAACAGGCCACCTATCCAGAACATCTGACCAAATTTTGAAATAAAGAACATATCCTCCATCCTCAAACAAATAGTTTCAGGACTGAGATGAACAAAAAACCTAAACCCCAGCATAAATGAAAAACTCTTGTTAACTTCTGACCTCAAGTTTAGAACTCTTTAACTTAGTGCTTGGCACCAGCACATCTGAACAAAATTTCGTCACCAATTTTTTTAAAAATTAGAAATAAGAATGCAAACTTTCTTCTATACCTGCATGAAAACCAGAAAGAAAAATGACATAGAAATGAGCCATTTCTATGGTCCAAGGTAAGTTAAATGTAAAATACATTTTAAAAAAATAGTGCAAATACTAGAAAATATATCTTACTTATCACATTATTTTGATCCATATTTGTTTTGCCCTTATTAAGGTCAGAATTTTTTTTCATGTCATTACCATGGAGGCAGTTTTATGAATGTAATCAACTGGCAATGTAACATAGTGTTAGTATATAAACCAAAAGCACATTGTATTAATGAACTAAACAAAATATTCCTTCTTGCAATTCAGTAATGTTGTCTGGGAAGCTTTGCTTGAAAGATTTTGGCTTAGGGAATAGAAAAGCATGGAGACCGTTTCTTGCTCTTGCTTGAGTTGAATGTTCAGCAATGCACCAGTTCTGCAGTGATGTGAGGTTGCATCTAGATGGGAATACTCAGCTGGAAAAAGCTGCTCATTTGCCTAAGCTTTTGAAGACTCAAAAAACTTCTGCAGCATTTCCAAAAATTATTCCACAAGTGAAACTTTAATCTTATGAAAACAAAAGCAATCCTAGATGCAGGAGTATTTCATGAACTTCTTCACCCAAGTTCTTCATTTATGCCACTGCACTCAGTATCTGGTATTGTCTAACACCAACCAGTCCATAGGGAGGAACCCAGATAGGAAACCTCAGATATCTTTTTAACATTATGATATCCTCCTCCATCAACACAGTCTGGCACTAAAAATGCCAATATAATAACTAACACTGAAAGCAAAGAAATGGATGTGGTCTCCTTTTGTAATTTTTAATGTTAAACTCCTTCTAACCCAAGGATATATTTCTATGGCCCACTATGTTCAATAATTTTTTTTAGTTAAGAATGTATTCTTTTCCATGAAAACCTGCTTATTTTGGGGATTATTTCTTCATGGAATGATAACATCTCCTCAAAACTAGAAAACCACTGGAGGCATTGCACAGTAGCATCAGAGACAAGTCAGCTTCCTCAACTGTCCTTATTGCAATGGAGAAAAAGGAAAAGCTTGGATTCCTAAACTTTTATTTTCATTTTTGTTATCTTCAGGCATAAGTGAATGAAGATGACTCTACCATAGTTTCGGCAATGGTTAAAGCATAAGGCACACTTACATTTTAAATTGGCAAGAAATTTAATTTCCAATACCTTTCAGGACTACTTTAGAGGAACTGGCAGCTTTAACATATGTGCCTTTTTTTTTTCCAGATGTCAACGAGAAAGCAAATTACGATAAAGTACCTGAAATGCAGATTTTTTTCGAGGCTCTTCCTCTTCTTTTTTTTCCTCTTCCTCTTCCTCTTCACTATCCGTCTCAAACAAATAATAATTTCCACTTCTGACCACTAAGTGAAACAAAATATTTTCTTACTTTTCTGAAAAGTTCTATTCTCAACTCCCCCAAGACCTATGAACAGGTAGGCAGTCATTTAAAAATTTATAACCAGGAAAGGTGAAGCTCCTAAAACCCCAACAAGAAGCAAGAGATTAAAAGGTCTCAGGCCATTTATTTGATGTTAGTCTGCAATACTTTGGGCATGAATAAGAACTATACAAGAACTAAGGAAAGCATCCCTATAAGAGGAAAATGTAAAGAAAAGGATTGAAATTTACCAAGTTACAAGGTTACATTTTTAGAAAAAAAAGACAAATAAGTCTAAATTTACTGAGGACTTATGATTATTTGAGGGAGTAAAAAAAGCCCAGCAGGTAAGTATATGAACTTACATGAACAATACCACTGGACAAAAAATACAGAACTTCTCTTTAAAACACGGAGACAATCCTTTAAACTAGGCAATGGAATGGTATTAGTTTGATGAGGTAATGGAAAACCTTGGCTTGTTTAAAACAAATCACTTGGATTCTATTAACATGATTGCAAATGAGTTTCAATTTTTTGCCCATGGATTCAGAAAGATTCTGAAACCTCGATACAGTGTAGGTACACAGTGATTAAGCTAGGCCTTATATCCTTGAACAGAAGCAATATTTTTATTTCTCAGATGGCAACAGGCCTACATGAACAAACAAGGGAAACAAAAGAAATAAAAATAAGGTAATGAGCAAGAGAAAAATAAAAATCACAGCATTACAATCAGCAGTGAAAACTGGTAAATAATTTCCACATTTAAACTGAAATATTTGAAGGAACAGTTACTTAGATGAAAATTTACAAAATCTGGATGTATGGAGCAATACATATTTATATAAAATTATATTTATCCATCATTAAAGGTCTCTGGAAAAGTGACAATTTTAATTCAATCATACCTTGAATTCTAGACAGATCCTGTGTGAACAAATGACCACACGTAACTACTTACAAACCTCTAAGCACACTGTGAAATTTGCCAGAATTGGTCTTTGGAGCATATCTTTGGCATCTAAAACTCCCTCACAGAGAGAATTTTGTGCCTCGTGTGCCTAGTTATGACTTTTAGCATCAATGAATGCCCTGCAGAGGCACAGAAAGTCCACGTCAGCAGTTCTAATTGTTGCACTGAGGTGAAAAGAAAGTTTGGAAATTTCCTGGAAACAAATTAATTTTTTGGTGCTGTCTTCCAAGAATGCCCATTTAAAATGTGTTGAAGAGATGAAAGCATTTTAAGAGCCAGTAGTCTGCAGTTCTCCTTCATGAAAAGGTATCTTGTAGTCAGCAACAGAAATTGCCAACACAGCAGATCAGCTGGGTAAGGTTTGACATTAGGGAAAACCTCTACTGCAGTGCAGCTCTGTAAAGGCTCAGGGTAGCACTCAGCCAGGCTTGGAATGCCTGAGCCGGCAGCGAATTAACCTACGTTGATCTCCCTACAAAATTTTTAGGTTAAACTGTATCTGAGGGGACACTCCAACGTAGCAGTTACACCCCTTTCACAGCTCAAGAGGGAGGTATGATTGAATAGCAATAATGCATTCTTGCACACATCAAAATGGAGTAACTGGCATGTCAGTCACCTACAAGGATTCCTGAAGAGACCAAGTTTTACCAGTAACACCATTCATGGCCAGACTGGACTTGGGAGAACCCTCTTGTACTGCAAAATGTCACTTCCTCCTACTGAGAAAAGGGACGTACAGGCTTTTCTTGTGGGATGGGATGGATGGAGGAGGCAGAAGAGGAGGCATGTAGGAGAAAGCATCATCTCATCATCTGCTTGTATCCAGAGGGAAAGAGCTGCCCAGGACAGATGCAGTCACCATCTTTTGCACTCCATCAGACACAACTGTGTGACCCAGGAGAATCTAAGCATGTGGTCCTAACTCCTGCTGATCTTTGTGGGACTCCAAAAATAATCCACAAGCACAGGAGGAACCACACCTCCCTATGAGGGAGATTGTGAGTGACTGTCAGTGAGGAAATCCTCACCGACGTGTTTTATCTGTTCTACTCAAATTCATGACTCTTTCAATTGCTATGATATACAAAATGAGGCATCCTTCTGCACAATAAAATTATATCAAGTGACATAAAAATAACAATAAAAATGTAAATCAAAAACTTCAAGCTTGAGTGACTTCAATGTATACATATATATACACCCACAAACCCATTTACTGAGATGAAGAGCCACATGCTGCAGAATGCTGCAGTTGCAGCAGTGTTCCAAAAAGAATGCGTGGGGAATATCAGTCTATTCCCAGCCTGCATGCCTGTGAACACCTACTGTCAGTGCCACGTTTCACTGAGTGTAGGAAACCACTGGTTGTAGGATCAGGGTCTGTGATGTTTCCAACAAGGTTTTGCATTATTGCCATAAATAATTCCAGGAATGCTCAATATTTAAATACCAAAATGCAACTTGCCACCTAAGAACATTAAATAATGAGGATGAAATAAGTAAAAGCCAAAGTCAGTATCTCTCTGTGCAGTTCTTCTTACTACAAAACCAGTGGTGAATAAACAAGAGACCATATCCCATTCCTTCAAAATCACCATAGCTTGAAATTCTATAGTAAAAATTCACAAATTATAGTTTTTATCTGTTTTGTCATTGTTCTTAATGAAATTACAGGACAAGAATTTTATTTTCATCAGGCTTTTGGAAAGGATAGGTCTCTCTAAAGTGGCAGTGTGCCCTTTAGAAAAACAAAAATAGAGGCACAATTTACTTGTGACTTGATAGAAATAAACATACCATGTTCTGTTAAACACTGCTGGCAAATATGTATCTGCTGGAATTATAAATAAATACACATAGGTAAATGAAGCAGTATGTAGATGTGTAAAATTATGACTTGGAGTAGCTCTTAAACTAAATGACCAAACACAATATAGACATTCATATTTTTAATGGCATGAAGCTGAGTTGGGAGAGGTTTAGGATGGATATCAGGAAGAAGTTTTTCACCCAAAGGGTGGTTGGGCACTGGAACAGACTCCCTAAGGAAGCGGTCACAGTACCAAGCCTGAGAGTTCAAGAAGCATTTGGACAATGTTCTCAATCACAGGGTCACAGGGTGTGACTCTTGGAGTGTCCTGTGCAGGGTCAGGAGCTGGACTGGATGATCCTGATGGTCCTTTCCAACTCAGCACATTTTGTGATTCTATGGTTCTGTGATTTAACTCTGATCAGTGCTCTACATTGTAAGTATTTTTTTCACATCTTCAGACGTTTCTAAACAGCTCATGTCTGATTTCATTCAACAAACATCCAATAGAAGGACATCTGATTTGAGATTGCAGCCTACTCAGATTTCCTGTTCTACCTAATCCATAACATAGCAAAGAACTTTATCATATGACTCGGCTGGGCTAAAAACAAATTAAAATATCATATTGCACCAATTCTACGAGTGACACACGCTAATTATTTCTTGTGCACAAGGCTGGACGTATTTTTGGTCTCAGGTAAACACACACAAAAAAAAATGGAGACAGCAAAACAACTGGCATCAACAACACATTAAGGTGTCACCAGAGAGATGCAGCTGAGCTCTACACAGCCTAGTTCTGGGAGTAGTCTTGCTGCCTTACTGTGGTACTCAGATTACTACAGTTGGTACTAGAACGACTGATGAACCATAAAAAAAGATGTATGATGTGTGTATATGAAAAAGGAATTATGACTAATCTTAGAATGCATTGGCAAGCTTTCACATTCACATTTTTAAATATATTGAGCTCTGCAGTATCGGGGAGTTGAAACCTTTGAGGTCAAGATAGATTCTTTTTGGCACATGCTTATCTGATTTGATATTTTTCTAAGAATGCTCAAAGTATCATGAGCTAGCTATGCTTCCAACACATAGTTCAAAATACAGTTAAATTCTCTGAAGATTGGAAAGTAGAAATCATTTTGTGAAAAAAGCCCCAAGCCTTCTATCAAGTCACAATTACAAAATCAGGCATAAAACAAACAGGCTATGGGAATGCCTTCATTCTGGTCAAGGATATAAGGGTTAAATCCACGTATTTGTAAGAGGATTGAGAAAACCTACTGGAAGCATGATCAACCCAAGGCCGCCACCACAGCTTTTTTTTGCCCTTGGCTTTCTCTTTGTCTGCATCTCCTAAAATAAAATATGTTCAAATATTAATTTTACAAAACGAGAAACATATTTCTTACACTGATTAATAATTTTAAATTTCTCTCAAAAGAGCTAAAATTTCATGAGCACATCAGATGTCAGGTCTACTGAGTACATTTAATATTAAAATAATTCAAAACCATAACCACTAAGCAGAAAGACTCTGGTTTATGCAGTAGTTAAAACAGCATTCCACTCTTAAACAGCTAAAATGTTGAATTTTGTGTTTTAAAACATACTGCCACAGTTGACTGTAGCTTACAGATGAAAAAAATTTCCCTCCTCTCAAATGCACTTACATTTCAGGCTCCAAAAAACTTTAAATCCAGTAAGTGCTGATCCCAGGTCAATGCTGGAAATGTGGTACTAGATATGATTTTATCTGTTCCCATGTTTTTAAATAACATTTAAAAGTATACTAACATTTCAGTGACCGAAAAAAATCCAGAACAGCATCCAGAAAACATTGCTGGAAAAATGTTGGTGCTACCTATTTGTAAAACTCTTGGTTATAGATAATGACTTTTATCAAAACAAACCTCTGACTTTTCAGCTCTTTGCCAACAGCCTGAAGTTAACGAAAAGAATCCTCAAAGCAAACCATTTCCTCTAAATCTTGTTACAGTACATAACACAGATTTTTTTTTGGCTGCATAGAGCCTGAAACTGATACTCAGCTAACAATGTTGTTACATGCTGGCAGTTTTCAGTAACAATTTATCACTTGTCCAACTAGCAGGCCTATCAGATCCTTAGCCCTCAACTGCAACTATGGTACAGGAGTAGCTAATGGTACCTTCATCATCTTCTTCAGAAACCTTCCGAATCTCTGGCCCCTCTGAGGACTCCTGGTTCATGCTTAGCATCCTCTCTTTACCCTTCTTGTATTTTTGCTGCCGGGCTTTGATGCGATCCATTCTAGCAAAAGGAAGAATCTTATTAGATTTACGTCTTCATTCTTTTTGAGCCACCTTGAAAAACAAGTGTTAAACACACATACACACACACACACACATACTCTGCAGGGAAATATTCCACACTGTCATTAATCCTGCCTTTAAACAGAAGGAGTTACATTGCTCTGAAGAGGCTGGCTGGAAGGACCAAGCATAGATATTCACTCCACGGTCAGTGAGAGCTGGGTTTCCTGCTATCATGATTGCTTTACCTGCTCCCACTCAACTATTTTATTATCATTTAAAATTGAAAGAATCGTTGTCAGGAGTTACAACAAATGAAGCACTGAGAAAAAAAGGACTTCTGCCTAATGCAGCGCTTTTCCTGAAACTTCCTACTCTGAACCAGGGATGTGGCTGATCCTGCACTATTTTTTCTGCATCTTCACCCTTTAAGATCATTTGTCTCAATGGACACCAGTGACAAGTGGTGTCCCTTGGGAGTCCAGTGCTATTTTTAGTGCCTTCATCAATGACACAGACAGTGGGATCAAGCACACCCTCAGATGGTTTGCAGATGACGCCCAGCTGTGTGGTGCTGTTGGCACAGCTGAAGGATGGGATGCCATCCAGAGGGACTCAGACAAGCTCAAGACGCTGGTGTACAGGATCCTTGTGAAGTTGAATAAGACCAAGTGCAAGGAGCTGCATCTGGGTCAGGGCAACTCCCCAGGCTGAGGGGATGAACAGGTCCAGAGCAGCCCTGCCAAGGATGACTTGGGGCTGCTGATGCATGAGAGGCTGGACATGAGCCTCCCAGCCAGTGGACACTTCCAGCCTGGACACCCAACTGTGTCCTGGGCTGCATTCAAAACAGCACAGGCATGAGGGTGAGGGAGGGGATTCCACCCCTCTGCTCTCTTGAGACCCCACCTGCAATGCTGCATCCAGCTCTGGGGTGCTCAGCTCTGGGACCTGTTGGAGAGAGTCCAGAGAGGGCCAGAAAGGTGAGTAGAGGATGGAGCACCTCTCCTATAAGGAAAGGCTGAGACAATTAGGGCTGTTCAGCCTAAAGAAAAGGGTCTGGAGAGACCTTTCAGTACTTGGAGAGAGCTTGTTGGAAAGATGGGGCCAAACTTTTTTGCAGAGTCTGTTGGGAGGATGAGGGGCAATGGTTTTAAACTGAAGGAGGATTGCTTTAGATTGACTGTAAGAAAAAGCCTTTTACAATGAGGGTGGTGAAACACTGTAGCAGGTTTCCAGAGAGGTGGTGGATGCTCCATCCCCAGATACATTCAAGGTCAGGTTGGATGGGGCTCTGAGCAAATTGATCTTATTGAAGATGTCCCTACTCATTGCAGGGTCCCTTCCAACTCTAACAATTCCATGGTTCTGTGATTCTATATAGGTAGGAAACACAGTCCCTGCAGTCTTCTGATGATTCCTCCATTACACAGGGTGGAAGAAGCTGTCATGAGTGGGCTTTGACACGGCTAGGAAGCAGTTAGGGCTTTCCATGCATCATGGTGGAGGAGTTCTGAAAGCTTTCTGCAGTTACAAAAGCAGCACGTTGGCTGCATGTGAGAGAAATCAAAGTGACTTTTGGGCTGTATAAAGAGAAAGGTTCTCCAGGCCACTTAACCTGAATGCAAATGAAGGTAAACATATATTTTGCACTCAAACACTAGAGGAGGAACCACAAATGAAACAGAAGGAGCAGTCATGAAACAAATTTTTCCAGGAGTACAGCTACCAGACATACAGAAAAAATTCTAGTAATGGTAAAGCATTTCTATAAAAGAAAGTGCTAGATAAATACCAGAAGCCAGTATTTCTATGAAAGAAAGTGCTAGATACATACCAGCAATCAGTTAAATATGTACATATGTATGCATCGAATTATGTAGAGATATATAAATGCATTAAATACATACTGTCTTTTCAGTTGATCCATTGATTTCTTTTCCTCTTCGATTCTTGCCTTTACAGCCTTGACAATTGTAGCCTGAAAAAGCTCAGCACCCCTATATCAGAAATGGGGCAGAGGAAAAAAGGAGATGACATGCTAAATGTTTCTAAGTTTTCCTTATGGCAAATTATCACACAGAACTCTATGTTCCCTCTATGCACAACTTTATCTGCCTCAAACAAAAGTAATCCAGGGCCTGAAAAAAACAATCAATTGCTCTAAAATAGTAACATCTTTACAGTCAATCATTTTAAGATCTGGGGCCAAATGTTGTGAACCCTACTCAGCCCATAAGTTCCTCTAGCAGCTGCTCAAGGAATTCAGTTTCCTACAGAACACAAGTAGGCTCAAGGCTGAGGAAGGTTTTCTTGCATACCTCCAGGATTTCTGTATAGTCATTTCAGCATTATAATCACCTCAATCCCCTGCCTCAGTTCTCCTGGAATTTGTGAGCAAGGTCCAGCTTTATCCAGGGCTACGGCAAGCATAGATTCAACTTCACTTTTATCCTCTGAAAACTGTGGTGCTTTTGATCTGACAATACAAGCCCTTGAGCAAGTTTCTGGTGTGACAAAAGAATATGGCTTCTCACCCCATTACATTAGAAATGTAACCAGCTCACTGATTTGGATGTCTTGGCTATTCTTCCTAATTCACACATGAGCTCTTGAAGGCTTTTAAAGAGTCTCAAATTCTCTCTCAAAGAAGTAGTCTAGAAATAGCCTAGAAGAAGCCTTTCTTTTGTCAGGTATTCAGTAAGAAAAGCTGTAATTTTAGAAGTCTACTCTTTCATTCTGGATGCACATTTCCTGATATAGGAGGTGTTTTGATACTCATGATTGTGCTTTATGCTGTTTTCACTGCGAACACAGCACACCAAAAGATCTACATAAAGGCCATATCCAGCAAAATTGGGCATCAGCACTAAAATTCACCCCAGAACAAAAGCCTAATAGAGGCAATGTGGGGTTGAGGTATAGGATTTTTGGTAGTCCTCTTTAGAGTGCTGAATTTTGTTTACTATAGGCAGCTAAACATGTCCCCTTCTTAAAATGATCCCTGGTAGAGGAAGATATAAACTACTTCCTTTCAGAACACACAAGCCAAATTTTGCCCTGAAACACAGTCAGAAATCAATGTCCATATGTTTTTTTGAGGGGGAAAAAAAGCCACAATGCATTTAATCCAATATTAACAAAAGTGATTTCTTAGAAACCTTATGGAAGTTAAAACCAGAATTTCATTCCTCATCTGCCTTCTTATTATAAACCAGAAGAACGTTTGTGCTAGTGATGGCTATGAGTGGATGCCTGCAGTGTAACAGGCCCAACGAGGTTAACACTTCCTTGCCAAACCTAGTCAGTGTTCAGGGATGCAACACTTCCCAAAAGCATTCCCATTTCTTCCTAAGCCAGATGTTAGAACTTTCCTGTCTTCCTCCTCCTGCAATGTTTCTCGAGACGGGATTTCTAAGGACAATTGTCTCAAACAGCCTCTGACAGCAGAATATTTTCTTTCCAAGACTTAGAAACTCTGGCATTCTCCCTCATGCATATCGGTGTTGAGAAAATGCTGCAACACACATGAACTTTCAGAGCTTTTAATAGGAGCAGCAGATGATATTCTGATGCTAGTATGATGTTAGTAGAAAGTATGGTTTAATTTCTATTATATTCTCAACTAATTTTCTTTCTTGTGTGTGCTTTGTCAAAGGTGGGTTTGCCGTCATGAATTTAGCATGGATTGTTTAAATCAATGTTTAAAGGACTGTTTTGGTACTACCTGTCATAATCAGTAAGTAATTACTGTCCCTATGAGAGATTTGAGCTGTTTTATTTAATTTCTTTTAGATTTTCTGTTACCTTGATGCTAGGATCTGTGAAGCTTTTATATCTGCAACCACATGGAGGAAGTAGTAACTCATGAAGACTCTTCTTTGCAGCAGCAGGAAAGCAAAACATATACTGTCCCAAATGATTCCTGCTTCTCCACTGGGCAGTTTACAATCTAGATTGCTCGTTGCTGGAAAAAGACACCATCAGTGTTAAGCACTCTTTTATAATGTTTAATCAATTAAATAACCCTAGCCTTTAAAATTATTCGGATTATTTTAATTGGATTTTTCTAAAGAAAATTGTCACGCATTTCCATTTGAGGTATACCGTAATTTCTTTTCCAGCAAACTTTCTTTTCCAGCAATGTGATGTCCCATGACAATTGAGAATTCATCAGAAGTGAACCATTTGCATATAAATCCACCCAACTTTAGTAAGTACTTGAAAACAAAGAAAGGAAAAGGCATATTTTTTGTTACACTGAATTATTCGATTTCAGTGTTTCCTAAAATGGCATATTTCAATTTTTTCTTCTCTTCAAAGTGACTTTTCCCCTGATTTTTAAATTAAGAACACTATCAACAGGAGAAAGAAGTGGTTTATTTTTGTCAAAATTACTTTTTGACTGCCACCATCTAATATTTCTATTTTTCCTCTCCACAACTCTGTTCAATGTTCCTTTCCATTGCATAAGAGAAGAAATATTTGAAACCACAAAACTGCTTCCTTTGGGGTAGGACGAGACAGGGAGAGAGGAAATCCCATTCCTCCTACTTCTAGATTTTGGCTTGGGCTATTTCTTTCTTTCTTTATTCTCTGTAAGACAGTTCTCTTGGGGATATTGAAAAATTAAAACTGGGTTTTGTGGAGCTGGACTATAAACTACATGGCCTATGCTGACCTATAGAAGGCAGTAGAAGGACTCAAGGGACAGGCTCTGGCTCGAAGCTGGCTTTTCGAGCAAGCAAGCCAATCTAACAGCTCTGGAAGGTCAAACTCCAAGAGCTTCAAAGCCTGTTGTGGCCAACCCCTGGGGGGGTCAAAAATCTGTGTCTAAGCTTCTGTTGCTGCCCAAAAGGTTTTGGATAACACAAGAACTTCTGCACACCTTTCATCCTGTGAATTTGCATCTTCATATTTACTTTCTTTTCCCTTATTCCACACTTACCTATTAGGATCAATCATGATGACAGGAATTCAGAATTTTGCTGCAGACTCACTAGGATGAAACAGTTCTTTAAATTCAGAAAAAAACCCAAATCAAGCCAAACCAAACCCAAACAACACTAAGAAAACCCCAGGTGTTTTCAAACTTAATCCAGGGTGTCAGGACAAAGTGGAGACAAATTAATAGCTCACTGAGAGGTGAAGGGTTTTGCTCTCCATACTTCATTCATCCTTTCTCTCACCTCCATCCACAGATATTATCCACTCCATTCCTTTTATCACCACATGACAATAATCACAAGGAAAAAAACTGCCTAAACTCACTATGCATGCAGAAAAACTACCACTTTCATGCCATTTCAGTGAGCTGAACTGGTTCACCCTTTGAACCACTGAACCCTGCTACACAGGGAGGAGCCGGAGTCCCCACGCCACAGAGGGACTGCAGCTGGGAAAAGGTGCTCTCTCCTTGCAGTGATGGTGAGCTGACATTTTAGCTCAAGATTTTTCAAAAGGTAATATGTCAAGGGAAGGCAGAACTTAAATACAGCAGAAGCTTTTAAAGGTGATTCTTTATTTATGGAAAATTATGGAGAAAAATAAGCTATACTTACGAACATGGTAGCCTTTAACTGTACAAGCCAGGCTAAATGCCTGAATCACCCAGCAACTATTCTCAATTAATGATTCAATGTAGCCACATGCTCCTATCTGCAAAGTAAAAGGACAGTTTCATATAACGAGATAAAAATAAAGTAAAGCAGAAGTAAAAATAAGAAAAATTGCATCTTTTTAAATTACATGAGAAATAATACAGCCAAGGGCGGTCAAATTATTCTCATTACTAAAAGAGTTTGGTAGAAAGTGGCTTTACCAGTGACACACAAACTACTCTTAGTCAGAATTTGGGGTTTTGATTGTCAGTGAGATAGGAGGTATGTGGGGTTTGTTTGTGCTTTTGCACAGAAAGGGACACATCTGGCATATGACACGGTGTGACAACTAAGCAACTTTTATAAATCACTGACTTAATCCTGCAAACATACATACATGGACAAGCTCCACTGAATTCCCAAGCATAAAATGAAGGACATATGTAAGCATTTAGAACATTTGCAAATTCAAACCACCCATAAATCAATTTTATTTCAATATAGTGACTTAAATAAATGTAAAAAGAAAAATGTCTGTTCTTTGCAGTCCAGCACTAAAAATGTTCAAAGCTAAAAAGCAATTGCCAGGAATAAATCTAAATTTATCTTTCAAAAAGATTGAAATTACTGGCTTGTCTTAATCACTTACCAGCGTCACTGCAAGAATATATAGAAAAGAGTTAATTATGCAAGAAAATATTTAATATTTTGCAGAAGAATTTAACATTTAATTATTAAATACATCTGTTTCCACCTGAATTTCCCACAAGTTCTAAAGGAAACAGTACTGGAGTTTGTAAGTTTGTAGTCAACCTTACTGATTACATTACATCACAGGACTGCCTCTCGTACTAGGTTTGAAAATTCTTTATTTAAATAAATTGTCTAATTAAATGTGCACTATTTATCAACATGACTAATCTTGCACTTCTCACTCAATTTTCACTCCACTGAGATTTTCACAAGACTTCTAAGGAGAGACTTTATTAGGCAAAGAAACCAGAATGTGGCCCTTTGAAAACAGCTTGAGAGCTTTCACAGAGCCCAATTGAGTACATGGGCACACATTTTCCAATGATGGATAAGCACTGCCATTCCGTAGCAATGCTGAATTGAAATGGAGACTGCTTTGTGCTTGCAGAGGGCTGTGGTCCTGAAAAAGGATTTTTAATGACCACTCAATGCACTGTGCACATTTCCAATGAAGCTGAAGTGCTGAGGGCAGAGGAAAGGCAAGAGCTACCTACCGACAGGATGTTCTTCATGGTGATCACAAAGACATTGTAGGCAATCAGCCAGTCCCAGTAACGCAGAATGCTCCTAATGGGCTTCAGCAACAGGTCTCCACCAAAGAGAAGGAAATAGAAGCAGGCCACCAAGTAGCCCATACAGAATATGCTGATCCTTGTGGTTCCCGTGATGAAGATTATGGTAAGCACAAACCAGAAGAGGTAACTAAATATTATCACCTTATACATGTCTAAGTAGGACCTGGAAGTAAAATAAGGAGAAAAAGTTACCATTTTTTCCTGAGGGCAATGTTATCTTTCCCCTTTCTGCACTACTGGCTGCCACTTGAACCTAAGGTCTTCTGGGCATTCTCACACTTCAGCATTTGTGCAGGTGCTCAGCACTAACACCATGGTCAGGGGGTTTGGTTCATGCACAGGTCTGCCCAGCTCATACACTCCACTCCAGCTCCTTCCTGTGTGTAAGCACTTGCTACACCTGGTCAGGGCACTGTGCTTGCTGCAGGATCAAGCCTTGTATCATGGAAGGGAACAAAAGCTGTTCTCACCAAACTTCATGGTAGAGGGATATTATTTGGCAATGCCATACATGCGATCTAAAGGCTGTCTGAGGTCATCTTTTAAGAAGTCTGAGAAGTAGTATAGCAAATCTATTTTAAAAAGCCGACTACAGTACACCCCTGCAAACAATTCCATATTTATTGATGACTTCTAGGGAATTCAGCCTGGTCAAAAGGCTAGTTTTCAAAGACAGCTGCTAAAAATATCTTTCTCTAATGGAGATCAACTGCTAAAGTTTTGAGGGGCAAAAGGTTTCTAGAGAACAGAAATGTGATAGAATTTACTGAAACGTTTTCCAGGAGGCTGTGAGATGGAGCTATCTGAAATCAGCCTGGCCCACAGTGGGAAAGAGAGAGAAACAATTTGGTGTTTTCAGATTCCTTAAAATCTTGACTTAATATTGACTCAGTGAGCTTTCAAACAAGAATATCTGCCAAAGGCAATACCAAGTACTACATATAGCTAAACACTGCAAAACCAACTAATTCTTAGTTTCCTCCCATTTACAGTGTTTTGATTCCAAATCTAACTGTGTTTTCAGAGTCTGCTCACCCAGGCTGCAAAACTACATTTGTCAGGAAACCAGGCAGGGAGACAGAGCTACAGGAGTGCACATATACCTAAGCCAAACTATGTAAGGAGTAAATGAACTAAATGCACTGTATGAAGCCACATAAAAAGGCCCCTGCTGCTTGATGTTCTCAGGCTCAGAACTTTCTAGGAGTATGTATTTATAGTCCTACAGTTATAGGCCTGTATTACATATTTCACCAGAGAGGTATTTAATGAAAGGTAGCAAGAAAGCTCATTTATGTTTATTTCCTGTGAATATTTAAGAAATTTGTAATCTACTGCCTGTGAAATCTAAAAATATCATGACTTTGGAGATGTTACTGGGTTCTGGGTGATAAAACATTAACAAAGAATCAATATGCACTTGGAAAATAAGGAAGATATCAGTCAAAGAGGTCTTCATTAACTTAATATGCACTGGAAATGGTGCTCTCATTTTTTCTCCAGAAAACAATATTCCGTTTGATATTCCTTTAATAATAACTATTGGTGTGTGGGATGGCTAGGAAGAGATCACTTTCTTGACACTGTTCTATTTCAAAAAGCTTGTCCTTTGCTACCAACAAAATGCATCAGCATCTTTTGAGAAAAGCCCAAAATAGAACCGATCAAAAAACCAGCAATATCTTAACACTCTTCAAAAGAAATGAACTCTGACTCTTAGAGACAACTGGGACTGTCTCAATCCAAACTTCCCAACCTATACACATGGCATTTGCTTAAGTCACAGTCAGCAGCACAGCAGACACCACTCTTAGATTAAAACTTCTGGAAATTAGAGAGAATATGAAAAAGAAGACAGAAATCTAGCTTTTTTTTTCAGAATAATGGTAGCCATTTGCTGTATTTTAGTAGTCATCTAAAATACTAAATACATCTGTTCTTTTTATAGCCAAAATATACACTAAATATAATAGCCTTGGGCGTCTCTAAACCACATCTCTGAACTACAAAACTGGATGTAAAGAAAAACTTCTCAAAAGGCAGGAGGCAATACTGCTGTGTTAAGTGATAAATAATGTAGTCCTTAAAGATGGAAAGCATTCTGACTTTTGTAACTGTGCAGTTGCAAGCAAGTCCAACAATAAAAATGGCTCCCAATAATTCATTTTGGAGTGGAAATCTTACAAAATGGTGTTTGAACAAGTCTGCCAGGACACACCTAACCGATGAAGATTACCAACCACTTTTGTGCTATCCCAAGAAGAACGCCACATTGAACACTATGGAGAGAACCACTCAAGTTCTTTCAGGTAGATAAAAATTTTCCTGAAATCATACTTCTTTCAGTTACAATATGCAAAATCTTGTCTGTTACAGTGTAGTCATGCATGCCCCTAATTTTCATTAATTGTTCATATTTATATGGATAGGTCAAGTGCTGTAAGAGCAGGAACAAAGATGTGTCTTGGTGGGGAGTTCTCAACATACTGCCTCAAATCATTTGACACGTTCTCATACGTAAATCTTTAAATTCTGCCTCAAAGCCCAGAAAGTTAGGAAGTGAGGACTTTCAGTTCCTTGCTCTGGGATCATAATGCAACAGTGGGAGGCTGAAGGACAAAGGCACTCCAGCAGTTAAAAGACCCTACACAAACCCATCAGGACAGTAAAGGTGCTTACCCTCTTTTTAAAAGCTTCTACACAGACAGGAGAAAATGCTTAACCTTGGATAGAATACACTGTAATTTTATGCTTTCACTGCAGACCACACAGACCATTAGTTTAATGTCATTTAAATCTTCCAAACCCACATTTTCTAAATGTTCTTTAAATCTCCATTCATTCACCAAAAACAAAAGGCTACCCTCAGGATGTGATATTTGACAACACACCTTAGAAATCTGTACAACTGGTTCCCAAGGGGACAATCCCACTCCCCTTCACTCCTTCAGCTCTGCATTTCAGCCCCTTTTTTGGCTTTGGCTCTTTGAAACGGTTTCAAGAAAAAATTTGCAAAAGCCTATTTATTTTGTGGGAGGACAGAAGGAAAGGATACTTTTCCACCCATTCAGCCTCCAAACCAACTCAGTGCTGGTGTGATGAATGCAGAAAGGTGGGAGGGTGTAGCGGGAGGCCAGGAATAGTCGCACATCTGAGGAAGATTAACCACTACACCAGTGCACCAAAAGCATCAAACTATGGCTTTTGGTAGCATGACAGCCTCTGAATGAGAAATTACAAAGAAGAAACTGGAAAGATTAATGAGAAATAAAACCCACTGATTTTCCAACCATGTCATTAGTAGAACCCACTAATACTCTGGAAAACATTTCGGAAAAAATTACAGTATCAATTTGCTCAAAATCAAGGAAGACAAAGTCTGAAGTTCATTCCACACATCCATCAAAGCTATCGTAACCTCAGATGGCTCTCTCTATCAGATTATCTGCTTTTCTTTTCTAAAGTTTCATTGGTCCTACCATGATTACTTCAGTACTTTATTTCCACAGGAATTAACTTTTAACTGTAATATAATCCAGCCTGTTGCAGAGAGATTGCTCTAGGTGTAGTTGTTTTCCTGGCATGTAACATGTTAGGAAACACGTTAGGCTATGACCAGTCTAGTGTCTGGCCCTCTGCCTGCAGGCACCAAGAGGTGCTGATGCTGCAGCCAATAACCCCTTTCAGGAACAGTATTTGTCCTCAGCCAGTGCTTTGAAATTTAGGGGAAGAACACACTTCTTACACACTGATGAGAGCCTATTGTGGTGATGGATGCAGCTCAAGGCTTCTTCACGCTGGAGGAGCTGCTGTAATGTAGCTTCATTAGCTTCAAAGCCCCCTGCTTTGTTTTGAGTGTGGTACTCACCTCCAAGGCTCCTCCTCTAGCCCTCTTTTGATAACTACCTCTTCTCTCTCCTCCAGACACATTGTCCCTATACACACATGTTCTGTAAGCTACGCCTACTCCCAAATTTCTTCTTTCTTCCATTCCTTACACTCTTAGCAGTCTGCATCAGAGCTCATTTCCCCTTCTAATCCCAACATTGCTAATTTCTCACCAAGCTTCCATCCTCAAAGCCTTTCCCTGTTGCTCTATTTCAGCTTTCAGAAGGCAGTTTCACTGATTTTCCCCTCACCAACAGCAACATCCAATCTTCTGAAACCTAGCTCCTTTATTGCAATGGACTTCTTCAAATCTAGTGCTGTGGATGCCACAGGTCTTAGTTCCTACTATTTTTGTTAAACCCTCTCCAAGGATTGACATTCTTTTACTATTACTTTCTTACCAGCAAAGTCCTCCTTTCATGCTTACATCCACTTTAAAAATACCCATATTCACAACTGTGTTATTTGTTGAGGCTCATTTTATTAGCAACAGAATGTTTATCTGCTTTAAATAACAAATATGACAGGAAGCCTGTAACGTTCATTTGCAGGTCCTATCTCACTAAACTAAGTTGGAACACAGTTCCAAGACTGGCATTAGAGCTGCCTTTCAGACATTTTAACTGACTCCCCTCTTGATGATTCTCAGAGGACAGGTATTAAAGGGGACAGTTCAATGACTTTTTCTGCTTTTAAGTGGAAAAAAGCAGGTTACAATCCCAAGCTTTTTTCCCTGACAATGTGTAGGAGAACATCTGAAAACTTCTTGGGAACTGAAATGAGAATTTTCCAGCATTAGAGACTGTGGGAAAGGATTATCTTCAGTGAGGTTGCTTTAAATCCTGTATCATTCTAAAAGCTCCTATTTCTATTCTTTGTTCTTATTTCTGTTTCAAAGTCCTTTGGATGTGCACTCTCTTGGGGTCAAGCACGTTATCCCCTGAGAAATCTGGGGGTGGAAAGACAAGAAAATTTCAGGAAATCTCTTACTTGTACTGTATTTATCATTGTTGAACTCAAATATTTCTCCAGAGAGAAGAAAATGAAGCATTTTGGAAATATGTTCTTGTTCTGCCACTGTTTATATTGCAGTTAAAAGCTTTTTATCCATGCCTACTAGAACAGTGACCAACTAGTATCTTCTCAAGGGAAGGGATACTTCAGAAAGGGTGCTTTGGTCTGCAGCTGCCATTCTTTTACATAGCAGTAAATACACATCAGGCTTCTCAGAAAACCCAGGAATACCAAGCAGAATGCTTTTTAAAATTATTTTTTCTGCTTCATAATTTATTCATAACCAGGTTGTCTTCTCTCATTGTTTGGCTCTTTCTGACTGACTTTTGGAGAAATGTCATTATTAATTTCACTTGCTTGGATAAGGTTTGAACCTGAAGTTCTTGTCCATGTTACTAAATATTTAGACCCTTCTGAAACTTCTATTGAAAAGCACAAGATATGTTTTTAGACAAAGCCCTTTCAGTTCCAAACTGTCTTGGATGGAGCCCAGATACATACATTTTCTTCTGAGGTAGATATTCAGTGGATTACCCAGAGCTTGGGGGTCCTTCTTTTAAAGATTTATAACTATTAATAAAAGATTTAGTAACCTTAAGGTACTGTCACCTATTCTCTGGTGCTTCTTTGAAGCAAATTAGGCATTTAGGATCACAAATGTACAGTGCAACCTCTCAAAAATAACATAATCTAAAGCTTGGTGTAATCTACATTGTAGTGAAAGCATTGAAAGAGACACTTAAGAGCTCAAACAAAGGTAAGATACCTTCAAAAACACAAGAACTTTTATGCAGGTCATACTAAAGGAAGGTCTGTTTATACTTAGAGACATCATCCTACATGTTCCCATTACAGATTCATGCAGCTAACACTACAAACAAACAAACAAACAGAAGTTACAGTTTAAAAAGGGGCAGAAGGAAGACCTGGGGAACTACAGACAAGTGAGCCTTCCCTCTGTGCTTGGGAAGATCATGGAGCAGGTCTTCACGGAAGCAGCATTTAGCCATATGGAAGACAAGAAGATGATCCTAGCATGGCTTCACTAAAGGAAAATTGTGCCTGCCCACTCTGGTGGCGTTTTATGATGGAGTGACTGCAACGCTCTGTAAGATCAACAAATAAAGAAATGACATCTACCTGGACTTCTATAAAACCTTCAAAATGGTCCTACACAACATCCTTATTTCTCTAGATTGGAGTGACATGGATTTGATGAATGGGCTATTAATGAATAAAGAATTGGCTGGATGGGTGCAGCCAGAGAGTTGTGGTCAATGGCTCTGTGTCCAGGTGGAGTTAGGTAATGAGTGGTGTCTCTCAGGGTTTCTGTCCTGGACAGGTGCTCCTCAATATCTTCATCAGTGACACAGAGAATGGGATCAAGTGCACCCTCAGCAAGTTTGAAGATGGCACCAAGCTGAGATGTGCAGTTGGCACAACAGAAGAATGGGATGCCATCCAGGGGCACCCGGACAAGCTTTAGAAGTGGGGCCATATGAACCTCATAAAGTTGAACAAGTCCAAGTGCAAGGTCCTGTATCTGAGTCAGGGAAATCCCAGACATGAGCACAGACTGGGAGAGGAATTCATTGACAGCAGCCCTGAGGAGAAGGACTTGGGGGTACCCAAGTACTTGGGAATGAAAAGCTGGACAGGAGCTGACATTGTGCACTCACAGCCCAGAAAGCCAACTGCATCCTGGGCTGCTTCAGAAGAGGTCGAGGGAGATGATTCTTCCCCTCTACTTTGCCCTCACAAGATCCCACCTGGAGTACTGCATTCAGGTCCCTTTCTCAGTCCAAGAAAGACAGGGACCTGTTAGAGCGAGTCCAGAGGAGGTCCAAGAACATGGTCAGAGGGATGGAGCACCTCTCCTATAAGGAAAGGCTGAGAGAGTTAGGGTTGTTCAGCATGGAGAAGAGAAGGCTCTGGTGAGACCTCATTGTGGTCTTGTAGCAATTAAAGGTGTCCTATAAAAAAAGGAGAGAAGTGTTTACACAGGCATGCAGGGATAAGACAAGGGGAAGGGTTTTAAACTAGAAGAGGAGAGATTTAGATTAGATGTTAGAGAAATTCTTTATTCAGAGAGTAATGAGGCACCAAAACAGGTCACCTGGAGTTGTGGATGCCCCATCCCTGCAAGTGTTCAAGGCCAGGTTGGATGGGGCTGTGAGAAGCCTGGTCTAGTGGAAGGTGTCCCTACCCTTGCTCGGGAGGCTGGAGTTAGATGATCTTTAAGGTCCCTTCCGTTTCAATGCAAATCAGTCTATGATTTCATGATTACCTGCCCAAATATCTACAAGAAAAGATATCATAAACAGGAATTTCCTTTGCTCCTGAATGCATTAATTAATAGGTTTTCTAGTAATTCATGATTAGTTTTTCAAACAAAAATGTCCCTCTTCTTTTTTCTTTCTCTGTCCTGTTCTTTTCGTTCTTCTCCTTATTCACACAACATAAAACTGTCACATGAAATGGCTGCACAGATTTTGGCATTTAGGTGGGACAAATATAAAGTGATCAGAGTTTATTTGTTCAGCTCACCACCATTAATGGGTTCTTTGATTTTCTGGGGCTTTTTGTACTCTCCATCAGCAATGTTACTTACTGCCTAATACATGCAGCAAACTCCCAATTAAATGGTTGCATATTGTTAATCACCACTCCACAGGTCTCCACACGCCCAGCAGTGTGTCTGAGTGGATGTCCTGCCACCAATGGCTTCAAGTTGATGCATACCATGCACATGAACCAAAACACTGAAATTAATCCAAAGGCTTGTGGAGGGGCAGCAGGCCAGTTCTGCTTAACTTGCCTTCCACTATAAACCTGACTCTGGTTTCCACCTAAAACATTCAAAGAATATCCTCTGTGTTTCAAAGTTTTCATGTTTGTCCATTTGGGAATATCTTATACAGATGGCCAGAATTATCTATCAGATTCCAGAGAACATTGAAAAAAATGCCAAAAGAGGCTGTTTAAAAAGCAGTGATTTTCTTGCCTTTTTCTCTACCAAAGACAGCTTTAAAACACATTCTCTTCATTAATGAGCTTTTTCACAATGATTTTTTTCTGGACTAAGGAAGGAAAATTCGATCTTTCTGCTAAAAACCAGTGATGGCCTTCACCAGTGACCAAACACATCAGCGTTCCTGATGCAACGGCAGCATCAGCCTTTGCTAAGATGGACACCAGTGGCAAGAGAAAACCTCAGGCAATCTCCACTACATTTCCTCTCAACCAAGCCCTATTTGTCAGATATTTTTTAGAAATTCCCCTCACTTGATGGAGCATTCTGAAGAAAGATTAATACTTCTCTCTTCCTGCTTATGTTACTGAATCTAGAGCACTGGGTCCACTGTGTAGACTGGAAATTCTCAAGGGGGAGAACAGTTCAACCTTTGCCCAGTAGTGACTATAAGTCTCTGGACAAATGAGTCAATTGAATGTTTCAAAAGTCTCCCTTTCAAAGCTATTTCAAGATAGATTTGGCAACCAATTGCAACAGAAATAGCAGGATCATCCTAAAGATCTAGAGAAGGACTTGTAGTGATACCACTTGTCTGGTAAAAGAAATAGAAGTCTGTTATCAAAAGGAAGATTTTTATGGACATTAGTTCTAGACATTTGTCTATTCCTTTCATACTCAGACATCTGTTGGTAACATGCATTCACAGATCAAGTCTGACAGAACACCACAACTAAGAAATCTTACTCTTCCCATTTACTCTTGTGATACTGCAAAACTTCCAGAGACAAGTTCAATTAAGAGAATGCCCAGCACAATTTAAAGAGCTGAGCTAATCTGTGTCTGCTGAAATGATCACACAGGAACAGTTCCATTGTTTGAAGGCCATTCAAAAGAGACTGCCTCAGGCTCTGCCTCTTTATATATTATTCACCTTAAACAACCCTGTAGGCAATGCTCAGGAACAAGAAGACCTGTCAGTTGTCCTTCCAAGACACTTTTAAGGTTCTTATGCCTAGATGAAATAGCACAAAGGAAAGTCTCTTCGAGTATTATTTTGATTGTGCTTAGACAACAACTCGGCGGGACACAATTGATGACTTTTTGTGATTAAACACATACATGGGAAACCGCAGACTCCAATGGATTCTTGCTAACATGTCTGTGTTCGGAGGGAAACCAACAGAGCACTTACGTCCAATATAAGTGCTGCCCCACCAGGCATTCATGGAGGGAAATTAATATTTGGGTAGCAAGATTCTTTCTGAAATTGGAAATATAGAGGGTTAGATTAATGTAACAGCTGAACTACCTTTTTTCTCCAAACTTTCTAAATCCACATGTGCACAGATAGCATGAAAGAACTGGTGACCTAAAGGTGAACATTTTTCAGTGTGTTGGTTGCCTAAGACAGTGGTTGGACATGATGGTCTTAAAGGTCTTTTCCAACCTAAACAAGTCTATGATTCTGTGAATGCAGGCTTTCGGTCAAATTTATCACTGAACTCCACTGGACAGCACTTAAAACAATCACCAGTTTTAGAAAGACATGTTTGCATCCACCCTGTTCTAAACCAGATGCTGATTACTCAGAAATGAACTATCTGCTGTCTCATACAGCAGTATGTTAGATGGGAACATACATGAATACAAATTCCAAGTAAAATTGGAAGCTGTGAGAATGACTTTTACCCTAGTGAACTTTATGAAAAGGAAGCACTGTATTTTCCAAGTGTTTAAGATTCAGTTTTTACCGGCAGTGGATGAAGTCAGGAACAGGGTTATGCTGGCTAAAAGAAGCTGCATCAAGATTCATGCAGATTTCCACGTTGTCTCCAGCCATGATTCGTACTGCAGCTTTATTTTCATCCTCAAATGTCTGCCTTTGCAAGGATGCACACAGAAGCAGCATGAAGTCATCTAGGAGAAAGTGGTGATTGGAAGGAAAACTTCAGTCATCAACAGAGGTGTAAGGAGAGTTGTGATATATTATAATGCAGTTATCAGACTGTTTTCCCACACTTTGAACCCCCAAGACTGAGCAGTTTTCAATGCATTTAACTCTGAATTGAAATTTATTAATGTATTTAGGTTTTTTACCTGTCATTTTTTATGGCTTTTATGGAGAAATAAATGAGAAAAGGGGAAAAATTCATACATTTTGATGGTTGAATTATTAAAAAAGGGATACAGGAAAAGAAAATGCAAAAATAACTAATTCTGTGAATTTTTCTACTATATTCAAAGCCATGTTTAGTATTCAATCTCCCAGAAAAAGTGTCATCTTGCTACTGAAGAGTAAATAAAAGGCTGGCTTCAAATTCCACTGTACAGATGATTTAAGTGAAGGACATATAAACTCTTCATAACTATGTGCTAAAATACTTACACACAAGGAAGACAGGGTTCGGTCTCACAATGAAGTCTGGAAAGTATAACCACTTTATGATGTTGGAGTTGAAGTTGGCATTGCCACTTCTCCATGGATAGTCTGTTGACAGAAGCATGCAAAAATTCAATCAGTACTTTATAAAAATTACTTAATCCTTTTCTTCAGAATACTTACCAATTTTCCAGCACTTTTCTATAAAAGCAACTAGCATTAATTTTCCATAAAGGGTGTCCTTACCTTTACAAGGAGCAGGTGGGATGCCAATGCAAAGGAAGTACTGGAATGTAATGATGCATGCTAGAAAACAGCAATATTTTGGCCAAATCTCTGCAATAGCTTTTCTCCTACGTCGATACAGCACAGCAATCAGCCAGAAGGCATGAATCATTGCATAAAAATCCATCCTCTGACCAATTACATTCACTGATAGAAGAAAGCAGGTCTGGAAACAAAGCAAAGAAACTTAGGCAACTTTTACGACCTCATGGCCAGTCAACGCAGCAATAATAAATTATTGTGGATCCTGACAGAATGCTTGGACACGTGCTGCATGGAGCCCTGTGCAGGAGCCCTGTGCAAACCAACATGCACTGACAGCAACTTCCACCACTCCACCCAAACACACAAATTTTTGGTACTCCTCTATCTAGGGCAGGTTTCCATTATGTGATATCTAAGGATACAAAAAGGAAAGAGCCTTGTCACAACAGCTGAGATGTGAAATGTTTGATTGTTGCCAAACAAAGAACATATTACACAGCCACATATTTTGATAGGATGTACAGGTGTGGAAAAGAAGATTGGTAACAACTAAAGCTATCTTCATGTAGGAAATGGACAAGGTATTCAGACCATACAGCTTCTATTGGTGACAGACAAATCCAGTCAATTCCTGCAAGACAGCTTTAGTTCTCCATTATTCTAAAGGCTCTGCATTCCAGCATTTCTGTCCTCTGCCTTCAGTGAAAGCAGTCCCTTCACTCAGTACCTTGAAACATGTTTTGAACCTTAGTGAACACTTAATTTATTCAGTGCACTATGCTATTTTGGTTTTCTCTTCTCCCCAGATTAGAATAAGCTTAAAATCATTTCCCAAAGGAAAGAACTTGCTGGTTTCTTTTAATTTTCACTCATCCTTAATCCTCAGATGGCTGTGAACAGTTTACTCCACAGATCAAAGCTGTGGTAGTGTTTAACAGATAGGTCAAGACCTATCTGTTAATTATGAGTAGATTTAGGATTCATTACTCTTGGAGTTGCCTCCTTCAGACAGGCATAAAAAATTTTGACAAATCACTATTTATGCAAAGATTTTTTCAAAGTACATTTCATTTGCACATAAACAGACAAGGTGAGGGAACAGAGATGACTAACATGAATGATGACTAAGAAGCATCTAGATGTCAAACACAGTCCAAGCTATTATTCAAAAATAACACAATCAAAAGATTTGGAACTATACCATAAAGAAAAGTAATACATAGTTATTTACCTCCAAACCAAACTTGTAGAAGAAGTAGTTTATGAAATACTTGACACAGTTTACCAGTCCATCATCCAGATGTGCTCTTGTAATATCATGGAAAATTGTTTTAGTCACAGGTGCAGTGAGGTTATTTCGACACCTATAGTATTCTTGATGACGGTAGATTGTAACTTCAAAAGCCAGAATAGCCAGCATCAGTAAGTTGTTCTGTGGGAGACACAATCAGAAGAATATTAAACAAAAGTCAAAACCACAAGAAGCTATAAAATTTCCTGATAAGCATAAACCCATTTATACTCAGATTGATGGTATCACTGAGGACTTCTGCACTCCAGAATGCACTGACACCTATTCCCAGCTACTATGATTAAAAAAACCCTAAGGTTCACACCAATTCCTGGATTTTGATGAATCATACAGACATCCAGGAGATACATATAAAGACATTAATTAAAAAATAATATAATAAGAACTAGTTGTGGAAATGAAGAGAAGGAAAAAGGCGTTGACCCATCCACGTGCCCTCTCATATTTCATAGCTTCTCTTAAGGTATCGTGCTTCGTTTTGCAGGAGATAGGAGATACAAACATACACAAAAGTCACCTGCAGAGGTTCAGCTGTCAAGCACTGACTTCCCAAAACAAGGATGTTGGGTAGAGCAAATTTAACCTGAACACTCTTTTACATGAACAGTCTGTCAGTCTTCTCTCAGGCACAGGTCCTTCTCTCCCAAAGCCAGATTGACTAGGATGTAGTCAGGGGTGGCTATGAATTGATTTTTTATTTATCTCAGGAGGGAGATCTGCCCTATGCTCAATAGAAGAGAGGTACTAACTAACTCCAAAAGCTGCTTAAAAAAAACAGCTCAGAGAAAGTCCCTCAAGGAAGCCATAACTGAAGCAGAAGTGGCAAACTCTAGATCTCTGTTATCTGAGAAATATTTGGGACAAGAATCTCCTGAAACAGATGCCACTGGGATTTTCATGTTTTCTGACAACCTTAAACTGTGTATATAGAATGTGGGAGATTCTTTAAATTGGTAAGAGATATGGTTTTCCTCAGGACTTGGCACATTTTCACTGTAAGTAAGGCTTTTAAATCAAGACAGGAATAATAAAGTATTGCTCACAGGCATCAACTAAAAACAAGAAGAAAAACAAAAGACATCTGTTTACTAGTGTTTGAACGAATGATTCTCTTAACTCATTATATTTTCATATATTTTCATATATTTTCATATATTTTCATTATATTATAATAAACTGTGGCTAAAGAATAAGCACTTAAAAAAATTAACTGCTTCTAGCACACACTGTCATTCAGGGCAATTACTCCCAATTAGACCCATTAGTCTTTCGGCGCCTGAAAGCCATGTACCTCTTAATTACTTAGAGTTCTTAAATATCTCATTTCTTAAAGAGCTTTTAACAGATGGTAGAGTCCAAAAGTGATACTTCTGCATGAAAGAATAACTTAATTGGTACTGAATCCCTTCTGGAAATGTTCTGTGTAACAGATGTGGTTTTCTGTTGCCTCTTTTCCTCTGTACGTCCTTATTGTCAGTGGTTGGCATTACATTTTTTTTAATGTGTGACAGATTATTTATTTCAAGACAATGCTACTTTCATCACAAACAAGAAAATATCTGAATACAGATAATTAAAGAAGTTACCCTTAAGTACACAAGAAGGGGATTAGATTTTCTCAATCCAACCCACTCCGCAGGATCAACTGGCCCACTGTAGAGCACTGAGGTTTTGAGTTCTTCTAAATCAACCTTAGTTTCATTCTCTCCTGGCTAAAAACAAAATGAAACAGTTATAAAACATGACTTTAAAACTGCTTGGGGGAGGGTATGATAATCAACACTAATACATCAGGTGAATTGTTACTTTTGTACTTGAGATGCTTCCTTTTGCTCTCCTTCACTGAGGAAGACAGCAGTCAAACCTTTTAAATATACATTTGTACTCACCAGTGTACAGTTACTGGAAAAAGTCTTGGGATCAATAGATGTGAGCTGGTACAACATTTTGCAGACAATAATCACACATGTCCAAACAGTGCAGATACTTGATGCCAGTGGGCGAAACTGAGCATATGGCAAAGCAAGAGCCCAGGCAATTAAAAACACAAAGTTAAACAGAGACACCTGAAAACACAAAAACAGTACAGAAATTACATGGAGTAACATAAGAACTGAGAAAGTCTGACCTTTTCCACAGGTAAAAAAAAAGAATTGTTCAAAAGAAAGGGACATGCAGAAACTTTGAGGAAAATATAGAAAAAAAGATTACAGCAATACTCACAATAACACAGACACAAAGTAGTAAGTGAAGAAGGAAAAACTTTACAGTTGGTTTAGGAAGAAATTTACCACTTACATAACATTAATACTATTAGACCCACAAAACTCCGTATCTTCCTTATCCACAGGTGTGAAATACAAAGGACCACATGCAGCTTCTGCTGCTTTAGTACACATGAAACAAGAAATGGCAGAGATCCGTGTGTCTGTGCAACTGACCTTCATCCTCTTGACTTTTCCCCCCCAAAAAAGTGAGAAAAGGGATTTTTTTTTTGTTTTTAGTGAATGCTGTCCTACCACCCTGTTCAAGAAATGGCTATGCCACATAGAGAACTCACATTGCCCACACCAAAAGTACAGCTTAAAGCATTGGTCCCTTTTTCTTTAGGCATAGTTCCACATTCTTGTTTCTTAAGCATTATACCAAGTTTAAATAATTTTTCTATATGTACCTTCCCAGTCCTTTCCTACATCTTCCATCCCTGGATGGTGCCCACAGACAGTTTTAGCAGTAGAGAGGTTATGTCTCTTAAATCCAAAGAATGAGACTAATAAAACTTTAATACCTGGAGAAAAGGGAAGGGCTGAGACTCTTGAGACAGAGAGAATGTGGAAGATGTCAAGGCAGGTTCCCAGCAGGCAACAAACCCAGATGGAGGCCATAATTTCAGTGAGGTCTGACAGGAGGAAGCCCTCTCCCTACATCTGGATGTGTAACCACATGGCAGATGCTGACAAGCCTCCACGATATGTAAGAGTTTGACAGTGGGTGTTTACTTGCCTCTTTCACTGTGACCCAGATGATGTAAGATGAAACAATTTTGATGATGTGCAGCTCCAACAGCCACCACACAAAGACTTGCATCTTGTGAAAATACTCCAGGAATTTCAAAAACAGCACTGTAAGGCGGTCGATCACCAGATGCCACTTGTTCCTTAAGTCTGAAGGGATGTTCAAGCAGAATCATTGTGAGGACAAAAACAGAAGGTCTCTGTGAAATGGAATACTCCACTAGACAACAACGAGCTTTCTGCTTCTCTTCTAAGCCTTAGAGTAAGACAAGATGGAGGATAAAGGTACAGCTCAGTGGTTAACTAAATAAAAATGGGGTTGATGCCCACTTAGGTGGGGTGCTTTCCCTTCTGACCCACATTCCCTGGAAGGATTCCGCACTTCAAAAGCAGCTGTGGTGGCCTCCCTTGCCAATTTTGCTTTTATTCCTCTCATCAGAGCTCTTGTTGGACTCTCGTCCTCCAGTATTTTTGGACCTAAGCTTAGAGATCTCATTCAGGAACTAATTCCAGCCCTGGTCCTTTTCCAGCTAGAAAAGTAAATTTTTTTTGATGCTTGGAAGCTATGGACCCAGCCGATTTCAGAAAGCACAGACGACTACTACTCAGAAAGATTTTCAGCCAGATTGGAAGAAATCCATGCACACTAGGACTTGGATTCCTGTCACATGGGTTTAAACAACTGTACTATAGACATCTTCAGATGTCAGAGTTATCTAAACTGCCTTGCAAACAGCACAGCCTCTTAGAGTGTGACCGGTGCCTTCACAGGACAGACATCTAAAACAAGCAAGGCAAACTGTAGTCCAGTCAAATCTTTCTCTCCGTTGAAAAAACTTGAGCAAGTGGAGATCCTGAAGCTGGGTGAAAGTATCCCTTCATAGGGGTGTTTGGCTAAAAAAGTCACCCTCCCAAATACTATCCCAGTGAGCAAGCTTGCGGCATCACCTACTACATGTGAGTGTACGTAACAATAAATCAATCAATAAATAAATAAATAAATGCTGAACAGTGCTGTCTAAGTGACAACTTTGCTTGTGGACTGGCTGCTAAACTGTTTTGCCTGGCTGGTACATATTACTATGGAGTCTTCACACTGTATTCAGGGTTTCAGAAGCATTTGGGAGATTAGGAAGGATTTTGCATGCCGTGAGAACATTCTTACAGTTTATATCAGAGGTGGAAACATTTGCAAGTGATACCAAAGCACATCACTGTCTAAGCTGGTAAAAATGCAAAGGAGTTACCACCTTCTTTATGTAATTATTTCAAATTACCACTTTATTTAAGATATAAAGCACACCAAGTGGTTACTCATGCATATTTGTGTGAAGAACACATGCACATTTGTGTGAAAAAGCAGACTTCTGGAACACCTCACGACCAAATTTCATTTTTTTTTCCTTTGCCTTTATTCCTCAAACCCAACTTAGAAAACCTGAATAAAAATGATGAGTGATGTAAATTCCATGAGCACATAATTAAACTTGAGAAATTAATTAAGCTACAGAACTCTAATCCTACATGTGTTTTTATAAGCACAATGAGAGTATTTAAGGGAAGTCTTTACAGCGTTAGATGTTCTCACTCAATCTTTCATTGCATTTATTTTATTTGCAGTGTTGCATCACACCAAGATGTATCCAGACAGTGCCAGTTAAGTGGAGCAGGCAGATAAGGTGCTATAGCAAGCGCTGTCTAGCATGGCCAGGCACTACACACACAGGGAATAAAATACAGGCCTGACTGCATCCACTGAAAGATTGTACAACACTCTGCTTTGAAGTCTGCACATGTGAACATGTTTAATGTCAAAGCTCTGGCCACATGGCTGTGTAAAAAATGGTGTAACTCCCGCAGAAATAAACTCATGTGCAGCTTAAAGATGGATCCCCTTGTGCTATTTCGAAGCAACACCAGCTGCAGCCCCCCACTTCCCTGCTTGCATGTGTCGCTGCACAGAGCAACCTCCACCAGCTGGCCTCTGTCCCAAAGCCCTTCCAACAAGCTGGGATGGCTGGAGTGCACCTGACCCCTCACCCCTCACAGACAGCATGAAAGCTGGCCAATAAAGGTTTCCACAGCCCATGAACCCCTCTGTGAGGGCAGATGTTCCAACCAGGAAAGGTAAGTTGTTTCAGCTGAGGTTCAAGCACTGGAACAGGCTGTCCAGGGAAGGGTGGAGTCACCAGCCCTGGAGGTATTTAAAAGATATATAGATGTGGCATTTAGGGACATGGTTTAGTGGTGGACGTGGCAGCGCTGGGTTAATGACTGGACTCAAGGATCTTACGACCTCTTTTCCAACCTAAATGATTCTATGATTCCCGGGGGCAGCTAAGCCTGATGTGCTGCCATTTTGCCTCGTCAAAGACCATCTTCCTATTTATGTGTCACAGTCCTGTGAATATTGGCATGAGTAACCAAATTTGCAGTAAGGCCCCTTCCAAAGAATACAGCTTCCTTGGGTGTTAAATGCTCTTCCCTGGTTTCACTTTTGGCTCATATTACAAACTGAGTTATGGTAATAATTCATTTTAGAAGTTCATATTAGCAGTATCAAGGATGACAATATAAGCCGTACCCATGTCTGCCCTTAAGCTTTTTTATGTTCATCTGGCATCAGTTACACATTCCATATTCAGAAGTGAAAACTATGACACTAATGTGCACATAAATAATGAAGTAAAGCCATTGGGACTTCTGGGGAGGGGTGCCTTGAAAGCATGCAGTATCAGATATTAAATATGTATGTTGTATTATTTTCTTTGTTGTAAGGAGATTTCACTATAAAGAAGTTCTTAGGATTTGGGTAACCGTCAAATAATTTAACCCAGACAACCTAGAAGAAAGAGGGAGGGTTTCTGTTGGTTTCTACCTCTCAGCACCCTACAGTATGACTTTTTTCCTTAGAAGAGCCTGTAGCCTGTTGAATAATTGACAAGTAGCCATCTGCTCAGTTTTTGTCAGGCTCTTTGACACAGACTGCATGCAAAACTAGAAGGAAAACCTGGTGACTGAAGTCAACAGGGATGACCAAGAACAAACCACCTGTTGACATTGTTAATTAAGGCTGAGGAAGGAAAAATTTGCATTCTGCAGAGCTTACCTGTAGTTTCTTCTTCCTCTGATTCATTGTCTTCATCGTCATCATCATCATCATCTTCTTTATCCTCATCCTCCTTCTCTTCTTCTTTTCCTTTTTTGACCCTCCCTTTCCCTCCCTCCCCCTCTGGCTCTTCTGTTCTTTTCTCACCAGCCTCTTCCAGCATTTTATCCTCTTCCTTTTCTCTGCTGGCTGTTAAATTCATCATAGTTATGTCAGGCAGGCTTCCATCTTGGTGCACCAGTCTGTTGGTAAACAGTAGCATGTCAGCAAACTGAGGAGTAATGACATCGTAGTCTTTTTCTTTTCCAAACTGTATAATTAGAAAAAAATAAACTGTTCATGGAAAATGCCTTAGAAGTAGAAAAGTTAATGATTCTGGTACTCTCTCCAAACACACACTGAAAATCGAGTTGTTGGAATGTATTAGTAACTATTTCTCACTCAGATACTAATGGTTAGTTAGTAATGAGTGGTATCGACACTTAAACTTGACATTTTCCCCACTGGAGAAAATGGTCAGAGTTTAAGATGTAGAAGCATGAAATGACATTATTTAAGAGGAAACATTTCATGACTTCATAGGGGACTTACTCATTTTGGTGGTTTGGTATTTTTTTCTTGAGGCTGCTCAAAGTAATTGGAACAGAAAGAAAAAGGGAGATGAGAACAGAGGGGTTACAGAAGAAGGTCATTGACAAATACGTCATGCTACATAACAAGTCATAAAGCATTCTCCTACTCCATCTGCGGAAGCCTTCTGATGCCAAGAGCATGCCATCATGACATTCACGGGGTGCCTTTTTAAAGAAACATGGAATTGCAGCACAGATGGAAAGGGGCAACCTATTTACATCAGTGCTAAGCGTGGTCACTGCTGTACCATGCTCTGAGTAATGCAGCTGAACCATCACAGGTATCTGACCTATCACTGTAAATTCATTTCTACCTTCTTCCAATTAAAAGATGCAGCTGGAAACCCAAGGAAATTGCAAATTTTCTTCCATCTATAGGTTTGGGAAAAAACAAAAGCAAGAATTCCATGGCTGCACCTTCAGAAGATTTTATCGTATCTGTCTTTGACAGTACCATTCATTCTCTCTCTCTTTGCCACATCTCACAGAGAATTTTTCCTTGATTTCCAATTGTCTCTAACTAAATCTATCTGTAAGTTCCACTCTACCAAAACTGGAATGTGATTTAACTGATCTAACACAGAAATTATATTTCTCCAGTGCCATGGTGCCTTTTTTAAAAATGAGATTATTCAGTATATATATTTTCTCTACTGAGAAAATAAACATTTTCTTATGGTTTCATTTTTTCTCCTACAGCTGTGCTGTAGGGCTCACCTCCCATAGTTGCAGAAAACCCAGTTTCCCTTTGACTATGACTTCTTGCAATAAAGTCTCCCTTTAGCAAGTATATATCTATATGATTAGGTCACTAAATGTTTGGTTATGCTATTGAAATTACTACACTCAGCATACTTTCAAGCACGTGTAAGACTGTTCTAATATGCTACAGTACCATCTCAGGGGTTTATTTTTCTTGATGTGAAATTCTGGCCTTTAACCATTTAGACAGGAAATTCTGCCAAGTCTAGGATTTTCACAGTTTAAGAACCTAAAAATCTAGATTTTTTTTTTCCCCTGATCATTAAAAATTAAGAGAATAGGCTAGGCAGTTAATGAGAAGTTCAAACAAGCAGAATTATTTTTCAATCATTTGGGAGTCACAGTTTCTTCAAGATGGAAAATTTGGTGTCTCAAATGAAGGAAAAACTACAGAAATCTGACTAAACAATCCTGAAGTAGAAATGCCATGCCAGTTATCAAAAAGCAGAAAAGGTGGTTTAAAATTAGAAGTTTAACAAGACACTCAAACACCAAAAAATATCACATAATAATATTTAATCACATTTTAGCCACATTTGTGACAAAAATTCCTCATCATGGGTTGGGAAATGAACCTGAGTGTCTAATAACCTGAAAAACTCTTATAATCAAGAATTTATTTTGTAGCTTTGGCTACTGAAAATAGAATCATAAAATGGTTTAGGTTGGAAGGGACCTTAAAATATCCCCCCCCACTGCCATGGGCAAGGACATCTTCCACTAGATCAGGTTGCTCAGAGCCCCATCCAACCTGGCCTTTAACACTGCCAGGACTGGGGCTTCCACAACCTCCCTGGACAGTCTGTTCCAGTGTCTCACCAGTCAACAGTAAAGAATTTCTTCCTAATTTCTAACTTAAATTTCCCTTTTCAATCTGTACCCATTACTCCTTGTCCTGTCACTACAGTTCCTGATGAAAAGACCCTCTCCACCTTCCCTGTAGGCCCCCTGGATACTGGAAATTTGCTGTGAGGTCTCCAAGCAATCTCCTCTTCTCTAAGCTGAACAGCCTCACCTTTCTCAGTCTGTCTTTGTAGGGGAGGTGCTCCAGTCCTCTTACCGACGTTGTGCCTCTACTCTGAGCTTGCTCTGATAGTTCCAGGCCTTCTTATGTGGGGGATCCCAGAGCTGGATGCAGCACTCCAGGTGAGGCCTCACCAGAGCAGAATAGAGGGGCAGAATCACCTCCTTTGACTTGCTCTCCACACTCCTTTGGATGCACCCCAGGAATCCATTGGCTTTCTGGGCAGTGAGTGCATGCTTGCCAGCTCATGGTGAATTTTTCATCAACCATCACACCCAAGTCGTTCTCCTCAGTGCTAGTCTCAGTCACTTCTCTGCCCAACCCATTGGTGTGTCTGGGATTGCCATAACCCAGGTGTAGGACCCTGCACTTTGCTTTGTTGGACCTCACGAGGTTTGCATGGGTCCACCTCCCAAGTGTGTCAAGGTCCCTCTGGATGCCATCCCTTCCCTCCAGTGTGTTGACAGCACCACACAGCCTGGTGTCATCAGCGAACTTGCTGAGGGTGCCCTCAATCCCACTGTCCATGCCACCAACAAAGATGTTGAGTGGTCTCAGCCCCAGCACTGATGTTGAGAGACACCACCTGTCACTGGTCTCATGACCAATGAGCCATTGACCAACTCTGCGTGCGGCCATCCAGCCAGTTCTTTATCCACTGAGTGGCCCATCCACCAGATCCACATCTCTTTCATTTGGAGACAAGGCTATCATACGGAACAGTATCAAACACTTTGCATAAGTCCAGGAAGACAATGTCGATTGCTCTGCCCCAGTTTATCAATGCTGTAGCCCTATCATAGAAGTTCACCAAATTTTTCAGGCATGATTTGCCCATAGTAAAGCCATGTTGGCTGTTACCAATCATCTCTTTTGGGGCTCTTGGTTATTTTCATATCTAAGACATGGATCAGCTAGCATATACACTAAAAGGATATTCAAATCTCTATAAAGTGACTAAACATCAATGTTCCCTAACAGGACATAACTAACTTATATTTACCTAAAACTCTAATAAAGCACCATTAGGAAGGTCATGTATAAAGAAGAGAGAATGAATTTTCAGTTCAGTTCAACTGTTATGGAGATCCCTGGTTACTATAAAACATCAGAGCTCATTTAAAAGACAATGCACCATGAAATGAAAGTAACTATATAATCAGACAGGTTTTGTATATATGCAGTTGCATTGATTTTTATGAGGTATCTTCCCAACTAACTTTTATAATGGAAAAATCTACATTCACACTGGTGTAAATCAAGGATTTAATGACTTACCTCAGTGTAAATTGGACAGAAACACAGTAACTCTATAGGATTTTGTATGAGTAGACTCATCTTTCTCTTATTCATATAATTCCCATTTGTATTTTGGAGATCTGGGAGGCAATGGGGTTATAAAGATGGGTACATGCAATACATATACCTGATAAAGCCTCAGTATGAGTTTAGTTTTCAGTAGGCTTAGTTTTACTGGCATCAGTAGGCTTGAGCATTGGATCATGTGCTCAGGAGATCCAAGGATAGACAAAAAGCCCTGCCCAATGTTTGGAAAGTTAGTCTACTTGGAATCTTTCTTCCAAAACTTCCTTATGTATTGCTAGGGTTCTTTTTGCAATTTTTTTTTTTCACTACAAGATCACATTATATTGTAACAGACAACAGTGAGGTATTAAGATATAAAAACTTCACTAGAATTTTTAAGACAAGCTACCCATACCCATCTTCACAGCTAGTGAGATATAACGTCATTGTTGGAAGCCACATAATAATGGGAAATTATCCCAAATAACATAGAAGTATTATGTCTGATACTTAGGAAGAGAAATAACTAAATAATAATTCAGGCAAGAAGCCTTGAAGGTACAGCCACTAGTGCTTTTAGCTGAGCGCATTTCTTACCCTCAGGTTCATTAAACGGTGTATCTATAATGGGAAGTATATCAGTAGATCTAGTTCTTGGCAACAAAGCAATTTCAGTGGCACTAAAATCAGGCATGTGACACAGGTGCTTGCTGGATTCCTAGTACTTTCATGTATTTGTAATCGACTAGAGCAGGAGATTAATTAATTGAATGCATTATTAAGCATCTTTTGCCTTTGATAGTTTTTTGCTGTTTATGAATTGCTTGGAACTTTCTAGCTAAAAGAAGTTCCCAAGTATTTTTCATGCAAAACCTTAAGAAGAGAAAGCTTTCTGCTCTGCAGAACACTAGTGACCCATGTCTTGAGTATTTGGTCTGCAACACTCAAACTGAGCACACAGTGCCATACCTCCACTCGCAGGGCTCCGAGTGCCTTTATGGGCCTTTAAGGGGATTTGCTGCCTGAATCCAAGCCCTGTTGGGGTATGTGGCCAGGCCAGGAAGCCTCAGTGAAGGAGGACCCTCTCCTTTCACTGGGTGCTGCTTTCACATGGAGGCTTCCACTCCTATGTTGTGGCTGCATCACAGCTGTGTCTGTGCCTGCTCCCGTGCCTCCCTGACCCTAAGCCTGACACACAGCCTGACACCCTGCCTTCACTGCAAACCTGGCTTATCTCCATGGACTCGCTGGGACCTCAGCGGGTTGTGGCTGACCCTTGTTACTGATTGCAGACCTGATCCTCACCCTCAGCTGTTGGTCCACGTTTCTGACTGCCCATGGGTGAGAGTCCAGCCTTGCCTCCTGGCCATGCCCCTCGGCAAACAGCTTGCCTGCCTTAGCCAAGGTGCTTGCCCTCACCACTCCCTTAAACACAGACTTTCTGCAGACCAGAATTCCAGCTCTGGTGAACTTTTAAGAACGGTGACCCAAAGTACGTGATGACTTTTCAAGAAGGATCGTGAACATGACACACAGAGCAGGCACTCACAAATATCTAAACAAGGTATCTTCTTGGTTTTTCTGTTTATATTCAGTAGTGACAACAACTCAGAAGTCCTTTTATTCTCAGAGATGATTAAAAAATAGTGCACATTTATTCCAGTCAAGTATTTTGAAAGGAATCTAATTTATGGAGTAGTTTTCAAGATGCCATTTATAAAGGAATGATGATGATAGCAGTTTGGATCCTGCAGCACCCAGCTCAGCCCGTGAATTAACAGCCTTAGCATGCAATGGTTTCAGTGTTCCCTTTCCAATGCTAAAATTTCAGTCTGTACAAACTCACAGCACATACCACACATTCAGTTGAGTGGGCCCTCAAATTCCCTATCTTACATGCTTGGAGAAAACAGGGATGTGTGTCTCTCTGTCTGTGTGTACATAGGCACATGCAGGCATGCATCTTTCCATGCACAAACAAAGGGTAGATAAACGAGCCTCCTCAACCAAATCTATTGCCTGCAGCCAATTACAAATAGCACCAATTATTCCTGCATTGAGGCGTGGGCAAAGTTTAGGAGAATTCTCAGCTGGGAGAAGAAACTCACAATGTATGAATATGCAGAAGAGATGTGTTAACTGCTTCATTAGCTTTAGGAAACTGCAATACCTGAACAACATTATCTCCCTGCTTACTTCACAGTACTGCGCAGCAAGAACATACTTTGCTTTAAGGCAACTAAGAAGTAACAAAAAAAATAAGGTATATTGGTTTTAAAGGAAAGGAAGAATTGAAGTACCCACCTATTAATTATTAGATATACACGGCCATTGACTTTGGCATGGCTATGAGGTGGGAGATGAAAGCACAAGATGAAAATGGGAAATGAATTAGAGAGAGAAAAGAAAACCATTAAATAGGAACGAACGCACTTTCCTGTCTACCAATGTGCTATGACACACTGTCATAACAAAACACACTCTGAAATCTTAACATACACCATTCAGTGAATGTCTAGGAAGCTTATAAATGCAGCTCTTAGACCTTTAGATCCTATACAAGTTCAGTCAGAACTACAGAAAATTTTCATAGTCCCCAAGATGTGAGAACAGCCTTTACTGCCTTACTTCAAGTAAGCCTTCGAATACCACAATTTTTTAAAATGATTTTTTCCTTCTTAAAAAAAACCATAAAGGTAATTATGGCAAAGCATCTTATCAGAGAAATTATCTACCTCATAGCCTTTATCTCTGCCATTCCATAATTCATGGTACAGCAAGGAAATGGGCATGGAAAATCCTAATCAGAGAATTTTTCTTTCCCTTGCAGATGTAAAACTGACACATTCAGTTCTGACATCTTTATAAATAGTGAGAAGTTCCTCACTCTGCCAGTTCCAGTGTGCCAGTTTCTGTGCCCTCTCATTGCAGCTGGCAGAGCCTTACCCTTCAACTCACTCTGCAAATTTTGGAGATGAGAAACAGCATTTTAATAAATGAGCATTCTCAGCAATTTTAACAGGACTCTTCAGTTAGACACAACTGTAGTAATCACACCTGGCAGTTCAAAGGTAGATGCAGGAACTGGACGTGCTTTCTTTATTACTTTCATGACCACCCCTCAGCTGCTGTGATCATTCTAAGAAGCTCACTACTAAAAGGACTGCGTTCTGTCTTGTTAGTCAAAATGAAGGTTCTAGTTCTTTATTTAAATTTTTTTTTGTTGCAAAAGGTGCAGCATAAAAGCAGTTTAGAAAGGTAAAGCAGTTGTTAAGTGAATGATAGTTTCTTCAAAGCAAAAAGGAAAATTAAGTTTTAGTAGCTTTGAGAGAAAATTACACATATGCATGAATCTTTAATCTGTTTTAATTGCCCCTGAAATTTATTACTAGCATCACTGTTAAGCTGAAGTTGGTTGTTCTGTTAGTTCTTATCTAGCTTTATGCATCACCAATACAAATGTCAGCTGAGCTCTCACTGCAAAACTTTGAACTATAAAGTCAGCTGATGCTCAGTAGTGATTTATTGCATCAAGGGAAGAAAAGAGATGTATTTTCATATGCCAGGCAGTTTTAACAGGAGTACAGATCAAGAAAACTGTTCTGATTTGAGTACTGGTCATAATAGTTAAATCTTCGCAGGAGGAACAAAGGATATATGTGATATTTGTGATATTGAAAATACTTCAAAATGCCAAATGTAGCACATATGCCACATTTAACAGTTAAAAATATCTAGCGACTTATATATGACTGCTTAATACAATCTAGTACACATTTAGATTAAAAAACCCAGCATTCTAAATCCAAGACAAAAAAGCTGATGATATCACATGATCCTCTTCATCTATGACTTTAATAAAAGGCTTCGTATGACAATGTCTACTTTTAACATGGTATCTCAAGGCTACTTATTTGTGGCAAAAATGTTTTCTTGCAATGCATGAAAACATTTTGTGTCTTCACTATCAGCAGGTCCATCCTTTGGGAATAATGTGACTTTAGTCACAGTGATCCTCTTCATGCCAACATTTGGAAAGCTGTATAATAATAAAGCTGTGTGTAATGGAAAGATTTTCAAGTAGCAGTTTCACAGGCAAAATGGACCCATCAAAATCCTACAAATGCTTCAGGGTTTTTTTCTTTTTATTTTGTGTCTATTGGATCACACTAGAAGGAAGGTGGAAACTTCCTATGTTACTCAACACAAGTGCAAACTTCGGGCTACAAGCGAGCTTGCAGAGTTACTGGACTGCTGTAAAGCATTCCCCTAAATGCCTCAGCCCAGGAACAATCCGATTTCAGCTCAGACACCTGTCTGGGCTCTGTTTTCAGGGCTTGGCCAATTCAGAGATGTTAACATGTACCCACTGCTGCACAAAAGTCTGCCTTGGGCAAGGGAAGTTTGTTCACAGGCCATTACAAAAGGGCCCTTGAATCTACTGTCACATTTAGCAATTCAAGAAGAGTAAAGGGAGAGTTATTACACAGACATTTAAAATGTAAGTTTAAAAACCACCACATCTTTATTGGGAAATTTTATCAAGTTTGATCTGTTCTGGTCTTAGCAATTATTTAAATACAGAAACTGGAAGCATTCCATAAAACTGGAGCTTATTCTCATGGCACAAATTTGTACCATGCACTGTGAAGTAGCTTCATATCGAATTGAATGTATGAAAGATACCTGAAATGCTTTGTAAATCTTGCATAACCTAGAACATAATTCCCTGCTAAGTAACCGTCATTATTCCATAACATCCTGTGGTCTATGTGGTGTTATGCAGCTAGAAGTGCAGCTGATACAGTTATCACTAGACAGGTAAACATTCTAAAAGTAGGGTCTAAATTAATTGCTTTCTTCAAAGAATGCCTATGTGGTGTTATGCAGCTAGAAGTGCAGCTGATACAGTTATCACTAGACAGGTAAACATTCTAAAAGTAGGGTCTAAATTAATTGCTTTCTTCAAAGAATGCCTGCAATTGTCATTGCACAATATAACACTATGTACTACAAAACCACTTCTCTCTCTCATACTCCTGGCTCAGGATCCTAGGCCAGATTGGTTTATATGCAGGAAAATATGTAGGAATTGAACACTGGAAAAGTGATGTCCCAGATTCATTAATAAGTGCTAATGAACTTTTGGATGAAATCACCCAATGTCTAGCATAGCCAAGGGTCAGTACTATGAAAAGTAACCACAAATTCAGAATTCTTCCATTTCTGAAGTTCTACTTTACAAAAAGACCAAACTGCTCAATGCAAATGTGATATTTTCCAAAGATCTCCCAGTTTTCATGTGGCCCTCAAAATGGACATTTTAAGAAAAGAAGTGACCCAAATGAAGAGCTGTGTTTCTTACTACTGGCAGGTACACATACAAAAGGGCACACATAGTAATTGAGCACCTAACCCCCATTAAAGGTCAAAGCCAATGAAATAAATACATAAATGACATTAGTACCTTTGAAAATGTACCCCAAAATGAAAAAGTTCAGTGTGTAGGGGAAAATGGGAAGAGACAGAAACTTTGGTTGTAGTGGGGTGCTGGATACCGTGCACCTTCTTTTTAAGCCAGGTAGTCATAGCAAAGGCAAATAACATCTACTGAAACGTGAGCTTTACAAGACAGTCAGAAACAGTATTTCCATACAGATAATCAATAGTTCCATCTATTTTGCTTCTTTACCTGTAAATAGTGTTGTCCTGTTTGCTGGTTACAGCTTTCAAATCAGTGATCTGGAGAAACCGATCATGGAAATAGTGAAGGTGCAAGATACACACCAGTAGGAAGGAGGTGGGGATAAAGATGCGTGTGAATAGATCAGCCACAGAAAACTGTTTTAAGCCAAGGTCCTCTAGTCTGGAAAAAAAAAAGGTATTCCACTAAGGCATCTTTTCACACACAATATTCTTTCCATGAGACATTATTATATATCATTTGCAATAGGAAATAAGGGGATGGTACTTGTTATGTAGTTTTGTTTTCTAAAATTCTCCTAAGCTAGCAAGTTTTACAATGCAAGCATGTTGTGTTTGGACTCAGTAATATAGAGAGGTACTGTAAATGTACAGTCAAATGAACAAACCCTGCCACGGATCTCTTGAGTCAGATGACTTGTCTCTCACTGAAAGTCCTGCACTGGAAATCCACTCATATTGCATATACTTTCTAAGGTAAGCTCCTCTTGAGAAATGACCAACTCATTATAAAGATGAAGAAACCCAGTCCTCCTCATTAGCAGGAGAGCAGGTCCACCTTCCTCAGTTCCAAACATCCTGCAGATCTACCCTTAATCTTTCCCTGGATCTTGTTCTGTGGTCAAAGTGGTGAAGAGAAGTATTGGCACTGTATTGAAAACAGAAGCAATCCAAAGACCTAAGCAGCCAATTGGAGAAAATATGACTCTGAGCTCCTCTCTTGGTCTTGCTCATTTCTATGATTACATCAATAAATCTACAGCTTAATAACTGAGTGCCTAGAATCAGCTATGCCTGAGAACGGCCGCATGATGTTTTTCTCCCATAAGAAGGAAGACTGCTCTCCAATCCTTCCATCACACTGAACTCAGAGATCCAAAAATGAAAAAAATTAATCAAAACCACTTACTTCCTTTCATCCAGGCCTGTCATGTTCTTCCACAACCCGGGGAATGACTCAAATTGGTATGTGTAGATGAAGATAAGTACCAACATCGTGTAAACAACAACTGACATCCAGAAGTACTTTAAAATCTTCCTCCACCATTCGTAGTGTACCTGAAAATCACACACTAAAGATGCTGACACAAGCTGAAGGCAAAGAAACTGACAGAAATATTGACAACACTGTACTGTCAAACAAGGACGAAGAACACTACTTTTCCTAGCTGGTCTGAAGTAAGCAATGATTACCCAGCAGCAGCCACAGATTTTGAGATACAGTTTTTACTCCTGCAAATGCATTCAAGTAAAGACCTTTGTGCAAAAATGTCTGATGGGACATGGGCCACAGGCCACAGACACCAAGTCAGGGATAGCTTCAGTCGCTTAGTTTCATCACCATTAGGTGATAAAAGTCCAGGAGGAGCGGGACTCCATGCTCATTGGGATATGGAAGCTGTGTGGATCAAGTGCCACAAAAACTAGTGGCTATGTAGAATGTGCTTAGATTCAGAATTTTCCACAAAGGTTCCAAAGCTTATGGTGAAGTGGCATGACAGAGCAGAGGTGTGCATTGTATCTAATTTATGTGCACTTTGCCTGTCACTGTAACCACAAACCAGAGGAAAATTAGTCTTAACCCCTTCAAATGGTCTCATTCTGTTGTGTCTAACTAAAGAACAAATACACTGTTTATGAATTCTATTTGGAGCTACTTTACTACCAAGCTAAAAGTATGAATAATTCTATTCAAGGATAAAATTCAGTTAACACAGTTCTCACTTACCTGATAGAGGGCCACACAGAAGAGGAACAGTACCATATAGATGATTTTGTACATGACAATTGTACCCTCAAAGCTGACGAAGAAGAACATGCCCCCACAGACGTAAATCCAGTACTTGATTAACATAGCCATCACCAGATTCCCCAAGACTTTCATAATGTCCTGTTCATCCTCCTCCTCTCCCTCCTCCTCCTCTTCCTTCTCCTCTTCCTGTTCTTCTGACACTTCTCCCTCTTGCGACTCCTCTTCTGCAAATACAGAGTCACATTTGGCCTGTCTATTCTTGGGACTTTTAGCAAGTATTTAAATAGGTGGAAAGTAAAATCTCTGCACACAACACAGAAACTTAAAACACAATATTCACAAGAGACCGTAATTCCTAATCATGCATGGCTCCAGAGCAAGGAAACGGGTTTTAACTTCATATGATCTTAGACCTGCTGCTGGAGCCATGGGGCACATAGATATACATGCTTACCAGACACCCGTCTTCACTTTGTCTGAAACACCAGCAGTTGTAGAGGAAAATTAAAGCCTAAAGGTTGCATAATGGATAGTAGCCAAAACACTTTCCATGGCAATGCTTATACTCTCAAATAAGCAACTTTTTAAACTGGAAAACAAAGAAACCACCAGCACCACCAGAAACCTCTCATCTTGAGTTTAAACTCTCATCTCGAGTTTGAACCTCCCGTCTTGAGTTTTGTCCTTCAGATAATATTGTGTTTACCTCCAAAAACCACAAGCAAGGGAAAACATTAACATAAACCCAAACAAGCTTAAAAAATATAAATGCTGCACTAACACTGCTGGTTTTCAAAAAAACTACCACTTATCCAGATTTTTGTGCTGTACCTGGGCCAGAAAAGACAAACTGCTTTAGCTTTATGAAGAGGTCAGGATTCCCCAGTTATTAACCTTGTGAGGTGTGTGGAGGGCAGGGTAAGTGTCCCCCCAGCAGCAAGTGCACGTGCAAGTATGTAGATAACAGGGTTTGCCAAAAACATAGTACACAGTTGTACTGCTTTTCTTTCCACTGACAACAGTATTGAAACTTCACCATCAAAAGTCTTGCCCACTCTTTTTGTCCCACTCACCATCCCCCTTCTCAGGCTCTTGCCTTGAAAATCCTTGTAGTCCAGCTTTGATACTGATCAGATATTTTACTGAGACAAGGATTATAATTGAGAGGAAACTACACCACTGCTTCCAGGGCTCACTTTCTAGCATTTCAGTGCACTGAACTTTTTCAGTTCAACATCTGGAGAGAGAGCGTAAGGAATGTTTGGAGAAACACGTGCCCAGTAGCACAAGAAAGAACAGGTCACTATGCTGTTAGATAAGCTGAATCTAAACTTTTCTCTCAGGTGTGCTTGAGCCCCTGCACTGAGAAAAAAAAGTTTATTTTTTCCACTGAAATTTGTAGTTTAACTTCTGTGTCTATATAAGAGTTTATGTCCCAATGAAACTTCCAAGGAATTTAGCAACTTTTCCTAGGTAAATTCATCTCCTGTGGTTAAACTTTAGGGCAATTACTCCCCTGATTTGAGTTTGGAACATAGCAGCAAACTGATCATTTGAAAGTTCCGTGATCTTTCTAAAATGAGTCATTTTATTACCTTCCAGTAAAGAGAATTCTTATTTTATTTGTATTTCTAAAGTTCAAATGTGTTTTGTATCTGAGAGATAGCTGCACATAGATTTTGTAATATCTTTGTAATAACAGATACCTTGCTAATTGCTTTCAGCATCAGAGAAACGCAGTAACTGGAACTTCTATCATGACTGAAGGAATAAATTGGATCTGGCTTTACCTTTTTCTTCATTTTCTTCACTTCCAACTTTGACCTCAGATAAAGTAGCTTCTTTTAGCCGAAGTGCTTTCTGTTCAGTGAGGTGTTGCCTAAGCAGTAGCCAGAAAGTAATTGTGAAAAGAATCTGCAAACAAAAATCAAAACAAAACCAACAGACTAATTGTATATCCTATGTCCTACTGATACAAGCATAGGTTTTCATAAATTTTGCATGCTTTTTTTTTCTCTGTCTCTCAGAAAATGGCAGTGATGGCATTGTCAGTGTCAAAAGTGCATCTTAGGGCAAGTTATGTTATTTAGGAAACATCCTGCATTACAGACAATTTTGCTTCATTTGCACTTTTCCATTTCTTATAATACCATAAAAGTATTCACTTATATGCTTCTATTCTACCCTGTTTTATTCAGTTTTTAACTACTCTCTTAAAAGTTTAGGGATCTTCTTACTATGCCTGGTTTGTATAATTCCCATTTGTCAGATTACTGTTCATTTTTACCATTTTTTTCAGGAAAGACGCACATGCAAGAGTATATTGTCATTATCATGGTTTTGTATATCATAAATATTTTGATTTAGGAGATTTGTTACTTCAGGTGCTTAAACGCAGTTAATTTAAAAATCAATATTTTTGTATGTCTTGCAGTTACTGAAGACCCAGTCAGTGGAATCTGCCTTGCATTTGCAACAGTTACAAGAGTTGAGATAGCTCTTAATTCTTTTAATAGCTTCAAGAGATGATAATTCAGTAACAGCAGGATACCTTAGAAATAAACAGATCTCTTTAATGAAGAGTGCATTTCTGTGTTTTGCAAAAAGCTAAATTTAACAGCTTGCAATACCCAGAGGTGGACAAAATTCAGAAAATAGCATGATGCCTATTGCCACACACTTGATTTTATGCTTATTTTCTACAAAGTTTCTGCTAATTCCTCTGTGCAGAAGGAGACTTATTTCACTACTTAGATAGAAGAACAAAATTTCAAGAAGGAAGCACGTAAGAGCCAAATACTTTGCACACAATAGACAAGACCAGTAGTACAATGTATTCTTCTTCTGATGCACAAGTCCTTAATGGGTAAAAGGATTGCTCCCAGGAGATGGCTTTTTTTATTGACGCTGCTGCTAACATTGAGCCACAGCAGCAGATTGTCAGCCTGTGTGACTTGTCACAGCTTCCCCAGATACCTCTTAAAGCTCTGGCTTTTGCAACACAAACCTTTGATATTGTAAAACACAGACTTTTCTGCAGTGATTAGCTCTGTCTTCCTGCCAGCTTTACTCCCTTGTTCTACTTGGCATTTCCAGAGCTAGAGCTGGCTCTAAGAAAAGCCATGAAGGGTCACAGACCAAAAGAAAAGCTTCCAGTCACTTTTTACAGTATAGATTTTATCTCATGTTCAGGCCAGGAAACACACATAGCATGCAGAAACTCATGCAGAAAGAATTACAGTACACATCTTCCTTCTGCAGAATACAGTATTCAGTCTTCATTAAGTTCAACCATTATTCAAAGGACCTTAAATTAGGAATAGAGGGGAGGTACAGAGTTACTAGTGCCCTTAAGAGGGACTGATGGACAAGGCAAACGGTGCCTGGGATGATGTGAACAAAAGGAAATACATAATCAGCAAAACAGGGCTTATGCAGGGGCACCTCAAGCATTTGTGTATAAGCAAGGCAATTACTCCAACACAGCCTTAAAGTGAAACCTGTCAGGTTCTTTCTGGGAGAACAACATGTCAGGTGCCCCCTGAAGTGTCTGCACACTAGAGCCCTGCAGCATGGGGAAAAAACACAAGCAATTAGAGATCTCTGTGCAGGGCTGTGGTCTTGTTGGGATGAGAGAGACAGGGTTTGATGCCTTGAATACTTGCAATACAGAGCTACAGGCTCTTTAGGAAGCACAGGCTGGAAAGATGCAGAGGTGAAGTTGGGATTTGCACAACAGCATAGCTGGAATGCATAGGCTGCCTGGGGATGGAGGATGGACTAGGTAATCTGGGAGGAATGCAGAGACTGGCCAAGCATGCAGAGACATGGTTAGAAAAGTCAAAGCCTGAAGCTGAGTCTAGAAAGGCATGTTGAGAGCAACAAGATTTGCTTCTGTACATACCTCAGCAGAAAAAGGAAGGCTATGGAAAATCTAGGCCTGCTGCTGACTGGGGTGAGGACCCTGGTGACACAGGGCACGGAAGAGGCTGAGATACCAAATGCCTTCTTTGCCTCAGTCTTTGCTAGCAAGACTGGCCTTAAGGAAACACAGTTCCTGGAGACCACAGAAAATTCTGAAGAGGAAGAGTCTTCCTTTGATGGCAGAGGTACGGATCAGGGAATATTTAAAGAAAGTGGGCATACATAGGAGCATGGATCCTGATGGGATGTACCCAGGAGCTGGCTGGTGTCACTAGTACAGGCTACTCTGAATAATCTTTGATCAAATGTGGTGGCAGGAGAAGTGCTGAAGGAAAGCAAATGTCACTCTTATCTTCAAGAAGGACAAGATGAAGGATCAAGCCTGAACAACCTCACCTCAATCCCGGGGAAGGTGATAGTGGTGAGATGTTGGAAAAGGCTTCCTAGAGGTGGTGTGGATGCTCCATCATTGGAAGTGTCTGAGGTCAGGCAGGATGGGGATTTGAGCAGTCAGATCTAGTGAAAGATGTCCCTGCCCACGGCAGTGGGGTTGGACTAGATGATCTTGAAAGGTCCCTGCTGACCCCAAATCATTCTGTGATTCTAATGTGATGGAGGAGCTAATCCTGAAAAACCTTTCCAGGCAAATGAAGGTTGAGAAAACCATCAGGAATAGTCAGAGTGTATCCACCCAGGGGAAGTCATGCTTGACCAAGTTGGTAAACTTTTATGATAAAATTACTGACTTGGTAGGTGACAGGAGAGCAGTCGATACTGTCTCAGACTCCAGAAAGAAACTGTCTCTCATAAGATCCTCATAGGGAAGCTGATGAAGTGTGGGCTGGATGAGCAGTGAGGTGCACTGAAAACTGACTGAGCAGCTGAGCTCAGAGGGTCATGATCAGTGGCATAAAGCCTAGTTGGAGGTCAGTGATCAGAAATGTACCCCAGGGGGAAGTACTGAGTCCAGTCTTGTTCAGTATCTTCTTTACGATCCAGATGATGGGGCAGAGCGTACCCTCAATGAGTTTGCTGATAACGCACAGCTGGGAGGAATGGCTCACACACCAGAGGGCTGTGCTGCTATTCAATGGGACCTCAACAGGCTGGAGAAAGGGGCTGACAGGAACATCAGGGCATCCAATAAGGTGAAGCACAAAGTCCTGCATCTGGGGAGGAAGAACCAGCTTATGCACCATTACATGTTGTGGCCCAACCAGCCGGAGCATAGTTTGGCAGACAGCCTGCAGATCCTGGTGGATAACAAGTTGCAAGTAAGCCAGCAGTGTGCCCTTATGGCAAAGAATGTTAATGGCTGCATTAGGAGGTTTTGACAGCAGGTTGAGAAAGGTGATCCTTCTTCCCTACTCAGCACTCACGAGGCCACAATTTGAGTTCTGTGCCCTGTTTTGGCACTCCAGTACAAGAGAGATGGAGGCACAGGAGAGAGTCCAGTAGAATGGCCATGAAGGGACTGAAGCATCTTTCCTATGAAGAAGACAAAGCTCAGGGGGAATCTCATTCAATTTCTATAAATATCTGAAGGGAGATGGAAAGAGGTTGGAGCCAGACTCTTTTCAGTGGTTCCCAGTGATAGGGCCAGAGGAAACGGGCACAAACTGAAACATAGGAGAATCCCTCCGAACATCAGGAAACTTTTTTTTCCTGTGAGGGTAATTGAGCAGTGGCACAGGTTGCCCCGGGATGTAACAGAATTTTCACTCTTGGGGTTATTCAAAAGCCATCTAGGTATGGTCCTGGGCAATCAAGTCTAGATGGCCTTGCTTGAGAGTTGGACCAAATGACCTCCAGAAGTCTGTTTTAGCTTCAACTATTCCCTAGTTCTGTGAAAGTTATGGAGTGAATTTTATTCAGCCTAAAAAAACCCAGTAAACGCCTAATGGCTTTATGGATGTGGCCAAATCATCATATATAAACAACAGCTTCCTTTCTTGACACCATCTGTTTTTAGACAAGATATTTGATGATATAGCTAATAAGAAATAATGTCAAAGTGAATGAAGTATTAAGACAGTTAAAACTCCTCAGAGATTTATGAAGTAATTGAAAAAAGCTGTAGAACTTCTCTTGCAGAACCCCTTGAGCTTTATGCCTCTTACCAAACTAGCCCTACCTTTACAAGACAAATAATACAGCACTCACTAACTTTCAAGTGCATTAAAGACCCAGAAATGGTTGTCCAAAGGGTATTGCCGGCAAGGAAGATGAGATAAAGAATCAACTTAAATTGTGATTAGGAGTCACAGGGGAAGTGATCCACTTAGCACAAGGGGAGCAGTGCCAACTAGATGTACTCTCTGAGATGCCCCTCTTGGGTGCTCTAGGAAAAAACATCCTATTTGTGCTCAGTCCCTTTCCCAGGAGCAAACTTGCAGAACAAAATGCATTTTTAAGACATCAAAGAAAAACTTTGTCATGCACTGGGGTCAGCAAACTCTTTTACTTCTAACCTAAAATGGATTTCAACTCATTCTGATTCAGGTGTAAGGATAAAGAATTAAAACTCAGTCACAGCTATGTGCTGCTGCTTGTGCCAAACCATTAGGGAGTGAGTAGTACTGGTAATTGCAATTACAACAGAGTTCCAGTTGCCATCATAGTCAGAGACAGTCTGACATCCCATGGGTGTTAATCTAGCAAATCAAATAACATCTGGTTTTGAATCCAGTTTATAAAACCAAGCAAGTGAGCAATTTCAATCCGCCAAGTATTTTCTACAGAATTATCATGAAAATGTAAAAGGTGTCTGAAACATTTGCTCTAGTATTAGCTTAATATGCAAGAAGCAGTTTTCTGAAGACTCTTTCTAATGACTTGCCCTTTACTTTAGAATTGCTACTGAAAGTGATTACACTGAATACTGTGGATGCACTCTTAAAGAAATGTCAAGAGATCCATATTTTTAACACAATGTATATTGGGGTGTCATAAATAAATCTCAGCTGTTTGTTACACTTACCTTTGATGCCAGCTCCCCAGGTTCCTTTCTTTTTAAAAAACCAGATACTTGAGGAAGTTCATCATTCTTGAGCTCAATACTCCATATATACTGTAATATTAGCAGTAAATTTCCATAAAAAACCATGAATGGTGAACTGATCATGGCGTATTTCCTTCGGTCCCGAATCATCCACAGTGTGCAAGACCAGATCAGTAACACAAAAGTCAACCAGCTGTGATACGTGATGCTCCACGCCTTGTGGAAGGAGGAAGGAGAGGAAAAAATGTTCGCAGATCCATTCAGGAACAACATAGACACATATTTCCCGTTACACTTCATTTACACTTCTCTACATAGTGCATATTTTCATTTTCATCAGACTCTCACCCATATTAATCACCTACTGGGCCAGCTAAAATAAACCCCTTGGAGAACATGCAGAAAGTGGATTCTGAGGGCAAACCCTGCTTTATGCATTAGCTGCACTTCGTAAGCAGACTCATTGCTTCTCATTACACCAAACTAAAAGAGATGGAAAATAAAGATTAATGTTTGGGCACAGAAGTTCTTCTTGCAAAGAATTCAGAGTAGGAATAGCAAAACCTAATCAATGGGTACTACACTCAAGGCCTTTGACAGCATTTAAAAATGGCACTAACTCCATACTGTTCTAGCTTTTGTGGAATCGGTTTAAAATGGAAAGCTATGGTGAGCACCCACCTAACCTGAAGAACATTTAGTCTACAGTAACTGTGGTAGATTACCTGAATGCTCACAGCTACAGAATGTTTTCTACAGCTTTCAGAATTCAGTTTGCACAAGCTTCTCAATTAAACACTCAAGAAAAGGATTTGGGGTTTAAGTATTTTTTATATACAGTGTGTTACTGATTCAGGACTAAATTTAGCTGTATATATGCTACTATAAATGTGGAATAACCTTCAATAAAGCCTTTTATATTCCTTTTTAATTTAAATAGAAAATTATTAAACATTAAGAATATTTCTATCAGGTTAGCTTAGCCCCACTGGAAATGATGTCTTTTAAGGGTGTGTGAAAAACACTAATATGCTACTCTGTTCTCATACGAGAAAATAGCTTACACTGAGCTGTCTGTGGCTATAGTATAAATGGAATTTGCATCAAAGCATACCACAAATAAATTAATAAATTAATTTGGGTCACATAAAATTGGAATATGTCATGAAGAGAGAAGCTGGTATTAAACTACAAGAAAGTTCTTCAAATATATGATCTCCTTTTATATTGAGAGGTATGACCCTGGAAATTAATTAAAAGGGAAATGCAGACCTGGTCTAGTAAAAGGTGTCTCTGCCCAAGGCAGTGGGGTTGGAACTAGATGACTTTTAAGATCCTTTCCAATCCAAACCATTCTATGATCTAAGAAGTACATGAGTTTAAAAGAAACTGAGAAAAAGCTACTGTGTCAATATGAAAATAACTAACTACTTGCTAATGTCTCAGAATGCATCAACTGAAGTCCATATTTTGCAGAAGGAGCCTGCCTTATTTAAGGGGGAAACTTTTTCTGTTAAAGACAGCAAATAAAGTTTGAAACTTTATGCAAACAAGAGGCAGCCAAGGTAATTTGTTTTACCATTTTTAATGCAAATTTGGGCCAAGAAGCTTTATGGTTAATTTCATCATAGCTGAAATTTTTCCAAAACAGTAAAAGCAAAGCTTGCACTGGGAATATAGAAAGACATCTACTCATTATGTGGAAAACTTGGTATAATGCAGCTCAAAGTATTTTCAACAAGGAGGCTTAAAAACAAGCAACAGCATGAAAAAGAGAAAGAAGGGTGAAAAGTAAAACAACAGGAAAATCTGGCTTGGCACAAAGTTGTATTTTCCTTGAGATCTTTCTGTGTCAATACAGGAAACCAGGCTTTATAGATCCTTTCTTCCCAGAGTAATTGGATGCATGCATCACCTGAATTAGGAACTGTATTTTTACAGTTTTCTATATCAGTATGACATACTTTAATCCTATAGGCAAATTTCTGAGTGGTGCAAACACATGACAAACCTGCTTGTGCAGAAGCTTGGGAATCAATAGAAAACTGAGACCCAGTGGTTTTCTGATATTCAACAGACAACAAAGCCTGGGGCTCCCAGTCCTGGAAATGTGATGTTTAACCAGAACGCCACGTGTCGCCCTATTTAAAGGTCTGTAACAGGCCTGGGAATTATGCATTAATAACCTAAAATGGGCTCAAAATGATGCAGACACCATATTGATATTTTCTAAGCCTGATGCAAAGACTTGCTGAGAACCAGCTGATGAGATAACTTTCAGAAAGGCATTGAGAAGACTTTTGTAAAACCAACAGCATTACTCTTTTCGTTGCCACTACTTACCATCATAGCTATCAGAGCACAAATGTAGCTTTGCTTCATGATAAATTGAAACACAGAGACCAGGGCATGCAATTTAACATTTTCTTTTTCCTCCTGAGTAACTTCCTCTTCTTCCTCCTCCTCCTCTTCCTTTTCTAAGTAGAAAAAGAAATTCTTATTTGCAATCCATGCTGGTCTAAAGAGAGTATATGCATCCTCTCCTGGAATTATTTTGCTTGCAATCGCTCTGACAGCTACTTCAAATCACAGTTTTGGTAGGCAAAGTATTTTGGATGGTATACACCTACAGCCCAGTTTAAAAAATTGCCATATGGGCATCCATCAGTGTAAGGTGACAGCAGGTATTTACCTTTAACAGGCCAAAGAGCTTACCGAAATGACAAGAAATGCTAGAGGCAGTGACTGGAGATACAGAATAAGAAAACCACGTGGAACTAAGGACAATTCCTAGGCAATTCCCTACCTGACGTGCCATCCGAAGGCTCCCACTTGTACTGTGGTGTGGAGTACACATCTGCTTTGGCTGGACCATTTTCTAATGGCAGTGCAGGGTGGATGGTGTGATAGTCAGCAGGGTTCCCGTTCACTGTTACCAGCAGCACCTGCCAGGACATGGGAGAGAGGCACTGCATTTACCATGGCACTCAGAAGAGTGTGACTCCTGTGTTTTGCTACTCTTGGAGTGCCAATGTTAAAAGAGGTTAACAAGTAACTGCAGTTACTTCCAAGAAAGTGATATGTTATAGTCATGTTGCATGCAAAAGTAGCACAGAACAGCTTCCAAAATCAACTGTTGTTAGATTTTTATGCTGTACCAATAGAACTAACCAAAAATTCATTCTCCTTCTTAGGCAAACTATTACATCGGGATTTTCAGTTCACATCTAATTATTTCCAGTAGCTATGAAAATAGTGCCTATAAATGACTTTCAAATTTGAATTATTAGTGGTGAGATCTATTTTTGCTGTTGTTAATAAAACGACTTGTGGTAATTATTGTTATTGATGCCACATTGTTGTCACTTGGTAGTGCTAATTCAACACTCTTTCATGGTTTTTTTTGGTGATTTCAATTTCAGCTCTTGTGCTTTTTTGGATAAGGGCTCCAGAAACCTTACAATCATTTGTGACTTTCCTACTGGCATAAATTCACGTGCAATGGGTTAGTGATGGCAGTACACGCTCAAGACTGACTTCTGCCCAGGCTGTGAGATAGGAGCATATCTTGCTTGTCAAAACTATGCACAGGCATGTGCAACAGCCTGTGAACTGTCTCAGCATAGTATCTGGGTTATGCTCAGTCATATCCAGCAGCTGCACCAAGTACAGACTGTGGAGCATGTTTATGTTAAGTCATAGATGCTCCCAAAATTCATCTGAATCTCCATTCTTCTGTGTGTGTGGAGCAGAGGGGACATTTCTGATTTCAGAGTCTGCTAAGGTCTATGGCAGTCAAGATAAATTGATCATTTGCTGTCTGTTCAAATAAAGACCTGGATTTTCTGTAATCTGTAAATTGAACTCATATGTGCTGTTGGTCATGCTTTAAGGTCCTCAGCATTCCAACATGAATGAAATTAAAAAATAATGCAAAAGAACTAAATCAAATTTAAAGGTGGCTTGCATTAGAAAGCATATTTTCATATCTTATTAAAACCCAATGAAATAGCAAAGATCGTTTGCCAGTTGGTACTACTAAAAGCATCTTAATTTCAGGTGATCAATCAATGGTTTCTCAGGGAAATTATTAAGGAAGCGGAAGACAATTACATTTAGGATAATCAAGATTATAAGGTAAATGTCAGGCTAACCAAAAATCTAGAAGTTTTACAAATTTCATCTAAAGTTTTATTTGTATGCATCAGTGTTATCTGCATTAACACACATTGAGAAGAATTGCAAAATTACAAAGACTAGTAGTATACTAACATCCGATGGCTTGTATTCATCTTGGGTCATTGACAGAAGCTGCAAAAAGCAATGCAAGGACAAATTATTACAGAAGCACGGCTCAAGCATTAGTAAGTCTTCTTGAATACATGCATGCATATATGCTGACTTTTGCAGATTTGCACCAAGAAATTCAGAAGGAATTCTTAAAAAGTCAGCAGAATCGTACGATACCATAAAATTATATTCAGTGTGCCACAACATTGACATAATTTTACTGTATGTTCCTGTGAATTTTAAACCAGAACTGAGAATGCTGTATTGAAATTTTGGATGCTAGGTCAAAGAATTAATCAGTATGGCATTATACTGATTAACTGCTTTCTAATGTCTTTCTAATGATCCAATGCTTAAAAACTAAGTTTTTAAACAATCATTAGAATTACTACAATTATAAAAATAGTTCCAATAAAATGGTGATACAAATATAAAATATGATACTTTATCCATTTGCCAGCTCATTTCCCATTACTATTATTATAGTGGATTTCTTGGGGCTTGAGTATATGTGGCTTTAGTATATATGAATGTTCATATGTCCCACATTTGACAGTAACTCAACAAATGAAATTTTGCAGTGCAGCTGGTGCGGACGGACGGTATAGAGCTGGACCCTTCCAGGAGATTTTATATATCTGCCTAAACTGCCTTCTTTATATCTCCAAGGACACCAGTATGCTTAGGAAAAGATAAACTGGCAGTCTCCACTCACCAACGACAGTGCTAATCAGTAGTTACAAGTCAGATCAGATCTTTACACCAGATTTAGTTCCCTGACAGACTTTCTAGATGGTTTGCTCAAAGATAATGGCCCCATGACAAAAGCCCAGCCCTACACTTCTAAAATGTGGAAGCCAAAAACATAGAGCATGCTTTTCATTTACTTCCTTAAACTGGCTCCTGGTTGGTTTTTTTTTATTCATTTTTACAAAATATATGCTATCCAACTCTACCATGCAGCCTTGATATTGTATCTGATTTATACAATCACACGTGAAGATCTTACTTGCAACCTACATAACACTGCTGCCCCTAATTCAAAGTAATTGTGTAACGCGGAGACCCTTCCCCCTCCAGTCTTACTTTTCTCTCATCAGTTGTATAGTGGCTTGCATACCACAGACTGCGTCTCCTCTCTGCTGTCATTGGAATTGGGCTGCAGGGGACTTCTTTGTCATCTTCCCTGCTGACAGATTTCTCTTCATCAGGCATCTGCTAAATGACAACAAATGACAGCAGTAGCTATAGCTCTGTAAATACAATTTTAGCAGAGGAACTGAAATTTCCCCCCAGCTAATGCTCCCTCTCCAAAGCATGTCTGAAGCATCTTTTAGTTGCTACTACACCTGGTTTATGATAGATGACTCTGAGATGACATTTTCAGAAACAATGACAGAGATTTTCTGTAACTGCTAGTTGCATGACACCAGAATTACACAGACCTCCATGTACCTTGATTTCAGCATCTTTGACCACTGTTCCATGATGTCTTTACTGACAAGCTGGTAAGATACACACTTGACAGATGGAACACAAGATGGGTGGAGAACTAGCTGAACTGCCTTTCTCCAAGTAGGGTAAAGTCTCAAAGACAAAAAGGTAGATTGCCATGAGTGAAGTTCTTCAGAGACTGGCACTAGGTCTGGTCCTATTCAAAACTACCTGGATGCAATTGCACCCACAGAATATTTGTGAATGACACTGAACTGGGAGGAGGTAAATGGGCCAGAAGAAAGACTCACCATACAGAGATGGGACAACAAAAAATGCACAAGGTTTAACAAAGATAAAGTCCTGCAGCTGGAATAAACCCAGGTAACAGCAAAGACTTTGGACAGGCTGTGTGGGAAGCAGCTCTGTGGAAGAGGCTCTGGTGGTGCTGGTGCACAGCAAGCTGAACAAGAGCCAGCAGTGCACTGCATTCCAGCAGCGATGAAGGCAGACACGTCCTGGACTGCATCAGCCAGAGTACTGCCAGCAGATCAAGGGATGTGATTATTCCACTCTACTTGGCAAGTGTCAGGCCATACCTGCAATGCAATTCTGGCATCCCCAGCTCAAGAGAGACATAGAAAATCTGGAGAGGATCCCACCGAAAATTGTCAAGATGATTAGAGGGTTGGGGAAGCTGAAGGATGCAGGAATTAGGGTTTTTTTTAAATTTACAGCAATGAAATTGTAGTTTTAGAGAAGACAAGGGTACTCTTCTCACAGGGATGCACAGTTATAGGACAAGAGGCTAAGGACATAACTCGCTCCAGGGAAACATCTTCTGAATATTAAAAAAAAAGGGTATATATATATATATATTTCTTATTTATTCTTAAATTTTTTTCCCACCATAAGAACAATGAACCACTGGCATTCGTAGCCTCTGCTGGAAACATCCAAAATTTGGCCCATGAAAATCTAATCTGAGGCCTTGTTCTCAGAAGAAGTTTCTTCATATGATCTTCCCAAGTTCCTTCCAATCTGGACTGTCCTGTGACTCTGTGATTGTCTCTGATCCATGTGGTTTATTTCTCCATCTGAGACAGCAACTGTTATCACTAAGGTGAGGAGGAGTGCAAACCACAGTAGGTTACAGCTGCTCTTCGAACCCCACCAGAGCTCTTCCTGTGCCTCCTGAGTGGCAGCTTGCTGGTGGCAACTGTTCTCATTGCTTAGGCAAAATCCTCTGATGTAATAGAACAAGAATAAATCAGGATGCTGGGCAGAGTACCCTGCAAAGCTACCCATGGGAACAGGACATCCAAACGTCCTAGCTCATTTTGAAACTCTCCTCATTCCAATCCTAACAGCAAGGTCGTATTTTTAAAATCTTGACTTAGATAAACAATGATTATTAGTTAATTTCACTTCTCAGAGGAAATGGTAGCACATTTCACATGTGACTGTATATTTATATTTGATTGTAAAAGGGCATTCTTAGCAAAACTGTAAGATGAAATAAACTGATCCTGTGCTTAAAATACTTGCCACTGCTGTCTGAAACTTTAATATAAATATGAACCATAAAGAACTGCTTATCAAAGACATTTAGTTTGGCACCAGGGTGACAAAAACAACACAAAAGACATAAGATATACACAATTTTTTTAGTAAGATATTTTTAGCCTAAGAGATGACAGGGAAGGGTGGGAAATCATTTTGCTCAGAAGAGGAAGAAAACTCAGAAAACACAGTACTAGTCACACAAGCACAACTTGTGAGAGTCCTTTGACTTGTGTAATTTTTTCATTCTTCCTCAGCAACTCTTAAATACCTTTTAATTCAAACAATTATAAAAATTTTATAAGAGGACTCTACATTCAACTGCTGTAACTCTGCTGACTCCTGTACTATTAGTTACCACTCACAGCACAGAATGAATGGGCTCTATTCATATATTCAGTACTAGCAGTTACAGCTATGAGCTGAAATCTCCAGAGACAGATTGCTTTTTCTTATTTGCAGAGGTAGAATTTCACAAGACTCAATGTTAGAACAAGTCAGGGTCCAAAATAGCAAGCATAAGAAAAGCAAATCTTCCACTGACTGCCACGGTCACTTTGCATGAGTAAGATCCATTCAGAATCCCATGTGGAGACCATACACTGAAATTTCATACACGCCATACTTCGGCATTGTGGTGCACACACAAAAAACTGCACCTTGAAACTCAAGATGTGAAGTGGGGTCTGTTCCTGCAAAATTGTTCATCAACTGCAGCATTTAGAGACAGTCACAAGAGCATCTGTCTCAAAAACAATTCTTGCTGCAATCCAGAAGGAATTTTATCCACAAGAGGACCCCAAGATGTAATTCACACAGGAAAAAAAACCCCATCAGGTCTACATATTTTACTCTGCTTTTAGTATCTGATACACCAGTATTACATATAGCTTTTGTAATCTTTTTAGACTGAAAAAGTTTTTTTTTCTTGTTTTGTTCAAAACAGGTTTTGTTCAAGAGATTCTTTAGAACAAAATTTCTAAGATGAGCCACTTCTTACTGTACAGGACAGCAGTATATAGAGAACAACTGCTTTACACTAAACACCTCATAGCATTTTGTCTTCACCAGTCATTCAACTATAGGTAGGTTAATAGTGAGATCCTAAATACAGAGTGACTTCAAAATCACTGGGGATGGCAAAGACAGGTTATATACTTAGTTCCATAATGAATCAAATGCACTACAAATTCACAAGTTTAGAAAGATTTCAATGAAACCTGGAATACAGTTATTTCTGGACTTAAATAACTGAGAATGAAGTCTACTAGGGAAAATCTAGTAAGAGAAATTTCAAATCCTGATCTATGGCACCACAAAACAAACCCAAAACACATACAGACAAAAAAAAAAAAAAAAACCAAAACCAGCAAACCAAAAATAACAACAGAAAAAAAAAAAACCCAAACAAAAAAAAACCACAACAAAAGAAAACATAAGGAGGAAGTGTGGAAAATACAGAAAATACAGTAAATTTTGCAAATCTCAGCATCTCTAATGACAAATACTTGCATTGCTAACATCCTGTGCATCAAAAATATGCATTAATGCATGGATAATCTTTCCTTTATGGTGTTCCCTTTTATAAGCATCCATTTATCTTTGCAGGGAAGAATCATTTGCCTGGCATCTGAAGTTCCCTTGGGAGTGACAAGACTTTCTATTGCCTCTCATGTAGCCATGGGTTTGAGAGACATCAGTGTTTCTTATATTAATGTCTTTTAATACTTACTCTAGCTCAACTGCTTGGAAAGCATCTCTAATTTCACTTGTTGGCAGTTCTCAGAGACTGGTTTTAGTGTTTTATGGGAATATCTATCTCAGACACCACAAGCAGTCTAAAAAATAGAAGTGCAGGCAAGACCACTATAGTTCCTCTCAAGCCCCTGCAGGAAATTGCAGCATTCACTCTATCCTAGACAGAAAGACCCACTTCTCTCCACTGAAAAAGCCCTGCAACTACCTTAGATCCAACACCAAACTTTAGGATGGAGACTGTTGGATGAAAACAACACAGGTACTGGAAATCAATTCCCAGACTTGCTGAGATCACACAGCTCCCACTAACTGCATTTCACATGTGCTTACTCCTCCGTGAATAGTTCTCATGGTTTTACTAAGCACTTTGTGAGATGTGAAGTTTTAGTTACAGCCCCAGTGCTAAAATCATATTATTATCTGGAAATCTCAGTTTTCTTTTAAAGAAAGAAAAAAAAAATCTACTTTCCAGATGCTGCAGCTGCAGAAAAAATAAAAGGAAAAAACCCTAAAAATACCCACTGCCAGAGGGTACTGACGACAATCTCATGCCTTTAGAAAAGATAGTATTAAGGTTTCTGGAAACTTAAGACACAATTTTTTAATAGCTCAAGCTGACGGCTCTGGCATCGTTCACCTTTTGAAGCCCTATATATGTAACCCCCAAATACCAGACATCTCAATTCAGAGGTGATGTATTTTGATTGCCTTTTAAAATGTTAAACTGTTGCATTATCCACTATATGAAGAAACACCCTTAAAATAAGAAAACCTTGAACATTTTTACTTGCTACTACAAACTCCACTAATTCACAGCATGGTCATGAGTATTTTCATTGTGGTTTACAGCACTACTAAACCTCAACTTGAAAACTTACATCAGGCCTCTGAGGATCAGGAAATTAAAATAAGTAATGCCTAGGATCATCCTTTTTATACTTTCAGTTTCTAAGCTTTTAAGGTACCTCTGGGTTCTTATATACCCATTTTCCTCTGAAACTGGAAGAAGTAAAGATTTACTTTTTTTTTCCTCCTTCTTCTCTTGCTCTTAAATGAAAGCTGGGATTTTCACTCAGGCATACAGGAGGAAAGGTTTAAATTTTTCTTTATCTGTGATAAAATTGCAAATTTGTGTTTTGTCTTACAGTACCCTGTGCCAGAATGTGTCCTACCTCTGTTCTGGTAGTCAAGCATTGGGTGTTGGCATTTCACTCGATAGCACCTAAATTTGAATCACAGAATCATTTAGGTTGGAAAAGACCTTTAAGATCATTGAGTCAATCAAGCCCAGCCACTTCTGCATATCGATACCTGCTTTCCAAATCAAACCATTAATGCTCTGCCATTGCATTCCTTGCATAACAGTCCTGATGATTTTAAGAATAACATCCGTGTTAGATCAGACTCCTGAAGACACTTAGCAAAAGGACCAAATTCAAAGTACCACCTTGCACTTGGTGTCTGTTCCCCTTAATTTTCCTAAATGTTTGCATGTGTGCTAGCAAGTATCTGCACTGGCCAGCCTCACAGTCACCAGCCATGGGAGGAGAGAAGGAAGTTACCCTTACAATGGGCTCTTGCAGCCAGAGACGGATGAGAGTTGCGAGGGTGTAGTACATCACCAGCAGTAAGATTGGATTAGCGTGGTGATACCAATGTAGCTCTTGATTTTTGATGATCATCCAAGTGCTTGAGCAGTTTGTCTGAGTAAGAGAAGTGACTCCGAACAACCTGTGAATATAAAAAACCAAAGCAGCCTTTTTAGAGACTAAATCTTAACAATATTTTAAAATATTTCAGAGGCAATTTTTGCTGAGTTTTAATACCAACTGCTCTGTTCAAAAAGAGCATCTGCCATCACATCTAAAAAGCAGTGAGTCTTTTCATTCCACATATTTAGTAAAAAGAAGTGTTTTTTTGCAATCAGTTTTCAACATAAAAAAATGGGAGTATAATAATATAATATCTACTATGTCCAACAAGAAAACTTGCAATGACCTGCTCCCTGTAGATCCAGAGCTACAGAAAATGGGAAGAGAAATTCTGGCTGCAAGTCCATTTGGCAAATCACAGCAACATGACATTTCAGAGAGATTTAGTAAACTGACGTGTAACACCATTTCAGTCACCCTGCCAGGACACAGCTGTAAAGTATGTCTCCTTGGCACACTGAACAATTTACTGATCTTTTGAAAAGCTAATACTATTAATAAATTGCTATCTAATTACACCAATGCTTATAAATGTACAGGGTTCTATTGAACTCATAGCTTTCGTAAACAAAAAATGAAAATATTCAGAAAGGTTATTGTTTCAGATGGTCAAATAACTGAGGGAAGAAAAAGAAGAAAAATTAATTAGAAGTATTAATATCAATGACAGATATTTGATGTTTCTGGAAAAACTGGGTTAACACAGTATTTCTGTCAAGTAAGGAACATCTGTTGGAAAAAATCTCACTTAAAATTAAAAAAGAATCCCCAACATTTTCAAATTTAATACAAGATGTTGGATGCCTAGTAGATGTGTTAAATACTGAAACAAAACTAATAGGAAACAATAATTAATCTGGCTCTTCCTCTGTAAAACAGCTTGCAGAGTTCCAAAGTTAGGGCATGAGCTACCAGTAGCATGCGTAAGTACTTACTACAAACACTTTCGTCTATTGACAAAACCTTTTTCTACCATAATGTCTGTGAGAGTTTTCATTTTTTACCAAAAAAGGTCTGATTCTAAGAGACAATTAAGGAGAATTCCTTCTTGGTGAAACAATAAATCCCAGACTACTGCTCCTCTGAATGAAAAAACCAAATACATTAACAAAAAAACCCACCCAAAACCAAAACATTTAATTTTAAAGGGTGTCTAAAAGCTTAGTTATTCCTCTACCTAGTAAGATCCAACATGAAAAGCTGAATAATACAAAGAATAAGAGCAACATTCAACAGAGATGTGCTGCCTGAAATCTGCCTTTTGGATGCTGCAAAGTGAAAATATTACATCTGCTCTTAACTGTGGATTTGGTGCATGGGCACAATACCATTAACTCCCAGAAGGAGAGCTCCATAGCATTTTATTAAGCAATCTATCAGCACTCACTTCTCATTCTGATTGTCAACACAGGCCAAAGGTATAAACTTTAGGATCTCTCGGAGCTTTTGGGTGAATACAAGGCTGGGAAAAAAAAAAAAAAATCCTGCATACAAAGTAAATTGCTGCAACTTAAAGGAGCTGAACGAGCTGTGTTTGGAGCTGACTCAGACTCAAACTTCCACAGCATCCAAGAACATTCAGAGCTGATGTTACAGTTTGGCTCCATCTGGGTGAAATACATGCTGGACTGTATTCAGTTCATATTTCTATCAGCATAGAGGAACATCTTGTTTGCCTGCTTTCCTCTCTCCAAATGACTTGTCATTTCTGCTCATCAGTGATCAGGGTTGTTGAGTTCCTATTAGTTGTTGAGTTCCTGTTAGTTTCCTCTTTTATCTCTGTTTCACAACACAGCTCTCCGTCTTTAGTTCATTTTAAGCTCTTCTATGTAAGCACAGTATGATTCACCCTATTTCTGTCTCATAAGCATCAGAGTGAAATCCAATTCTTACTGAAGTGCAAAGTCTTTCCATTGACAGTCAGTGCTGAGTATTTCCTACAGAAATGAGGGAAAGTTCCTGAAGGTTCTCAGAAATTTCTGCCAAATAGACATGACCTGCATATCACATATTCCATTCCTATAGTCATATATAGCTATAAAGTCAGAACAACTTGTGTTTTATCTCCACTGAAAAGAAAACATTCCACATAGTCCTAATGGTTTGGAAATTTTATTATGTTTCAGTTAAATTCTCATTCTCTTAGTTTCATTTGCTGGATTCAAATTATTCATACATTATAATATTGGATTTAATTCTGCTCCCTTCTGGTCCTGCATCCATCAAATATTCAGAAGTTACAGCACATCTTTTCCCTCTAAGATGCCACATGGCCAGCAATGTAGTTTAATGTATTTCACTTCAATGTATGCAATGTTTCATCTCATAAATCATGGATGTAGAGAAACTGCTCCTCATTTCTGATTTCTCCTTGGGCTTTGAGACTTGTTAGTCACAATGTACTCAACACAACATTCCCTGTTTATCACGTTCAAAATTCACTGCTGCCTTGGGAGTGCTCGTTCTGTCTGTTCTGGCCTCCAGTACTGCTACAAGTTGCTACTCACTCAATATTTATGCTTCATCATTATCCTCAATGAGAACTGCTGGTGCAGAACATTTTTCAAAGAAATAGAGTCATCTTCTCTTACATAAAGCTTCTAATTACACCGGGATGGCTGTCATTAAATGTATAAGCAATATAAATTAGGGCATTATTCAGTTCTGCATACTTCATTCTGCAAAGATATCTTTACATTCAGTATTGATCCCAACCAGCTGTATTTGAGTCCAACTCTGATCTTGATTTGACTTCATCTTACCCATCATACCTGCATGCCATCAGTAAGGTCAGAATGAGTCCTAAGTGGGAGAGACACACTACCAAACAAGACAAGTACATGTGTACCTGGATACAGAGTATAAGTAAAACAAATTACGAGAAACTTATTTACTCATGGATTTATTTGACTTTCCAAAAGACTGCATGCAATGTCACAAATGAAAATGGAGGTTTGCAAGGTGTGAATAGATTAATATTTCTACTCTTGCAAAGAACTAAAGCTGGGTTTTTCAACGTCCTCACTGGTATTCTGAAAAATCCATAGCAGAAAAAATTTGAAAAAAACTATAGAAATTATAAAAGGACAAGAGGAACTTTAATGTCTGACTGAGAATTGCTCTGAAATAACACAGTGAAAAACAGTTCTTAAAATAAAGGGGGCATCTTTTTGTCCAGTTACTACTGCATACGCTTGTTTTCCCAGCAAAGCTTCCTATTGAATCTGTGAATCATCCTTCTAGCCAATGCACTTCCATCTTTCAGGACTTCCTGACAAAGCTGTAAGCTGTGACCATACAAAATTCCCACATTCTATATTAGTCTAACATTAAAATTCAGAAGAGGAATTCCAATTTAAATTGAACAGAAAAACAAATTCCTGTTGCACCCACAGATATTTCACCTAAGGAGCTGCTGAAGTTGCTAAAACTCCACATTGCTGAAACTTTTATTGCATGCATTACTTAATTATTACATTAATATATTATAAGAATTGGAGTAATTAGTCATGGTACTAAATATGAACAAAAAATGGTTATGTAAACAAAAAATATATTTCATACACAGAATTATCAAAACCAGTCATTACATATCTGTTAGGTCTGCGTATTTTGCGTTCACTAAAAATTATTTGGCTTTTTATTTTTTTTAACATATTTGTAAGTTCAGATTCTGCACGTGCTCATGTTTTAGGAGTTGATTTCAGGCAAGGATTTGCCTTGTAACTTTCAAGGACAGGAAAGGAAGTAATAATTCTGACTTCCTGCACAATGTAGGACACCCAATAATTCTTCTACTGAACAACAAACTTGTGGTTGAAAAAGAGTTTATAGTCTAGAATGGTATCCAGTCTTGACTTCAATTGATAGAAAATCTTCTACTGTCTCTTACTCTTTTTCTATTGGATTTAACTTCTGTAACAGTTTTGTCTAGATGAGATTTCAAGTTGCTGCATCTTCCTACAACTCTGTGTACTCCTTTACATAGTACTTTTCCCTACACAACAAAGCAGGGTGTCATTCTCCTGTATCAGAGCTTGCATGAAGATTATAGTTTGAAGAAAATGTCTGTGTCTAATCACTTTAGGAGCTGAATTTCCTGATTTAGCAGTTAATATTACAGGATTTCTGTTTCTGGGTCAGTTATTTAGCTATTGCATGGTTATTCACAGCAATGGCATCAGAACATTTCACTGTGCTGGGTTGGATTTGGGAAATCCATATTTGTAGAACTTCTAAATTTGTGTTGGATTTTATGAACTGTCTGAATCTTTATTTCATCTGGCTATCTTCTGCATATTTATTTCACTCTCCTCACATGGAAGGAGACAAGAGTGATGCCTGCAAGTCTGGGGTAGGAGAATGGAATATCAAGACTGACTGACATTTGAATAGCTGAACCCTAAAATGGAGATGCTAAAAGTGATCAAATGAGAAAAGGAAAGGGAAGGAGAGTAAGCAAAGAAGAGGAGAATAAGGGAGGGGAGAATAGGGGAGGAAAGAGCAACAAACCCCTAGAAATGGGCAAAAAAATAGTATATTTGGAGAAGGTGGTGGTGGTTGTGGTAGAAATATTATTTTTCTGGGGCAAAAAGGACTGATAAATACAGGGAGAAAAGTCAAAACTTCATGCTTCACAGTCCAAGCCCTGAATATTGAGTTTCATGATGAAAAGTACTTGAAATACTGAAAGGGCTGTGTTCCAAACTCTAAACACTGCTTGAAGAGCAAACCCTTTTTCAAACATTGACTTAAGGCTGTTGTTAGGCTTGAAAATATTCTGTGGATAAGGGAGAGAAAAGAGTGGAAAGAATTGGAAAATAAATTAGCATACAGAAAACATCCTACACAGCCTTCCTAAAAGTCAGGAGTCCCCTTTTCACACACAAGCCATTCTGTTGGGTTTTCCGTACTTGGATGACAGAACTACACAGAAGTTAGGATCCATAAACTTATATCCATAATGTCTCTTCCAAGGGAATGCTGTGAGCCACCCCACTCACCCTCTTTGGGCTATGTGCCCAAAGCAACACATGCTGTTGGAAACCATTCAGCCAGTTCTGTGGCTCCTTCAGACTCATCCTTGCCTTCAGAAGGTCATTACTGCCCAGGCTATTGGCTGGGAATTCAGACCATACTGGGGCTACTGCTCCAGGGTACATTGAACTGACAGCACATTTTTACAGAAATAGCAGAACGTTGGGAGGAAAGAGGTGGAAAAGTTGGCTGAAATGCATTAGGCATCCCAAAGAATTAGGGTTAAAGAGAACAGGAGGCATTTGGTTTCATGTGGCTTTTTACAGGAAAAAAAAAAGAATGAATGGAAAAATTGGCATTTGTCTTTTCAAATCATGTTATTTATAAGATTCCACAGAGAAGAAGTTGATCCTTCATGCCTCCTCTTCAGCTCAGCAGGACAACTGTGTAGGGAGATATGCACCCACAAACCTCAGTCCACAGCTGGACTAAAGTTATTATATGTATCCATATTACAGTGATACAAGCTTTAAAAAGCATTGCAAGTATTTTTAGCACTAAAAAGCCCTAGACCCCGCTTTGGTTCAGACTTGGATAATTCAGAACTAGCTAGGTGGAACTGTGCCATACTAACGACCATACAAAAATGTGACTGGGCTGAGAAGCATTATGATAAATTTCAGCTTAACAGTTAAAAAAATTTTTCTGAAATATCTGTAAATGTAGACTAAGACTGGAATTGTTTTTCTTCAGCATGTTGCTATCCCAATGCTATAATACAGGCATACTCATAGTGCATGTAGATTTGGTAGGTAAGTAGATCGTTCTAACTTTTGTTTTAATGTCATCACATTTCTATAGCTCTTTAGCAGATGTCTTATGTCCTTTTTTTTTACCAAGTTTTGGTTTCCATAGCTTCTATTGGATCAAAGCTTTTCTGGCAATGACAAAACCAGCCCTTGTGTATCTCCCAGCCTCTTCTGAACACCAGTGACTTCTCTTTTAAAGGAAAACTAATTTGAAATGCACATCTACTGCATGAGAAATCTCATGAAAAAATGAGTAGTTTAAAACTTGTGTGCTAATATCATCCATATAATGAGGACAGAGAGAAATTATGAGCCATGAATCAGGAAGCTGTAGAGGAGAAAGGATATCTTTAAGGGTAGTGAATTACATAAAAGCTTGAAAAACCTATAAATACAACACAAACTTTATTTCAAGGAGAAAAAATGGACCATGTAAGCAGCTACAATATAATCACTTTGTTTTCAAGTGCATTAACAACTTTAAACTAAGATGATAAATAATAAACTCGGTTTTGTTTTTAAGTAACCAGACAATCAAATTTTCTCTGAAACTATGTGACTGGAAGCTGTTAAGGAATGGGTATCCATTAAAAATGACCAAACTTCAGACATTAAAATACTTCACATACCTGAAATAAAGCAGCTTCCCTAAGGGGAATTTAAGTCTGAACATAAAGACTTGTGAGCTCTGTACCACATTTCATCCAATAATTGAGCTTTGTACTGACTTTCTATAGCAAAAGCTTTCATTGCTTTAGCAGCAATAATTCCCCACCGTTATCACAAAAAATAGGTGTGGTGTGGGTCTATTAAACCCTTGTTTAGTAAGACAAAACCCATCTTCAAAAGCTTTAAATGAAGAAGATTTATCCTATCAATGGGTTTCATCTCTGGATCCCCAAATCTTTCCATTACCCATGACACAGCTCAACCTTGCTCTGAGTTTCTAGTGAGCATCAATATTGATGTTGCTCCTTTCAACACAACAGTGAGCTAGAAAAGCAGCATGTTGCTATTGCCTTCGTGGGCCTCAGCTGGGACTTCCACAGACTGTCATCTGATGTAGGAACACGCTAAAGCAGCAATTCCAATATCTTTTCATCCCAGTCAGACATCTGAGCATCTGGCGCAGGGAGGACTCCCAGACAGGAAAGCAAAAAGGTGGTGAAATGGGGATAAAGGTGCAGAAGAAACTGCTTTAGGACTCCTGCCTGATAACTTAGCTAGAGTGACTCCATCAACATGATTATTCCTCACCAGAGCCTGTATTGTCACTGTTTGACAGCAGCAGTCTGGCTCATGTGTTAGGTTAGGCAAATAGCTTGTTCTTAAACAAAATTAGGCAAATAGTTGTTCTATCACTAAAATAAAACTACTGTAAATGCAACAGAGCTTTTGATTGTTGTTTTTTTCTTTCCAAATAGTTTCAGCTACAAACCAGAGGCAACTCGGGGAGAATGGAGGCTGCAGGAGTGAAGCAGCCTTGTTGGGATGGAGAGGATGGAGAGAGAACAGTCACCCCAGCAGAGAAGGCTGGTTGGCACCAGTGATTTGCCATCTGCTCATCTTCCTCATGTACACACATAATCCCTGTGACCATAAATGAGGATGAAAAGCAACTAATACTGAACAGCATCACCTGAGTCTTGACAAAACCCAAGCTGTGTGAAAAAAATTAAAAATATTTAATGTGTAGTTGGACTTTCTACACAGAGATGAAAGTAATGAGAAAACAGGTTCAGGCTTCTAAGGAGTCATGTAGAAAGTGTGGGAAAACCAAAGGCATATTCAGAAACATCCATGGATACAAAGGCTTCCCCCTGTGAGAGGGTGAATTTGGCCACTCGAGCACAGAGCAGGAGGCACAGCTTGAAAATGGCATAGCTTAACAATGACACGGTTAACAATGGCTTTCTGTGCAAATTAGTAATTGAGGCTATTGGTTTTTCAAAGTGAGTTGGCTGAGTTGCTGAAAGGAAAGGAGTCAATAGCCCCACCTCAGAAAGTCTCTCACAGGCAGAGCAGGGGACAGTCTGCTCCCAAAACTCAACCAGTAGTGCAGACCATGGACAGCCTTGTCGTCCTAAGCTCAGGTGCTGAGAGAAGGACAGAAGCATTTAGGTAAAACTTCAGTGGAAGTCATTTAGGAAGAGGAGACAGTGATAACCCCAGTGAGCATCAGCATTCAGTGGGGTGGTGCTGACCAGATCATGCAAGGGAGCTGGTACAACAACTAACCATGCAACTGCCTACCAGCCTAAGAGATTTACTGCTACCTCTTAGAGTTAACTTGTGCAGAAAAACAGAAATTGTTTTAAAGTGTAGCTTCATACTATTCTAACTTCGAGGCAACTTGGTCTGTGATCTAGGGCTCAGACTGCAGCCAAAAGCTTTGTGCTTTATTCCAAGTTCTGGCTGTCTCGGGGGTTATGTGATTCATCTAACTTCTCTGTTAGGGAATTTTTCCACCTCTGAAAAAGGAGTGATGATACTTTTCAGTCACATTGGGACAGTCTGCTAGGTTCAGTGATGCATGCAGAGGATAAAGAGATTTTCCACTTACTCAGCTGGCAGTGAAACACTGAAAAAAACCAAGAGTGATGGATACCTTCATCAGGAGATTCTGCCACAAAAAGTATGAGCAACGAAAATATTCATTTTTAGCAGCGAGTGCACTAAGGCAGAAATAAAAGCTATGATTCCCATTTGGCTTTAAACATAAAAGGAAAGTAAAATAGCAGGATATGGGAAAGTAGATAATGGGAGAATGAACAATAATGCTTGGGAAATGTGTGGAAATTGCCTAATTTCAAAACCAAAATGGTATACCAGCTGATTTTTAATTGGTTATAAATTGAACATAATTGGCTCAGCTTTTATCAGCAAGTTCCAAACTTCAGCTAAATGAACATAAACAAGAGAATAAGCACTTCCACTCTGTGAGTGTTTAGAGAAACTGTGTAGACTGCCCCTGCATGGACAAGGACTAACTTCCCAGTGTGTGCTCGACCAAGGTTGCTCAGGACTGCCTTTTTTACCTCCAAGGAATGTGGGATGATTCGTTTGTCAATGTTGATATATAGAAAACACAAAGAGCTACCTAAGTGTTAAATATTCTTCATCACAATTTCTGGTCATGACAGAGTATGGAGAAAATTGTTCTTGAGCAGACCTAAGGAAAACAACTTTGTAAATCCAAGAGAAGTTTGTGAATTATAATCCACATTTCCTAATACTGATGCCATGATGATTTTTTGCCTTTTCTTTTAAACCCCTTTTTCCAACTTCTGTATTCTTAGTGTTTTTTAGCCTACATTCTTGGACTTGTTTGTTAAGCTAGGAGACTAAACATTTTAGAAGCTTCGTAGTCAGGGATCAATATGCCCCAGACTCCAAGGTCCTCTCCAGAACACATTCCGTAAACTAAGATAGAACCATCCAGGGGAAGGCTCCTTGGGGAGGGGGGCTCACTTGAGCCTCTCATTGGGGAATCTTTGATAGATATGATAATTAGGAAGACCTATAATGTTATACCAGATCTTTTGAGGGTGGGCATTTGGCGGTGTGCATTGAGGTGCATTCCACCTGGACGTGGTGCACCTCAGGATCCTTAAAATAAATACAGCGGGAAAATCCCTTTTTCCCTTCTAACCGTGTTTGACTCTTGATTTTAAGACCCGGAAAAGGCATCAATACCACACAACAATAGCAATACAAATCTGGTAGGAGGAGAGGGCTTTTGTCCCTTTTCTGTCCTTGTTTTCAGGCTTTTGGTCAATGATCATAGTATGCAGATCCGTGTTTTCCAGAAAATATGAAGAGAAAATTAAGGGATTGCTTCTTCGCAGTCACCCTCTGCATGTCCACGCAGGACAGGCTGTGATGGGCAGCGAGTATATCCAAGTGTCAGTGTTGGGATCAGACACTTGCAAGCCCATGGTGTGTATGGGGGAGTGGAGTGATCTGTCTCTCCCCACCCATGAGCAGAGCTTCTGCTAGCAGGGAGGTGTGCTGATCACAGAGGAGTCAGCAGCCTGAGAGTGTGCAAAAGTGGGACGTCTACGTCATAAGACCAATTGCACACCCAATTCAGTTGAATCAGAATCAGCAGGCAAGTTTATCACAGCACATCAGGAGCTTTAAAGTCTTTGTTACTTCTCTCTGTCCCTCTCACCTCAGTAGCTCAATGCATCCAAGAAAGAGTTGCCTCTGTGCAACACACAGGAGACATCAAGGAAGAGGCAGTTCACCAACATTATGTCAAACGACGACAACTGGTTTTTATGTTCACAACTTACACTCGATTTTCAGATGCAGTGTGGTTGTTGCTGGGAGTGCTAAGGCCACCCTCTTCCCATTAATGGGAACCCATTGTGGCCAGGGCCAGCCCCACCAGGCCCCAGGGCTCATATCAGTGGCCTGCTCACCACTGCAGCAGAACAACTTGGAAACCAATCTGTCCCCCATGCAGAAAATCATTGTTTTTAAAAGGTCTTAGCACCTTGGTTTACAGCCCTTTCAAGACCAGAGGAAGACAAAGGGATGTAAATCACCTGTGGTGCAATACCAGTAACATGAATAAAGTTGTGCCTGCTTATTCCAAGGCTAAATTTGGCACTTGATGCGGCGTGGTGGTCATGGTGAGCGCCGACAGCTATGCCATGGGGATGGAACTGGGAAGGACTGCTCTCCAGGCAAACTGCTACTTACTATTTCCTCTGGTGCTTTTTTCTCGTCCAGCCTTTCATGGGAAAGGGAGCCCAAATAAGGCCACCTCATAGCTTAGAAAGAGATTGCAATGGCAAGGATGATTATTGTCTTTCATCAACAGGAGAATGAACTTGCATTTCTAAGCTGTTAACAGAATCATTCACTTCCTTTGGAAAATATTATAAAGAAGCTGAATATGAAGTTCTGAGAAAGCATATAGGCTAAAACATTCTACATAGAATTTAACATCCTAAAATGTGGTACATTATAGAGCTAATATGAAACTCAGCTTCAAAATTTCTGTAAGAATAAGGGCAAACACCTAACTTCTCTT